>NC_139630.1:30654884-30914884 GCF_964638095.1 Poromitra crassiceps
GTTGGCGTCGCTCCAGCTAGAAGTGTTAATTTTGTGGCTATAGACTAAATGGTGCAGGTAGCTTGTGTGAGAGAGACCCGCGCAGTATGCGTGAGGAAGCTCGTGACGTCCCAATTCCCCTCTGGGCAAACGAAGCGTTTGGGGGTGTGGCTTGGAGGAGACTGCAGGGGGACGCTGGATAGGGACAAATCCAACTGTGGCAGTTCTGAGCTTGTGACCACTCATTACAGGGAGGGCTGACAGCAGTATATATGCATTTACAAGTAAAAACAGCTTTTGCACGGAATCAGACCTTTAAGAATGGTGGACAGTGAATGTGAGGTCAGTTCTAGTTCAGTTATCCGACCTTGACGAGTGATTAAGGCATAATAATTATATTAAGGCATTGGGCACATGATAAATATGTTATGAGTGCACTTTTATCATTTAAATCAGAACCTGATATAACAGTGGTTATTAATAGTTTGTTTATTAATTGTATGTTTATGAATAGTTTAGTCCGCATTTGGACCCCGATTTGATGAGATTGTGTCTTAAATCTGAATACTTGTATTGTTAGATTTATTTATTTTTTGTCATGCACCTTTTACGTCGCCCAGCCCACATAGGTTTACAAGACACACAAAATATATGTTATATGATTGATATGATGTTAGATATGATTTAGTCCAGATTCTCCAGAATTCCATGACCGTCTGTATTGTAGGTAGAGAGATGACAGAGAATTATTCTACATTCTCTAATTGTGTTTAACGTCTTGAAAATGAAATTTTGGTGAAGTTCAACAATTCCTCAGTTTGCTGGGGACCCCCTGGAGCCCCCTCGAGGACCCCTGGTGCTCCCTGGACCCCACATTGAGAAACACTATGATATAATATAGTATACTGTACCCCCAAAACAGCTTCTACTGGTTACATACTGCATGGATTAGAACTGAGGTTCCACCAATATGGGATTTTCAAGAGTGAGGATATTTTTGGGGATTGAAGCTGCCAATTTTGCACTGAAGTTGAATATCTTTGACCGTTCTCATGCCAACAAGTTCCAATATACTTAGTGTTTCCACTCAGGAGCTGTATTATTGGCAGATAGACAGCAGTGAGACAGCCAAAACAGTCGGTGTGAACAGATAGGAGGATGGCACGCGGCACAGGCGGACAGACACACGCGGACAGACACAGGCGGACAGACACAGGCGGACAGACACAAGCGGACAGACACAGGCGGACAGACACAAGCGGACAAACACAGGCAGACAGACACAGGCGGACAGACACAGGCGGACAGACACAGACGGACAGACCCAGGCGGACAGACATACGCGGACAGACACAGGCGGACAGACACAGGCGGACAGACACAGGCGGACAGACACAGGCGGACAGACACAAGCGGACAGACCCAGGCGGACAGACATACGCGGACAGACACAGGCGGACAGACACAGGCGGAAAGACACAAGCTGACAGACACAAGTGGACAGACACAGGCAGACAGACACAAGCGGACAGACACAGGCAGACAGACACAGGCGGACAGACACAGGCAGACAGACACAGGCGGACACACAGGCGAACAGACACAAGTGGAAAGACACAGGCGGACAGACACAAGCTGACAGACACAAGCTGACAGACACAGGCGGACAGACACAGGCAGACAGACACAGGCGGACAGACACAAGCGGACAGACACAGGCGGACAGACACAAGCGGACAGACACAGGCGGACAGACACAGGCAGACAGACACAAGCGGACAGACACAGGCGGACAGACACAGGCGGGCAGACACAGGCGGACAGACACAGGCGGACAGACACAAGCGGACAGACACAGGCGGACAGACACAGGCGGACAGACACAGGCGGACACACAGGCGAACAGACACAAGTGGAAAGACACAGGCGGACAGACACAAGCTGACAGACACAAGCTGACAGACACAGGCGGACAGACACAGGCAGACAGACACAGGCGGACAGACACAAGCGGACAGACACAGGCGGACAGACACAAGCGGACAGACACAGGCGGACAGACACAGGCAGACAGACACAAGCGGACAGACACAGGCGGACAGACACAGGCGGGCAGACACAGGCGGGCAGACACAGGCGGACAGACACAGGCGGACAGACACAAGCGGACAGACACAGGCGGACAGACACAGGCGGACAGACACAGGCGGACAGACACAAGTGGACAGACGAATGAGAAGCCTATCTACAGTAACAAACAGCCTCCCCCAAGGTAATGGATAGGCCACATGGACACACACACACACACACACACACACACACAGCCATTCCTCTGCTAAACAAATGGCCTAGTTAAGATGTAGTGACGAGCTGCGGGTCCCAGCTGGAGAGAGCTGATTGTCCGTCTGTCCTTCTTAAAGGGGGACTAACCCCCTAGATATGTATTAGAACAGTGATTTGAAAATACCTATGGAAAAAACCAAGAAATTACATATGCTCTTGTCTATACTGGACTCTTTGGCTGTGTTGAAGTCCAGATTTTTTTTCTGAAATCGACGCCATTACAGTTTGCCTATTGCCTCAAAAATAATTTATTTGAGAGGGGCCATATCTGTATAAATATCAACAATTAGCCAACGCTGGTGGCCTGTATGGAAAGAGCTTTGCTCAAAATGGTTGAAAGTTATATCAATTTGGTAATTCAGTGGCGAACTAGAAATTTAATTATTTTTCTGCATGTAACTCTATGGCAGTGTGTTAAACTACGTTACGAGAGCAAAGTGGCATGGGCTCGTTACAGCAGCACACCGCACAATACGACAAACCCCCCGTTCTGGGGTAACACAATGCGAGATTTCTCTACGTCATTCCCTCGTCCAAGTTGCCATATAGTCCCTTTTTCATTTTAGTTTGGGGGCTTTTCGTGATTCTTGTTAAAAGTTGTGCAAAAGTTTTTTCCTCTCAACGCAGTGCAGGCTGCCTGCGCCTCCTCCCTCCTGCCAGACCCCGGCTGCCGAAACAGCCTGCTGCATGCATGGGGCGCTTGTAACCTCACGGAGCAACAAACAAACAGACAGAAATAGCTGGTGTGCGATTTAGAGAATACAGTCTGAGATTGGGTACAGGATTGAGGGAATCCCGCATCTGTTTGCGAAGGTGCGACTGGACAGGACGCTTTTCACAGACGGGCACAGTAGTCGGAGCGAGGCGAGTGTCTCTCAGGGCTACTCAGGGCAGAGCTGCAGATCTCTCCTTCTCCTCCGCGCATTCAGTCTGTCCAAAATCATTACCGATATAATCTCAGTAGGAGGGATGCAGGGAAATATGATAGTAGCCGATGTGTTTAGAGAAGCTTTGTCACGTTGTCACGTCGTAGTATAGCGTTATATTTTACATGTGCGCTAAACTGCGACCATATTTGTTTGCGGAAATATCAGACTGCTCTCTCTGCTGCTCTCAGAGCACAGAGAGCCCAGCTGCTGCTGGCCTGCTGCGCGCGCCCGCGGAGCTTGGGGCTCGTCCATGTAACAGTACGACTCTCGCCTGCCTGGGCTGGAGACAGTGCTTGCAACTCGGACTGATAATATAAACATCATCATTCGAGCTTATCCAGGTAAGATATCAATAAAGTAATGACACATTCAGCGGGAAACTAACTATAATTAAGACATGTGCCAACTTTGACAACGTTTGGTTCAGTATTTTAAGAGCAAACTTCAATAAGAATAGGCTTGGAGTTCTGAGGAGCCGAAAGGGTACAGAGGGGGTAGGGGAGTAATTATCTTGAAATCCCATAGTCTTTGGGGACAACCTGACGTCAGGTTGTACCAAATCTCCCATTCATTTGAGAAAAAAAAAAAAAGCAGTCTTTGACCCTAAGAGGGCGCTTATGCCAGGTATGCTGCTGAAAAATGATACAAATGGTAAAATGGCAACAGTTTGGTGTCAAATGTGGAAATTCTGACCAGAATTCTTCACACATCACCCCCAAAGTCATATATATTGGTTAAAAGCTGAAAAAAAGTGTTTTGGAGGTAAGTCCTCCTTTAACGTGTTGAGGAGAAAATACACAGCCCCCCCCCCCCCCCCCCCCCCCCCCCCCCAGAATCAACATGTTCTCATCCATTTACCACTGACACTTCAGCCATAACGGCCCCTCCCCCTCCCCCTCCCCGCTATCTCTCTGCATGATAGGCCTGTTTGATTTGTTTGTCAGGACGAGGCTGGGGGGAGGAGCAGCAACAGGGCGTCGATCTTAATCACAGCAGGGCAATGAAACGATGACTCGGATGTCCTTCCTTCACTGGCTCTCTACACAGCGCACTGTGTCAACCACTACAAGATGGCTGCCAAGCGCCGTTTTGCATTTTGATAGCTGGAACTATGTCAAAAAAATATGAGACTTTGAAGCTGCACTGTAAAAATCCAGCCATCTTCAGCCTAAATAAAGTGGCGCTGCCACAGAGAGGAACGGCCCGTTCCCTCTGTTACAGATTATGATTTAGGATTAACATTTTGCAGTTACAGGTGTGAGATTATCAGCATGACTCCAACATGACTCATGCCAGTCACAATCTCAGACCAGAATCTATTCGAGGTATCTGGGTATCGCCACTGATTTCCCGATTGAATACGATTCCAACGCACAAGATCCCGATTTGATTCGATTTCCGATTCAATATCGATATGTCAGTTACAATAGCAATTTTGCTTGGATATGAAAGAGCATGAATGCTGAAAGAACTGATGCTGTAAATTGTATAAGAAACCCTCTAACCTGGTGCATTATTAAAAATAGTCATGTTAACAGATGTTTAGGAGATCCCGTTGCACTAAGAAGCAAACCAGGCGAGTCTAACGGGGTTAAAGCTTCAAGCATCCACGGGAAAAGGCATTCTATTAACACGTTCACTGCCATTGGCGAGTTGACTCGTCAAAAAAAATCCAACGGTTGACTGCCATTGACGAGTCAAGTCGTCAAAAAAAAAAAAAAAAGAAATTTGACGGTGGGACGTGGATCAACGCCCCCCACGTCTCCATATAAAAATATGGGAACCACCGAACGTGTACAACCCATTCCACCGACCCACTAAGTGGCGACAGTGCTCTCCAGACTAGAAAAAGCCGAGCCAAAACTGCAGGGGAACGCGCGAGGAAACTATTCTCATACTGTAAAATGGATTGCCGAAAACGCTTTCGCTTTCGCGCATTATCGCGCTGGGAGCTGGCGGTGGGGGATTGCAAATTTGCATAATAGATTATGCGTGCAACACACTTTGAAACACCGGCAGAAAGCCCACAATCGCACGCAGCTTCATTCCAGCTGAGCTCACAACCGAAACGACTCATGCAGACTCGCCCAAAGAGCAGCCGCCAGCAGCCAGGCAGCACAGACAGGCAGAGCCTCGCTTGTACCGCTGCAGCCACGGAGAGAGGAGAACACACACGGAGGGAGGAGTTTGAAGGAGAGGGGGGTTTCCTGCTGCTATGGAGGAAATTACTGTTCAAAACTATTGTTTAGATGTCTGACGTCTTACGCCAAAAATAAATGGTTAAAGTGACTGTTCTATCGAATTTCACAAAAAGCCATTTATCTCAGCATAAATTTTCAGACGCTGAAACCATGCTGTATTCTACTGCTAATGCCTACATAACTACTAACTCTACAAACTAACTCTTTTAGACAGAGAAAGCACACATTCTATTAGTTCTTTTGAGATAATTTGTGGTCACAAAATCTTAGCAGAAAAGAATCCTCGGCTCTTGAAAGATGAGCCAGAATCCTCAAAAAAAAAACTCTGGCAGAACCTACCTACAGTATTGAAAAAACGGCTGGCAGTGAATGTGTTAAAAGATCAATATTGGGATTTACGAGTCATTTCCTTCAAATAAATATCGATTTGATATTGATGTATCGATAATTGCTTAACCCAGCCCTGGAATTTACCATTGTAATACATCTTTGAACCTGTCCCATGAGGGCACCCTTGGGTTCTGACATATTATATTTCAGACATGTCACTCTCTCTCTCTCTCTGTCACTGTCATTCTCTCTCTCTCTCTCTCTCACTGTCATTATCTCTCTCTCTCTGTCACTGTCATTCCCTCTCTCTCTCTGTCAGGCCATAGAGACCAACCTTATGAGGAAGTCTAGCGGCGGGCTGACCTACATAGCGGAGTGGAAGGGGGGGCTGCTGGAGCACAAAATGGGTCACCTGACGTGTTTCGCGGGTGGGATGATCGCCCTGGGTGCCGACGGGGCCCCCAGCGACAAGACTGGCCACCAGATGGAGCAGGCCGCCGAGATCGCCCGAACCTGCCACGAGTCCTACGCTCGGACTGGTAGATATACACACATACACATACACGTACACATACACATACACACGCACGCACACGCACACACACACACACACACACTCACACACACACACACTCACACCTGTGTCTAAAAGGCAGGGTAAACACAGGTGCAACCAAAACATTAATAAGGGCCGCAGCACTGGAACACAAAAGTGGATTGGATGTTACCATCAGTAATGTACATGTGTTTATGCTGCCTTTTAGACACAAAATGACTGCTGTGAAGAAGGCCCATCGTAGTTATTTGTTGGGTAATTCATAATTCCTTCAGGATACCACAGGAGGCAGGGAGAGTGCAGCTGATGTGAGTGAAGCAATTAACAGAGTTCTCTCTCATTTGACTTCTGCATCATGGGTTCCATTAAACTACTCAGGGATGAAATGATCATTATGAATAATGGCGGGACCAACAGATTTTGACTGTCATAGCTATCTATCTAGTTATGACAGCTTATCTACAGGAGAAAAAAACTTTAGCATACACTATGTTGAGTGATATAGCAGGCTCCATGCTAACACTTTAGCATACACTATGTCGAGTGATATAGCAGGCTCCATGCTAACACTTTAGCATACACTATGTTGAGTGATAGTAGCCTCCATGCTAACACTTTAGCATACACTATGTTGAGTGATATAGCAGGCTCCATGCTAACACTTTAGCATACACTATGTTGAGTGATATAGCAGGTTCCATGCTAACACTTTAGCATACACTATGTTGAGTGATATAGCAGGCTCCATACTAACACTTTAGCATACACTATGTTGAGTGATATAGCAGGTTCCATGCTAACACTTTAGCATACACTATGTTGAGTGATATAGCAGGATCAATGCTAACACTTTAGCATACACTATGTTGAGTGATATAGCAGATTCCATGCTAACACTTTAGCATACACTATATGTTGAGTGATATAGCAGGCTCCATACTAACACTTTAGCATACACTATGTTGAGTGATATAGCAGGTTCCATGCTAACACTTTAGCATACACTATGTTGAGTGATATAGCAGGTTCCATACTAACAATTTAGCATACACTATGTTGAGTGATATAGCAGGCTCCATGCTAACACTTTAGCATACACTATGTTGAGTGATATAGCAGGCTCCATACTAATTTAGCATACACTATGTTGAGTGATATAGCAGGCTCCATACTAACACTTTAGCATACACTATGTTGAGTGATATAGCAGGCTCCATACTAACACTTTAGCATACACTATGTTGAGTGATATAGCAGGTTCCATACTAACACTTTAGCATACACTATGTTGAGTGATATAGCAGGTTCCATACTAACACTTTAGCATACACTATGTTGAGTGATATAGCAGGCTCCATACTAACACTTTAGCATACACTATGTTGAGTGATATAGCAGGTTCCATACTAACACTTTAGCATACACTATGTTGAGTGATATAGCAGGTTCCATACTAACACTTTAGCATACACTATGTTGAGTGATATAGCAGGCTCCATGCTAACACTTTAGCATACACTATGTTGAGTGATATAGCAGGCTCCATACTAACACTTTAGCATACACTATGTTGAGTGATATAGCAGGCTCCATACTAACACTTTAGCATACACTATGTTGAGTGATATAGCAGGCTCCATACTAACACTTTAGCATACACTATGTTGAGTGATATAGCAGGTTCCATGCTAACACTTTAGCATACACTATGTTGAGTGATATAGCAGGTTCCATGCTAACACTTTAGCATACACTATGTTGAGTGATATAGCAGGCTCCATACTAACACTTTAGCATACACTATGTTGAGTGATATAGCAGGCTCCATACTAATTTAGCATACACTATGTTGAGTGATATAGCAGGCTCCATACTAACACTTTAGCATACACTATGTTGAGTGATATAGCAGGCTTCATACTAATTTAGCATGCACTATGTTGAGTGATATAGCAGGCTCCATACTAACACTTTAGCATACACTATGTTGAGTGATATAGCAGGTTCCATGCTAACACTTTAGCATACACTATGTTGAGTGATATAGCAGGTTCCATGCTAACACTTTAGCATACACTATGTTGAGTGATATAGCAGGTTCCATGCTAACACTTTAGCATACACTATGTTGAGTGATGCAGGCTCCATACTAACACTTTAGCATTCACTATGTTGAGTGATATAGCAGGTTCCATGCTAACACTTTAGCATACACTATGTTGAGTGATATAGCAGGTTCCATGCTAACACTTTAGCATGAACTATGTTTGAGTGCTAGTTTGTTTACACATGTTTCTCGTGCTGTGTTTCCTCCTCTGTAGCACTGAAGTTGGGTCCGGAGGCGTTTCGTTTTGACGGCGGGGTGGAGGCTATCGCCACGCGTCAGAATGAGAAATACTTCATCCTCCGGCCCGAGGTCATCGAGACCTACATGTACATGTGGAGGTTCACCCACGACCCCAAGTACAGGGAGTGGGGCTGGGAGGCTGTTCAGGTAAAAGGCCTGTTTATCCAAGTGAATGTTGTTTACTGCAGGAAATATGGACAATAATGATATCAAAATTACATTATATATATTGTTTGAGAAAGTAATTATCACATGTTATCATTAGATCACCCCCCTTACCTGTGTAGTTTGCTGCAAATTGCACCTGCTGCCTACAACACCCGTTCTGTTAACCTTATCATGCTGAAAATCCCCAAAACACATTCTGTAATCAGTAAATCTAGATTTCATTCTGCCGTACCCACAAACTGGAATAAGTTACAAAAAAGACCAAAACTGGAGAATTTCATCTCCAAGTCAGCTTTCAAGGAATCTATCATGGACGTTTTCACTGACACCTGCAACTGCTTCCTGAACTAGTACTTATCCCCTGCCTGTCTGCTCTGGCTGTTTTTGTTTTTTTGTATTTGCTCTGTTTGTCTTGCCATGTTTTAACTGTGTTTTAACTTGTTTTAACTTTGTATTTATTTTACCCGCTATCCCTCAAAAGGCTGTGCCTTTTGCCAGGTCGCCATTGTAAATAAGAATTTGTTCTTAATGACTTACCTGTTTAAATACAGGTTCAATAAAATAAAAATAAAACAATTGTTTCAACTTGACAAAATAAACATTCTAAATGTGCTGTAGTTTACTTCCTGTTTCAGTGTCTGCTAATAGAATAGCTCAGTGGTCCCCAACCACCGGGGCGCGGACCGGTACCGGGCCGCAACGCATTTGGTACCGGGGCGCGGACCGGTACCAGGCCGCAACGCATTTGGTAGCCGGTCCAAAAAATATATATATACTTTTTAATAAACATAGGCTATAATATTATAGGCTGTGTGTGGTAGTTGAAACATAGTTTCAAGTTGACGTTTATTTATGTTTGTAGTTCAAACAAAAACATAAATACTGTATAGGCTACATAGTACAACACAAAAGGCTGTTATTTACCCTTTGTCGCCACCTGGTGAGTAAATATATATGTAACTAAAACCATTAAAATTGACAACCGGTCCGTGACTTTTTTTTCCATGTAACTACCGGTCCTTGGCACAAAAAAGGTTGGGAACCCCTGGAATAGCTGACAGGAAATAAACTAAGTTCCAAACTGTTCCCTAGCAACAGAATTCCAGTGAAACTGTCTATAAATGAATGTTGTTTTTCTGTATTTTCTATTTCTTGCCTTATCCTCTCTCCAAAATTGTCTCTCATCCCATTCTTTTTTTCTGTTTCTGTCTCCCTCACTGTCTCTCTCTCTCGCTCTCTCTCTCTCTCTCTTTTCTGTCCATCTTGGTGTCTCTCGCCCAGGCCTTGGAGCAGCATTGTAGGGTAGAAGGAGGCTACAGTGGCGTTAGGGACGTCTATGCTTCAACTCCCAACCACGACGATGTACAACAGAGCTTCTTCTTGGCCGAGACACTCAAGTAAGCCACATAAACACAGTACTTCACACACGCACAGCCACACACGCACACACACACCTACACACACACACACACAATCCTGTCTGCATCTTGCAAACAATTTATTAGTTGTGAAAAAACTGTTAATACAATTCATAGGTGCACGTTGGGATATCCTGATATATCTTCAGGTGCTATCAGTTATTCACAATCAGAGAGTGGTGTCAGAATAAAAGTCCCTTGAAATTGTCATTGAAAGTGCATCAACGGGCATTGCACATTCATATTGAATAGGTGTATCAGTGTACTTGCATTTTGAAGGTTTTTGCCTCTGCAGCCAAAAATATTGCATTTTGAAAGAGGCTATATATATATATATGATTGGATAATATGATTGTCCATAGTTAATCACTCAGTCTGAGGCTTTCACACTGACCAGTCCAGCTCGGTCTGAGGCTTTTACACTGACCAGTCCAGCTCGGTCTGAGGCTTTTACACTGACCAGTCCAGCTCGGTCTGAGGCTTTCACACTGACCAGTCCAGCTCGGTCTGAGGCTTTTACACTGACCAGTCCAGCTCGGTCTGAGGCTTTTACACTGACCAGTCCAGCTCAGTCTGAGGCTTTTACACTGACCAGTCCAGCTCGGTCTGAGGCTTTCACACTGACCAGTCCAGCTCGGTCTGAGGCTTTCACACTGACCAGTCCAGCTCGGTCTGAGGCTTTTACACTGACCAGTCCAGCTCGGTCTGAGGCTTTCACACTGACCAGTCCAGCTCGGTCTGAGGCTTTTACACTGACCAGTCCAGCTCGGTCTGAGGCTTTTACACTGTCCAGTCCACCTCGGTCTGAGGCTTTTACACTGACCAGTCCAGCTCGGTCTGAGGCTTTTACACTGACCAGTCCAGCTCGGTCTGAGGTCAAGGATAAATAGTAGACAGATGCAAGAAAGGATGTGGCAAAACACACACACACACACACACACACACACACACAGAGCCAGTAAGCAACGACGTCTCACTCCCTCTGATTAGTCTACTGATGTTGTTACTTACTGCCTAGCCGTGTGTGTACGTTGTGTGTGTGTGCGTGTGTGTGTGTGCACGCGCGCGTGTGTGTGCACGCGCGCGTGTGTGTGTGTGTTGTCTGCACAAACGGCTCATTAACCGTGTTGTCAGCCACACAGTGTGAGGCCTGGACGTTAACAGGGCTTCCCCCTCTCCGATGGCTCACCCACTGCGTTCGATACGACAGTCTGTTTCAACTGGGAGTAAAAAAACGACACTTTAACAAGGAGTGTGTGGCACACACACCTGCACGTCTGCACACGTGTGTGTGCCTATATTTGTGTATTTACATGCCAAAGGCTGTCCGACCGCGTGAATCCATTTTCCTCCATAATGCTCTCTGCATGGCCCTCATGTCTGCGCCAGGCTCTGTCATGGCTGATCCCTCCCCCTCCTCCTCCTCCTTCCCTCGCTTCGTCCTCGCCTCCGTGTCAGAGTGGGAAAAACACTGTTTACTTTGGCCATTTCAGCTGTGTAGATATAGGAGTTAGTTTCATGTCTTTAGCTTGCAATCAAACAGAATAGATTTGAGAGCAAAACTTTCCACACTGGAATCGAAAACGATCTGTGATGTTGTAACGGGTAGAAGAAAAAAAAAACAGATTCACAATAGCTGCGTCCACATATTCAAATGTCCAAAATGCAGGATGGCAGGGGCAGCCTCTGCCACCCTGCATTTAGAAACAAAAGCCATCTACATGCCCCAGTTCACACATATCCGTGCTACGACTAAGACGGAAGGAGTCTGTTGCTCCACCCCCTCTGCCGATCTGGGGATAGTTGTAGACTAGCACATGCTTCCTCAGATACATGTGCAGCTGCTCCTTTTCACCTGACAGCGAGAATTCAAATTCTTAACGGCACATAATCAATTCTCGATTAATCATTAACATCCCTAGACGGAAGCGATGTCAAAACCTACCTGCACATTGATTTCCTGTCTTCACCATGGACATCAGAAACTCCATCTCTCGTTTACTAGCTGTGGATGTTGCCAAGCTGTCACTCATGTGAAGCATTGAAGGTTCTGTGGACGATGGGTTTTTCCCTGGTATTGATTGTATCTGGGCGGTGTACCGGTACTTGGGTTAGTGAACTACAACCACTACAATCCATTGAGTCTGTGATGCGATGGATGCCTCACAAATCCAAAGTTTGGGATGTAGCCTCCGAAAAACATCAGCAGCCCCTGAATGACAAACCTTTATCGATTAATGAATAATAAATAAATAAATAAAATAAATCTGATTTCTCTTCCCATCTAGCCATTTTCAGATAAGAGGCTATATACCGGTAGTTTGATCACATTTTTGTTGGCATTTCTTTGAGCAGGCTCAGTATCTTGGGGCTCCCTCATATAAGCTAATAACGTTGGCGGACTGTTAAACTCAATTTGTTTCTCATTTGTTTTGTGAAGCAAATATAATATACAGCTAATTACAAGTAGGTTATCCCCCCCTCCCCCAACCTGTGGGAAATGCTGTTAGCACAGTCGAAGATGCGCCAATAATTGGCATTCCTGAAGGAAAAGTCATTATAGAATCAGAATAACTTTATTGATCCCTGAGGGGAAGTTGAGTCCTGTTTGAAGCCGTGTTTTACCGTGCTGCAGTGTCTTCTAGTATCTAGTCTATGACAGTAGATACATATGGCTGACAGTTTAGAAACATTGCTGCTTCCCACGATCTTCCTTCACAGTTCTCGCCTTTCCTCTGATTTTTGAAGTGACACTTTCACGCAGCACCCACTGGCGGCCATGTTGGAGGTCTTCCACTCTTGGCAACGACGATTGAGACCGATTTGCCACGCCCCCTGACCTGTCTAGTAGATGTCTCGTCTCTCTACTCTCTTCCGTTAACTTATCCTGTCGTTTCGGTCGGTGAATCCCCCCCCCCTCCCCCTTCCCGCGCGCACGGCTGATGACAGGGAGTCAAGGTCGGCCTGATGGGGGCGTGGTGCCATCCAATCTGCCTTTTTTTATAGGCTGTAAATTTTAACAAGTGTCGCCTCTGCTCCTGATTACACCACACACACACACACACACACACACTCACACACACACACACACACACACCACACACACACACTGAGATGCCACTTCTGGGTTGCCTCTCTAACTTTTCCGTTGCTCCTCCCCCTCCGCCCGATCTGGGGAGAGCCGTAGACTGGCACATGCTTCCTCCAATACATGTGCAGTCGTCAGCCGCATCATTTTACCTGACAGCGAGGAGTTTCACCTGCAGGACGTAGCACGGGGGAGGATCACACTATTCCCTCCAGTTCCCCTCTTATTTCACTCTTGTTGAGGTGAAAAGCATCGGAAACAGCTGTTAGACCATCATGGGACCAAAGAGTATTGAAGGCAAGAGATGAAGCTCTAGTCCTTTTTTGACAAGAGCGCTGCCGCCATTTTGGACTGAGTGGGGGGTGGGGATCCACAGCACAGCACAGCAAAGCACAGAACCATAACAGCCAATCAGAAGCAGTCTCCTTCCGGTCAAAATGGCTGATTTTCTGTGTAGTAAGTAACGGGAACTCAGCTCAAAGTCCATGAGCGGACAGATTGGGCCATGCACTGAATAAAATGATGGCTTTATTAGTGTACAATGTAAACACACTCACTGACTGGACCGCATGTGTTTTCTTAATGAAAGGACAAAATCAAGGACACTTCAGTCTGTCTGCCTTCAGTCGCTCAGTGGTTTCCAGTGGTTTCTTGGCAGGCTTATCGACATCACTTCCTCCTTTTTGGCTTCTCTCTTGCTTTCTGTTGCATTTTCCTTGTTCTATCCTCTCCCCCCCCTCTCTCTCTCACACACACACACACACACACACACACACACACTCACACACACACACACACACACACTCACACACACACGGAACACGCATTCTCTGGAACCGTGAATCGAGTGAAGTCAGCTTTTCATTTGTTTTCTTTTTATTGATATCTCCTCTGCTCTGCCTCACTTCCTCGGCTTTACTTTTAGCTTTTACTCTCCTTGGTGAAGACTGAACATTTATTATAGTGGACTGGCCACTTTCCTCAAATTCACTTTACATGCTCTAACTTAGTTTAGTGCCAGTTCACGGAGGGAAAATTACCTTTTTTGTTTTGTTTGTTTGTTTGTTTGTTTGTTTTTTGCTGCTTCGTAAGGACTGATGAAATCGGACCACAGAATTCTGTCACTTGAGGTTTCACAGCCAAGCTGAGCGGCTGCAACCTTCCGTCTCTCTCTATCTACTTTATTGGCACGGCTGCATTGAAAGCACAAAATAAGAGCTGAAACATTCAAGTGTAATTGTGTCGATCCTCTCTTATAAACTTTAATAAGATTATATGGGATGTTAGTTGTTGATTTAGTATTATATCGAAGAACTGTCTTCTGTACATACTCTAATTGGGATCATTTATAGTGAATTAAATTATAGTGTAGCTAAGCCAGTTCTCATTTTGTTGGAGACCCCCTGGAACTGCCCCAAGCACCCCTAGGTGCATCTGGATCCTGCTGAGAACATCATTAGGTGGCCTAGAACTATTATTTTCCAGTTCATTTTCAGATTTGTTTTCTCCGTCTCTCTCTCTCTCTCTCTCTCTCTCTCTCTCTCTGTCTCTCAAATGTTAAATGTATGTGTATTTTTGAACATCTTTATGTCCCACAATGCCTGCAATCCCATGTTTGTGGTCTTCGACAGTGTTTACACTTACATCTTTCAATGTTCTAACTAGTTGATCTACTTAGTGTGAGCATGGTTATGATGTCCCTGATGGACCTCTGGGTGTCTCTGGACAGGGCCGGTCTTACCTACCGTAGGCCCCTGCAGCCTGAGGCCCCACAAAACACAAGAATAGAACTACAAAACACAGGAATAGAACTACAAAACACAGGAATAGAACTACAAAACGCAGGAATAGAACTACAAAACACAGGAATAGAACTACAAAACACAAGAATACTACTACAAAACACAGGAATAGAACTACAAAACACAAGAATAGAACTACAAAACACAGGAATAGAACTAATATAAACACATGTCTCAGCAGTTAGTTTGTCAACAACAACCCAGAGGCCTGTACTACGAATGTTGTATTAGAAGATCCAGGATCTGTCCCTTGATCTGGTTTGTCTGAACCAGATCAGCTCGATTGTAGTTAACTTGTACTACGAACGTCGATTGGCACTCGTTAACTCGAACCAGGTTTTTCTAATCAAGCTGACAGCGCGTGCACATGAAAATGCCCGTGCACTGGAGCTCGTGCCCGCAAAAGAGGCGTGGTTTTTAACAACTGCCAATCACAGTGCAATATGGACTGCTCCAACTCCGACAGCGCCAGACACGCCTATTTCCTCATTGAATGAAACCGCAAATACAAATCTGCGTTGGATATTATTACTGTTCCCGAATGACTGTCTAAAGTGACCACTTTTATCCACACCAGTAATTTATTTGAAGAGCGGTTTCGTAGGCTATCTACAGCTCTCTATCTACAGTCTTTTGTGGAAGCAATGTGTAATCTGACTATCTCAGTCCAAAATCCGTATGTAGCTATAGACCATTTAGGCTCAATGAATAATAATGATCCGTGTCTGTACTTTGTTCAGTAGCCTATATTGTATTTCAATTTGTAACCGTCAAATAAAATAAAATCAAATCAAATCAAATCAATGTGTTTAGTCGCACTGATTGAATAATTCCTATAGGCTAATCAATAAAAAAAAGAATGATAATAAAATAAAATAAATGCTTCTGAACTGAATCGACACGGTATGTGCGGGCATAGATTTCATTTATAAAAAATAGTCTATTTTGTGGTCACATGGCTATTGTAATGTCAGCAGTCGCATATCTCCATATTTCATATAATGATGCTGGAAATATGAAGTTCAATCACATCATACAGGCCAAAAGCAACAGAGTTGCAGCTGCAAAATGCAGGAGTAGCCTAGATATGAATCATCTTAATATGGGACCGCCTGTGTGCAGGTGATCCCATATTAAATTGCTTAGATGTAGTAGGCTGTATGACCATTTCAATTCCAACCCAACGTCAGTCTCAGCTCCATTGCGCACACGGCACCGTGCGCTTTGGAGACGTTTATGTAACCTTTTTATGCCGGTTTAGTGATATGTCTCCACTCACTATTCAGCTGCAATCGATCAGCGGGGTCAAACAACGTATCTAGGCTACTTGAGAGCACAAAAATGAATATATAAAAACATATTCCAAAGTGGTAAGTAGGGCTTAATTAAAATGTAGCCTGCAACAAGTGCAAGGCTTTAGTCCTTGGTTAATTCAACATTACAATTCGTGCTCCTTCCTCGTCCAGAAAGGGGTTGGCCATTTTTCCAAACTGCTGATTTGATTGGTTCGTGGGCGGTGTATTTAAGGTCTAATCTTATCCTTGCAACTTAACCTGCTGCGGACCAGGTTAAGTGTGAAGCATAAGTTGCTATGGAAATATATGTCGGTAAGAAGTTAACTTGCTTTGTAGTACGGCCAAACCAGGTTTAAACCTGAAGTTACCTCGCTAAACCACTAATCTTGCTTTGTAGTACAGGCCCCAGCTCAACCTCAACTTGATGGTAATGTATAGAAAGGATGTATTGAAAAGGGTATATGTTGGGATTCAGGGGACCCCATGCTTGCCTTTGCCTGGGACCCCGTCTCTGAGAACCACAGCTCAATCACACATGGGCCAAGAATGCCCTCTAGTGGGATTTCTAGTGAAATTGGGCTCATTAGAACCTTTTTTCTTTCCCTATTTCTGCACACTGTGGTACTTAAACATACATTAAAAAACATCAAATTAAAATGCATAATTTCAATCACCAGTTAAGTTTGAATATAATAACCAGACAGCTGACAGTGTTGTAACACACATACAGCCCAAGTCCAAGCCCAGTACAGCCCCAAGTTTTTTGTTTTGTTTTTTGTATGTCTGTCTCTCCCTCTCTCTCTCTCTCCCCCTCTCTCCCTCTCTCTCTTCCCCTCTCTCTCTCTCTCATTTATTTGGGAGTGGTTGGTCGTAGGAATTTTTTCACACTCGAACCCCTGCTCTGGGGTGTTTTGCTTGGTAAATAACAACAACAAAAAGTAACTCCCTGTTTCTGTCCTCCTAGGTATCTCTACCTGTTGTTCTCGGACAATGACCACCTCTCGTTCGACCACTGGGTCTTCAACACGGAGGCCCACCCTCTGCCCGTCATCAAGAAGGACAACACAGACAGACCTAACGAAGTGGAGTAGTCCACCTCCACCCTGACCGCTGCTCCTACCCAGACAGAACCAACGAAGTGGAGTAGTCCACCTCCACCCTGACCGCTGCTCCTACCCAGACAGAACCAACAAAGTGGAGTAGTCCACCTCCACCCTGACCGCTGCTCCTACCCAGGCAGACTCAACGAAGTGGAGTAGTCCACCTCCACCCTGACCGCTGCTCCTACCCAGGCAGACTCAACGAAGTGGAGTAGTCCACCTCCACCCTGACCGCTGCTCCTACCCAGGCAGACCCAACGAAGTGGAGTAGTCCACCTCCACGCTGACTGCTGCTCCTACCCAGACAGACCCAACAAAGTGGACTAGTCCACCTCCACCCTGACGGCTGCTCCTACCCAGACAGAACCAACGAAGTGGAGTAGTCCACCTCCACCCTGACTGCTGCTCCTACCCAGACAGACCCAACGAAGTGGAGTAGTCTACCTCCACCCTGACCGCTGCTCCTACCCAGGCAGACCCAACGAAGTGGAGTAGTCCACCTCCACCCTGACCGCTGCTCCTACCCAGGCAGACTCAACGAAGTGGAGTAGTCCACCTCCACCCTGACCGCTGCTCCTACCCAGACAGACCCAACGAAGTCGACTAGTCCACCTCCACCCTGACCGCTGCTCCTACCCAGACAGACCCAACGAAGTGGAGTAGTCCACCTCCACCCTGACTGCTGCTCCTACCCAGACAGAACCAACAAAGTGGAGTAGTCCACCTCCACCCTGACGGCTGCTCCTACCCAGACAGACCCAACGAAGTGGACTAGTCCACCTCCACCCTGACCGCTGCTCCTACCCAGCGAGACCACCTGTGAGCCTGTACCCCTGAGCCCAGAGCTGTCTGTTTGAAAGCGTCAGGGCAACCCCCCGGTCCCCAGTGCTTTTCTCTCTGACGCCTCTCCACAAGGACGTTGGTTTTTCCAGGGGAACAAAACAGACCTCGAGCGGCTGAGCGTTGACTTTTAGCTTTTAGATTTGGCAATGTTTAGACAAGCAGCTCTGGCCCGAGTCCTGACTCTGTTTAGACAAGCAGCTCTGGCCCGAGTCCTGACTCTGTTTAGACAAGCAGCTCTGGCCCGAGTCCTGACTCTGTTTAGACAAGCAGCTCTGGCCCGAGTCCTGACTCTGTTTAGACAAGCAGCTCTGGCCCGAGTCCTGACTCTGGGCGTGAAGCAGTGTAGCAACTGATAATATACAGTAATAACATTGCGATCATGTAACAACTTGTCAAAATGTAATGAAATATCCCTCTACGTAAGGTTAAGATTAATCTGATTAATTGTTAATCAGAGGATATTATAGTAACACCTTCAGAATGGGGTTGTAATCTTTTTTCTATTGCTGCATTATAAAGGGGGTACTTTCTGAAGGTGTTATTACATTATCTGGTCATTTTTAACCCATTCATAGGGATAGGTTGACCAATTGTTATGTTATCCCTTCAGTTATTACATTATCAGTTGCTACCGCCCATCTGTCATCTGTTGTGAAGGAGAATACGGAAGACTACCAGTAGTTATCTGGCAACCTCAACCCCGACCCCAACCCTGGGACCAGGACCCATACCCTTACCCGTACCCCCTGACACCTAGTCTGAGGATAACAAGACTGACTCGCCAACTCGGTGAGCTAAAGGACGCTCTGGTCACTTCCCGTGCGTCGTGGTTTCTGTTTTGGTTTTGGTTTTTTTGCGCTACCAGCTTCCATGTTGGAGTAGGAACTGGCATCCTGGGCCCGCGCTGGACCCAACTTCCACGACGTCTTGGGAGAATCTCGCCAAGTTGATGTGGTTGTTTTCTTCTCGGAGGGAGGAAACGGAAGCCTCTTTTGATAAACGGCAGAAGCTCTTCGACCTCACTTCCTGCCAGTGTTGTTCACTTCCACCAGGCCACCCCTCTTCTTCCTCCTTTTCTCCATCTGTATATCTTTATCTGGATCTGTTTGTCCTTTTTTCGCATTCCTTCCTTCCTCTTTCTCATACTTCCACCTGTTTTTCTAGGGTTCGACCGATACGGGTTGTTCAAGGCCACTATCACTATTCAATTGAAACGAATAGACGATATTTTGTGCTGATCTTCAGTATCTTTCATTTTGACCATTTTTATGCAAAAAAAACTTCCAAAATTAGAATCACAGAGTATTTTCGATCATAGATCCACCTTTTTAAACCCTAATCCTTGAAACCTAGCCTTCGTATCACGAAACAGGAAGACCTAACGCATCCATTGGTACCAACTATGTCATGCTAGCTTTTCGGGAAGGGGACTAAATAATGCTCCAAAGTTGGACAAAATTTTGTTGAAGGAAAAACCGGCGTGACCATTTTCAAAGGGGTCACTTGACCTCTCACCCCAAGATATTTGAATGAGAATGGGTTATATGGGTACCCACAAGTCTCCCCTTTACAGACATGCCCACTGTATCCTAATCCCATGCCATTTTTGTCTTCTTTTTTGGCATCAAACTATTATGTTATTTAACTATCAAATTAATAAAATTACGGTCGTTTTCGTTATTTGAAATTTTATTTTTAGATTTAGTATGAAAATTGTCTATAAAATAGCTAGAATACATTTTAATGTCATTTTACATAACATCAACATTTATTTTTGGCCCACGGCCCTCCATCCAGATGAATGTTTGGTCCTTCATGGCCCTCCACCCAGGTTAATGTTTGGTCCTTCATGGGAAAGAATTTGGGCACGTCTGATTTAGCTCATCACTAAAACTCCTTTGGTGGATGAAAATGTGTCATTAGAATGGATTCAGGTTAACGGCTTCCCATAGACAACCATTATAGCAACTTAGCCCCGCCCATATCGGTCTAGCCCTCCTCTTTCTGGCTGTATCGCTTCTTCTTGCCTTCGTACAGAGTGCCAAAATCACATCTCTTCTGGGTTAGGCACACGAGCCAAGGGATTTCATCCGCCATTTGTTTTCCCATAGACGATTCGTAAAATGCTAATAAAAATGGTTTTACTTGGTCAAGCCGAGCGATTCAGCTATAGTTAGAATCTGGCGAGACTATATAACATTGCACTTGGACCAAAAAAAAAAAGTGTTGTGTTTTTAAGTTTGCTCCAAGTGAAATGTTCTATGGTCTCTCCTGATTCTAATATAGCTGAATCGCTTCGTTTGACCAAGTAACACTATTTATATTAGCATTTTACGAACTGTCGATAGAAAAATAAATGCCGGATCAACTCCCTCGGTTCCAATGCTTAACCCGGAAGTGGGCGTGACTATGACACTCTCAGCGTAAGGCAGGCGTAAGATCATCTCTCCTCCGTGAGGAGATGTCACTCGACACTCGACTTAACGGTCAAATTTCACCCTCACGCGCACACACACACACACAAGCACACACACACACACACACACACTCTCAAGCACACCTACACACACAAGAAGCCATACTGACTTCAATACAGCTTTACCATTCAATTGTTGAGTGTGCGTGGGCGTGTGACTGAAGATATCAATGTAAATCCACACACATTGTCGTCGTTGCTGCTGCTGCTGCGCATTTCATGTAAGACGAGACCGATCAACTCATCAAGTCACATTTACCAGACTATTTAGTTGGATTTTCGCGTGAAGTCTCTTGACGCCACACAGCTCTGTAGATCTAAGATGCAGTCTAATCTATCTAGTGCCTTCACTGTCGAAAAACAAACCAGGAGCAGCTCACGCAAACCCAAAAGAGTTGAGTCGTTTTAAACCTGTTTTAGAGCTTTAAGTGAAGCTCCCAACGCGCCTCAGATGAGTCATTTTAAAGAGTCTTAGAGCTTTAAGTGAAGCTCCCAACGCGCCTCAGATGAAGAGTCGTAGAGCTTTAAGTGAAGCTCCCAACGCCCCTCAGATGAAGAGTCGTAGAGCTTTAAGTGAAGCTCTCAACGCCCCTCAAAGAGTCTTAGAGCTTTAAGTGAAGGTCCCAACGCGCCTCAGATTAGGATTATACCAAAACCAGACACGGATTAAAGGATGATCCCTGTTTTGATGTGATATTCACATGGTTCTCGGGCTTGAGAATAGTCTTAAGAACTCGGTGAAAAATGTAAGACATGGAGTGGTCCTGCTGCTGTTTATTTGGTGATGACCAGAAGATCAGACCACCAAGAACCATTCACAGGCCAAAGGTCCATCTGAGCATCACATTAAATGGATAATTGTGATTATTTGCTGTGGGGTTGTATGAGGGGCTTCAGTAGAATGCAGCCTGCGCGCTACTAAATTGGAGAAATGGAGATTGGCTGCATCAGGCAAGTAGAGCTGTCTGCTGAGTGTGAACAGGGTCATGAGCAAAAATGTAAAAAAAGAAAAGAAAATGCTTCAATAATGCTCACCTGCCGTAATCCAAGTCTCCACAAGCCCTGAGATGCCAAGTTGACTTGGGAATATGTCATTTACATCCTGTTTTCAGCTGAAACCTCTCTGTAGCCAGGGGCTCAAATAAAAAGGGGAGCAACTACTGACGCCTGCTACAGTGCAGATTTCAGCGAAAAACAGGGTGCAAATTACCTCATACCAACCCCAGATCAAAAAATCTGAACTATCCATTTAAACATTCTTCAGAGCAGAACTAGAATTGTCTATGAAGACAATCTCTACCAGAACAAACGTGTACTGTGATACCACTCTTACTACTACTACTCCCTGTTTGAGCAGTGTCTGGGAAAACAGCCCTCAGATGTGTAAGGAGAAGTTGAGACCCAGTAGAGGTTCCAGTCACGTCATCTCCTCTACCAGACTGCCATCTAGTGGTGAGAGTTTCCACAGAGTTATCACACTCGTATAAACAGAGGCCAATCAGAATACTTCCCAGGTTATCACACTCGTATAAACAGAGGCCAATCAGAATACTTCCCAGGTTATCACACTCGTATAAACAGAGGCCAATCAGAATGCTTCCCAGGTTATCACACTCGTATAAACAGAGGCCAATCAGAATGCTTCCCAGGTTATCACACTCGTATAAACAGAGGCCAATCAGAATGCTTCCCAGGTTATCACACTCGTATAAACAGAGGCCAATCAGAATACTTCCCAGGTTATCACACTCGTATAAACAGAGGCCAATCAGAATGCTTCCCAGGTTATCACACTCGTATAAAGAGAGGCCAATCAGAATGCTTCCCAGGTTATCACACTCGTATAAACAGAAGCCAATCAGAATGCTTCCCAGGTTATCACACTCGTATAAAGAGAGGCCAATCAGAATGCTTCCCAGGTTTTCACACTCGTATAAATTGGGCTTTAAATTGGCTTTAGTGTCACATGCTCAAACAGGCCCTGGGAGACGGGGCAGATGGCAAAGGCATTAGAAAGTTTAGTCAGCAACGGCATCACCGTCTAAAATACTTTGTGATGCAAACCGCAACATGCAAATTCCTCAGCAGATGACGGTAAACAGAATGAGGTTGGTAGCAGCAGATGACGGTAAACAGAATGAGGTTGGTAGCAGCAATGAATCAATGTGAGCGGGTTTTGCTTCGGCAAACACAGATTGTAATCTAGTCCCACACTGACCGCAGGTCTCCACAATGCATCTCTATAGGAAGAAAATACCAAGGAGTAGAGAATAGTGTTTCTAGTGGCAGGGCTGGTTCCAGAGTCTGTAGTGGATTCAGTGATGTATTACAGTGCGGCGCTCTAAAAGGCTCAAACTGATCACAGATCAGTCCTACATACTACTATTCACCTTATGCAGCCCCGTCCACTTGAGCCATTGTATCACGACTTCCTGTTCAAAACGCCGGCTGTTTTACCTGCTCAAACTAGTCTGACTCACCTGGTCAAACCTAGTTTGACTCACATATGAGTCAGACTAGGTTTATGAGTCACAGGAAGTGTAAATACAATCGGAACTTATGATTGTATTTACACTTCCTGTTAGTCTCCCAAGCCAGACGGTCTCTTCTGCACAAGGTGAATAGAGGTCTTAGTCAGCCGGCACGCTGTAGCCAACCCATTACTTCTGTTTCTCTTGTCCAAACAAAATGCTGTACCCTCTTCATCAATAGGCTGCCATGACAACGCACCTTGAGATAACTTGTTATGATTTGGGGCGCTATATAAATATATCAAATTGATTGATTGATTGATTGATTGATTGATTGATTGATTGATTGGCCTTCCCCACTCAGATGGACAGATTACCACACGGCAGAAATGTCCCTGCTGCTTCTTGCATCACATCCGGGCAGTCAGCGTGAGTTATCGAGCTGTGGGAAAACCCTCCATATCCACCCATGTTCTTTATATCACTGTACGGACAACTAATGTCTTTGCCTGTATGTTTGTTTTGTTTTTTTTCTTTTGTTTGTTGTTGTTTTCGTTTGAGGCATTTATTATCAACGTGATATTGTATTATAATGGTTGATTTTGCTGATTTTGTTAATTTATTCTCTAAAGTAAACATAGGATTTGGACGTTTTGGGAGCCGACCCCCAGGTGGCACTGTGTTGGAATTGAATCGGATAGGAGGAGGTACAACAAATGAAGGGGAGAAAAGACAGTAGATGGCAGGCGAGCCCCTGTATACTCAGCTACACCACTGCTTTAGGATCAAAATACATTCACGTGCTGAAAACTCGTGTGTTTGTAGACGAGTGCTGGTTTTATAGCCGAACTCCAGTGTTTTTTGATAGCGGTACAGTATTTAAAGGTGCTCTGTTTTCGCATTTTAACATTGAAATCATTGAAACAATGAATCATGACTACATTAACCTTGAGACACAGTCAAATCACTACACTTTAAAGCTGCATTCAGCAATGTTTTTGTGTTAAAATAAGTGATAAATGTCTGCAGGACTACAGGAGAGAGATAGAGGACAGCGGGGGATTGGGGGTTTCAAGTCACTGACCAAACACTCTATTTCAGTGATTGCCGTCAGAATATAGAGCCGTTTAACACTTATTTGAACACAAAAACATTGCTGAATGCGACCATTGGCAGCCTACGCTGCTTTTTACATTGTGTGTCACCTTTGGTGTAAAATCTGCGTGATGGCTTTACGGTACAAAGGGATATTGCTTTATGGCACAAAACTGGGAGCATTTTTACATTGAGAGTTTATTCCAGTTCCACCATTCTAGCTGCAGAGTTTCAACCTCCCATTCGCTTACTTGATCAAAAATGTATATTCACTGTTAGGAGGAGCTTTTCTTATCTCTCTTCTTGTTCTTCAAAACGAACAGTGCAGGGGTTTATGGGAGATGTAGTTTTTATTTTGAGTGTGAGCGATAGAGGCTACCAATCATCCCCGCCATCGTCTCATTTGTTTACAGTACCAAGGTTTCACAATTCGTTTGACAACGATTTTAAAATAATAAAAAAAATGCTACGCACAGCACCTTTAAGTCGACCATCAACAGTTGTAGAAAATGATGAATTGTACAACGTCGTACAATTCCGATGCCAGAAAGCAAAGAAACCACCTGGGAGTCAATCAGAGAAACTTAGACAAGACAAAGAACTATATGAATGTACCATCCAATGTGAAGTGACGATTATTTGATATGTCTTTGTCTCTGTTCTCAACTATGTGCTTATGTTGTGTTTTTGTTTTGTCTTTTCGGGGTAATTTTTCTTTCTCTCAGAAAGCACAAAAGTTGAAGCAATGTGTGCCGGCAGAGAGTAGACTGTCCTATTCAGTGGGGTAGGGTGTTCAATGCAGACTAGATGTTAGTACTCATTGTACAGTAGTGTTAAGACACTGAGGCTGCTTCATATGAATACAGGGAAAACATAGACACAGCTGAGATACACATAACTTCTCATCCATTTCACACTTGCCATGAGGAACCGTCGTTTCATCAAACAAAATCACATGTCAGTCGGGGAAACAAGGAGGCGCGGAACGTGATTGGCTGTCGACGTGCGTTTACTGTGAAGAGTTCAGGAAGTGAAAGGAATGGAAACTGTGACAGATATGTAGCCGATCCGCCAGATTGTGTTGAGGTCACGTCTAACTGGACCGCTAACTGCTCAAATTTAGCTCTCCATTGTAAAGACATTTTGGATTTTGCAGGATACAAATCTGATCCCCCAAAAATGTCAAAATGGCACATTATTGAACTTGGTGTAAGTCACCAGGAGGCTACTACAGTAGCTAGCGCCATGCTAATTCAGTCCAGCAGCCATATTAATCCGCTGCGTACAGCAGTGGTCGCGTTAACCGAACATATTCAGGTTTTTTTAAACAATGACAGAAAAATCTTAAGGCCATCTGTCATTTTAACACAGGTAATAATAGATTACAGTGTGACAGAATTTTTAGGACCCTGTCAGTCGACAGACGAGGAGAAAGTCTAAAGCAAATTCTAGTGTCACTAGACACTGTGACATGGCTGTGTTCACCTTAGTCTCTAACCAGGTGAGAAAGATGGCCGCCCATAACATTTTCCTAAAACCTGTTGCCCGTCCAACAGCTAATGTTATCTCAATATTTGGTCACGTTGGCAAGCTAGTTAGCATAGAATGTTAGCAACTGGAGGAAAACTTCAACTCTCTATGTTTAACCATTTACTAGACAGGTTATTGTATTTTGAGGATGATCAACCTGATAAGAGTAATGCTGTGTATTCTGCCATGTTGTTGGCTAGTTAGCGCAGAAGGTTAGCAACTGGAAGAGCAACTTCAAATTTATATTTATATTTTTTAGCCTTCCACAAAGTTGACCTACTTCTACAATGACTTCAAGGGCCATTCCATTGCACTTTTCCAAGTTGGACATCAGGATTTCCCACTTATCTCCAGAAGGCAGCATTAGCTTTAATGTAATTGGGAAGAATTTAGCTCTACAGGCACCATCTTTGTTCTAACTGCAAGTCTGGATTGACTTTGCAGCTCAAGTCATGTTTATATCTTATGTGGCAGCAATGTGCTCATTTCACTACCTGAACAAGGGAGAATCCAGGCGCTTCTGCTCAGTCAGGCATCTGATAGACAACAGGATGTGTTGTTTTTTTGTTTTATTTTTCATTTTCCAAAAATAAATTGAGGTGACTTTGGTGGTTTTATGAATATTGTGTTGACGATCTATTGCGTTCCAATGCCTTTCTATTTGTGAATATCTCTATTAAAGGTTTAAATGTGTGAAACCAACCTCAGAAATGTAACTGTACAAACAAATTGCTGATAATCATTCCACTGCACATAGTTTACTTTTGCATTTATATGCAATATTTTAATTTTGTGGGGAAATTTGTTTTTGTGTTAATATTGTTATTGGAAAAAAATGTAAATATTCCATTCAGGCAAATGAGCCGATCTACATTTATATATAAAAAAAAATCTTATGAGCTTATGGATTCAAATGATATAATGAGCAGCAAACTTTTTAATAAACTATATTTGTTACACTTCTATTGTGAATAAAAGTCTTTTAATAAGTGGTGGTGGTGTTTGATGTTTTGTCTTGCAATAATATTTCAGTCGTACAGTGTGTGTGTGTGTGTGTGTGTGTTCGCCCCCTGTGCTGTGAGGCTAGCTCCGCCCCTGAGCCTCCCCAATCACGCGTTATTTCGAATCGCACATAGGCTCCGCAATAACCACACCCTGTGCCCGCCTACGCAGCAGTCAAGCGCCGGGATTGGCCAGGCGCCCATGCTCACAAACACTGCAGGGCTCGCAGAAAGGTGGTCCCATGTCCAAAACACAGAAATGTACACACATCCAGCCTCAAGATCACTTCCCTATGATAGATGGACTATGCAGCTACATGTAGGCCTACCAAGTGAGTTTGACGTGCAACAATTTACCTTTGATTTTTAATCTTTATTTGAAATCGGACCGTTTTCATGGTCTTCTGACTGATGGGAGCGGGCAGCTTGAAAATTCCTGCTCACTTGACACTGTACATACATGTCCAAAACACAGAAATGTACACACATCCAGCCTCAAGATCACTTCCCTATGATAGATGGACTATGCAGCTACATGTATCAAGTGAGTTTGACGTGCAACAATTGACTTTTGATTTTTAATCTTTATTTGAAATCAACCCATTTAATGGCCCTCTGATTGATTGGAGCAAGCCTAATATAATAATATAGAAGTAGTTACGGTAGTAGTACAATACCAAAGCCAGGATATATAGATCTAAATGCAATATAACCTTTTCCATGTGTATTGTGGCGACCCAGAGTTTGACATGTCGGTGGCGATTACGACGTTACGTGAAGGCAGCGGACCAGCCAGTGTTTAGGGAACTTCCGGTCTCGGGTGGGGAGGGAGTCTGGGAATACGAGGAAACGGACAGGACGTGTGTGTAGCTAGGAGCTGTGTGTGTAGCTAGAAGCTATGAGTGTGAACCAGGAATAAAGACTGTACCAAGTATTACCTCTTCTCCTCCTCACTTAATGATCCCGGGAGCGGATTATTACATTGGTGTACAGAAGTGTTAACTACGAACTTTGCCGCTCGCCTCGTGCGGTAACATCGAAAGAACAAAGAGAAAAAATAAAAAAAGTGGAACGGAGAGACGGACTGTTGCTGCTCGTCGCGGAGGTTCCAGCCAGCTGCAAGCTAATCGGGCTGGATTTCCCTCAAGTAGGCCGGCTTGAGTGCTACAGTTGGCGTGTGAGAAGGGGCAAGGAGGAGCGGAGAAGAAGTGAAAATTAACGCCTTGGAGGATCGGCCAGGCGTGGGCGGCTAGCTGTGTCTGGGGACTGCCCCCTAGTCCGATACCTCACGAGTCCGATACCTCACGAGTCCGACACCTCATGGTTTTGGGTTAGGGTCTGGGGGAGGTTAGGTTTAGGCGTGGGGGTGGGAGAGGTTAGGGTCTGGGGGAGGTTAGGTTTAGGCGTGGGGGTGGGAGAGGTTAGGTTTTGGGTTAGGGTCTGGGGGAAGTTAGCCTCTTTTTTCGGACTCGTGAGGTGTCGGACTCGTGAGGTATCGGACTCGTGCCATGGCACCCTGTGTCTGCTAGCTGCTGAAAGGCTAGCTGTGCGTGCTAGCTGGTGTGCTAGCTGGGGGTTAGCTGGTGTGCTAACTGCTACAAACACCACGGGGAATGGCACACGTTGGTGGACCCTCGTCGTTGGACGGGGGGAGGGAGGAGCTACCGACTCCGGAGTTCAGCTCGGTACTAGCCGGCATGGAGGCCCGCCTGGAGCAAAAGTTCAGCGCGGTGCTTGCCGACGTGGAGGCCCGCCTGATGCAGGGGATCAGACGGCTGCTGGAGGCGACGCCTGCCTGGGCAGAGGTGCTTATGAAGCTACTGAGGGAAGCCACGCAGTGCAGAGAACGGCAGACGGAGGAGCCGCAGAAACTGTGTTGGACTTGTGGAGCACAGGGACATCTGGCGAGGTGGTGTCACAGCATGCATTCGGGGCAAACCAGGTACGCGGAGCAACGGTACTGGGGGCGCCCAGGTGTCTGTTGGTCGTGCGGGGCGTTTGGACATCTGGCCAGGGAGTGTCCGGAGGCTGACAGAGGACAGCGGAAGAGGAGAGATGCGCAGGCGGCTGGCAGGTGAGACTGTTGGTCGTGTAAGAAGCCTGGACATTTGGCCAGGAACTGCACTGAGTCTGTGGAGGACGAAGGAGGGACACAGGCTGAAGAGAACATTATTAGAGTCAGGGGACTGACGATTGTGTCTCCAGAGGAGAATGTGTGCAGCCGGGGGGAAGAGGTCATTCAGGTAAGGAGAGTGTGGACTGCGTGTCCAGATGGACGGGTGTTGCTAACGCCGGAGGAGACTAGCTGCTCTGCAACCCCCACGGTAGAGGACATCATCTGCAACGCTGTTACAGTCGGGAGAGCAACGCTCCTGTCTCCGGGTGAGCGAGAGGGGTCAACGCCGGAGGAACCAGCCCAACCTGACTGCTCCACACCCCCCACAGTTGCTGTGCAGGAAGCCAAGGTGGAGATCGCCGACGGTTGTGTTCCCCCCACTGACCTGAACACGCTCCCCCCTGGGGGAGGGGGACGGGAGGACGAGCGCGTGCAAGAGGCGGAGGAAGAGGAGTACTGTGTAGACGTGGACCGGACGGACAACGTGGACGCCATCTGGTATATCGGGGAAGATGAGTGGAGGCGCAGGCAGGCGGAGGACGCGGATATCGGTCCGGTGTATGCGTGGGTAGCGGCCGGACGCCGGCCCCCTGTGGAGAAGATTCGCACATGTTCCGGTGCCACGAAGCTACTGTGGAATATGTTTTCGGACCTGCGTCTGGAGAGTGGGATGTTGAACACGGGGGGGTTCCAGAAGGTTGTGCCCAGCTACCTGCGGGGGGGGGATGCTACGATGGGGACACAGGGGAGTCGGGGCCGGTCATCGGGGGGTGGAGGACACACTCCGCCGTGTTAGTCTGGAATTCTACTGGGGCGAACTCAGGGAGAATGTGCGGAGCTACTGCAGGGCGTGTGATGACTGTAGGGCACAGGGGGGGACCGAAGAGAGTCACCCTGCGAAGGACTAACCCCACTGGGGGTTGGGAGGGACTAATGTGCTTCAGATGGGACAGAAGCTGTAAAGGGGGGATGGAAATGGTGGTTTAAATGAATGGGAAAAGAGAAACGAAATAATTGAAATGTGAGTGAAAATGAGTGTAAAAGGAAAGGGGGAAAATGTCAATGATGTGGATGATGGTGTGTGGAAAAAAAGAAAAGACTGTTGTGGGGAATTAGAATTTAATGTGAAGTAACGAAAATTAAGTGGGGAAATAAGACAAGACTGTTTGGGGGGAAATTTAATGTCTGTGGGGGTTATTGGGGAAAAGTGTTGATGTGTTAGTGTGTTTTGGTACAGGGGGATATGTGTGGGTTGTGGGTGCCCGCGTGGGAGCGGGCCTAAGAAGGGAGGGGGTAATGTGGCGACCCAGAGTTTGACATGTCGGTGGCGATTACGACGTTACGTGAAGGCAGCGGATCAGCCAGTGTTTAGGGAACTTCCGGTCTCGGGTGGGGAGGGAGTCTGGGAATACGAGGAAACGGACAGTGGCCGGTGAAATTTGTCCTCTGCATTTAACCCATCCTGGCTTGTCCTTTCCTCCGGGGGGCAGGCCAGGAGCAGTGGTCGCTTTTTCTCGTACAGCGCCCGGGGACCGACTTCGGATGTTGTCGTCACTGGTCAGATGACGATGACGATCTGATCTTCTGCATGTTTTTAATGGGGGGGGGGGGGTTATATACGGAGGAACCCCCCTGGGGGAGCACGGGGAGAACATGCAAACTCCACACAGACAGAAAGGCCCTTACGACGAGATACTTTTACTTTACTTTACTTTATTGGCATTTAGCAGACGCTTTTATCCAAAGCGACGTACAGAAATTATGTACAGTACAGCAATAAAAAACTGATAGAAAAGCAGTACAAACCAGCAACAAACAGACAGCATAAACAATAATAATAAACAGCAATAATAATATGAATAGACAGCAATAATAAATTAATTAAATGATTCATGCTATAGTCAGGTGAGACAAATTGTCAAGTCCAATAATCCATTGTTTAAAAACAAAGAAAAGGTGGTGTCTGAGGAAAGTCAGTCAGGGGGGAGTCAGAAAAGAAAACAAAGAAAAGAAAAACAAAGAAAAGGTGGTGCCTGAGGAAAGTCAGTCAGGAGGGAGTCAGATGGGATATAAAAAGATGTGTTTTAAGTTTTTTGCGGAAAGAGGGTAGTGTTTCTGTGGTTCTGATTGCGGGGGGGAGTTCGTTCCACCATTTTGGTGCGAGGTGTGTAAACAGTCGTGAAGTGCAGCGATATGGTCCATGGAGCGGCGGAGGGGCGAGACGGCCTGCACTGGTGGAGGGGCGGAGGTAACGGTGGGGGGTTTGGAATTTGATCATGGATTGTAGATATGGAGGAGCTGTAGAGTGAACTGCCTTGAAGGTAAGTACTAATGTCTTGAATTTGATGCGTGCTGAGATGGGTAGCCAATGAAGGTCACGGAAAAGGGGAGTGACATGGGAGAATTTTGGTTGATTAAAGATCAGGCGGGCTGCAGCGTTCTGGATTAGTTGAAGGGGATGAGTAGCGGAGGCAGGGAGACCGGCAAGGAGGACATTACAGTAATCAAGGCGGGATATGATAAGTGCTTGGACGAGGAGTTGTGTTGCGGCTAATGTTAAAAATGGGCGAATTTTACGAATATTATAGAGGGAGAACCTACAGGAACGTGCCGTTGCTGCAATGAAATTGGAGAAGGAAAGATGGTTATCAATTATTACTCCAAGGTTCTTGGCAGATGAGGAAGGGGTTACAGTGGTGTTATTAATGGAGATGGAAAGATCGGTCAGAGGGCAGTCTTTACTGGGGATGAGGAGGAGTTCAGTTTTAGAGAGGTTGAGTTTCAGATGGTGAGCAGACATCCACTGACAGATGTCTCTGAGGCAGGAGGAGATGCGTGATTTGATATGTGTGTCAGAGGGGGGAAATGAAATGTAAAGCTGGGTGTCATCGGCGTAGGAGTGATAGGTGAAACCGTGGGATGAAATTATATGGCCAAGGGAGTGCATGTAAAGAAGGAAGAGAAATGGACCTAAGACTGAACCTTGGGGGACACCGGTGGTGAGAGTGCAGGGCTGTGAAAGAGTTTCTCGCCAGAGGACTTGGAATGTGCGGTCAGACAGGTAGGAGGAAAACCAGGATAGTGCAGTGCCAGTGATTCCCAGGTCGGAGAGGGTGGATAAGAGGATTTGATGGTTGACTGTATCGAATGCTGCGGAGAGATCGAGAAGGATGAGTACTGAAGAAAGTGATGAAGATTTGGCGGAGTGAAGGGCTTCGGTGACAGAGAGGAGGGCGGTTTCTGTGGAATGTGCCGGTTTGAAGCCAGATTGATGGGGGTCGGAAAGATTATTTCGGGTGAGGTGGGAAGAGAGTTGACTAGATACAGTTCTTTCAAGAGTTTTTGAAATAAAAGACAGGAGGGAGACGGGACGGTAATTATTAATGGCAGTGGGATCGAGGGATGGTTTCTTAAGGAGTGGTTTTATTATAGCTGATTTTAGGGCAGGGGGAAAGACACCAGAGGACAGGGAGGAGTTGATAAGGGAAGTGAGAAAAAGAGAAATGTCAGGGGAGATGGACTGGAGGAGAGGGGAGGGGATGGGATCTAGGGGGCAGGAGGTGGCACGATTTGATGTTATGATTTTAAGAACTTCTACCGGTGAGAGAGGAGAGAAGGAAGAGATAACGGAAGTAGGAGGCAGTGGGTTTGGGTCAGAACAAGGAGTGGTATGGATGACTGGAGGGGGGAAGGAAGAACTGATGTCAGCTACTTTTTTAATGAAGAATGATGAGAAGTCGTCGGCAGAGAGGGAGGAAGGGGGGGGGTGGGGGAGGAGGATTTAGTAGGGTAGAGAAGGTGGAAAAGAGTTTGCGGGGATTGGAAGCAGAAGATTGGATAATGGAAGTGAAGAAGGAGGTTTTGGCTAAGGAGACTGCAGAGGTGAAATTGGAGAGGGTGAGTTGATATATTGAGAGATCGATGGGGTCGAGAGATTTTTTCCAGTTTCTTTCTGATGTTCTGAGTTCGGTGCGGTGGGTGCGGAGGGGTTCGGTGAGCCAAGGTGCAGGGGGAGAGGAACGGGCGAGTTTAGAAATGGGGGGGCAGAGGGAATCTAAGGCGGAAGAAAGAGAGGAAAAGAGCGAATTGGCGGCTACGTCTGGGGAGAGGAGAGAGAATTCTTCAACGGAGGGAAGGAGCGAGAGGGCAGCAGAGGAGAGAGAGGAGGGAGGGAGGGTTTTGAGGTTACGTCGGATGGTGATTGAGTGGGTGGAAGCTGGGCAGGAAGTGAGAACGGAAATCGGAAGGGTGAAGGATATGAAGAAATGATCGGATACAGGAAGGGGAGTGACTGTGAGGTTGGATGTGTTGCAGGAGCGGGTGAAGACGAGGTCGAGGAGGTTGCCAGCCTTGTGGGTAGGGGGGGACGCAGAGAGGGAGAGATCAAAAGTTGAGAAGTTAAGAAACGTGTGGGAGTGAAGTGTTGAAGCCGGAATGTTAAAGTCACCTAACAGAATGAGTGGAGTGTTATCTAGGGGAAAGAGGGAGAGAAGGGTGTCCATTTCATCAAAGAATAATCCAAGGTGTCCGGGGGGGCGGTAGATTGTGATAATGGTGAGTTTAGTGGGCAGAGTGACGGTAACTGAGTGGGATTCAAAGGAGGAGATGGAAAGATGAGAGAGGGGCGTGACTGTGTAGGACCATTTGGATGAGATGAGAATACCTGTACCACCACCACGGCCAAGGGTTCGGGGAGTGTGTGAGAAGGAAAAGGCGGAAGAGAGAGCAGCTGGGGTGGCAGTGTTTTCTGGGATGATCCAAGTTTCAGTGAGTGCGAGAAAATGGAGAGACTGGGAAAGGGTGTGAGATGAGATGATTTCGGTTTTATTGACAGCAGACTGGCAGTTCCAGAGTCCTCCCTCTATAATAAAATGATTACTTGACTGGGTGGGTGTGGAAGAAGGGACAAAAATAATTGGAATGTGATTGATTTTATTTATGCCTTTACTGTGATGAAAATTATTTGCTAAGTGGTGAGAAATGGCAGGACGGTGAGGGCGGAATACAGTTGAAATTGCGTATACTAACTTGTCTGGGCTGGTAGGGATCGGAGAGGGTGGAAGGATGGGGGGAATTGTATGGTGAATAATGCTATTAAGATGGACAGAAGGAGTGGATGCAGTCAGTGAGAGAGAAGGAGGAGGCGTAATTAGTCTGCCAGGCCATGAGGGGGCGCGAATGTAGTTAGGAGAATGGGCAGGGGAGAGAAGAAGAGGCTGACCGGAAGTGCTAAGAAATGGGCTTGAAGGGGACGGGTCAGTCAGTCATGGACGGGGCAGGCTGGAGTTTTGGATGACGGAGGCACGATGGAGATTAGCGGAGAGCATTGACGCCCCTAGCGCATTCGGGTGGAGGCCGTCTGGAGCGAAGAAAGCAGGGCGTTCCCAAAACAGAGTAAAGTTATGGACATATGTGATGTTGTGGGCGGAGCAGGCGGATTGCAGCCAGGTGTGGAGAGCTAGTAGTCGACTGAATGTAATGTCCCCGCGACGAAAGGTGGGGATGGGGCCAGACAGAAGAATTGTTTTATTGGACTTGACAAGGAGGTTAAACAGAATGGAAAAGTTTTTCTTCGTGATTTCGGACAGCTGGTTATGGACATCATTGGAGCCAACATGAAGGACGATTTTCTGAACGGATGGGGGAAGTGAGGCCAGTACAGACGGGAGTTGTTGGATGATGTCAGATGTTTTGCAGCCGGGAAGACAGTGTGTAATAGCGTTTGCAAACCGAATGTTCTTGATTATGGAATCTCCGATTATTAGAACAGTGGGGGGAATGAGGGGGGGCAGACTCGGTCGAGTGGGGAAGGGGTAGCGAGTTTTAACGGGGGGAACCGGAGGGGGGGAGGGGGAGGTGGAGGCCGAAGACGAAGGACGGCTGTGCGACAGCTTACCGACCAAGCTAACGTTAGTGACCGAACCAACGTTAGCGGCCGCTTCACTCAAGCATGGCGGGTTCGGTGCCGCCTCCGAATGACCGGAGGAAGCAGGGCCGGGCGGAGAGAGAGAGCCATCAACAGTACCCACAGCGGGAGAAGAGAGGGGACCAGCTGGAATACTCCCGTTGGTCAGCTCAGGGCGCTTGGAAATTGCCTCCTTCAGCAGCCGGAGCCGGGTGCCGGACCGGGAACGAGCAGGTACTGCAGACGAGGCGGCATGCATCGGAGGAGACGAGGGAGGAGAATACCTGGACCATGGTGGAAGCTGGGCGCTGCCGGGCTGTGACCAAGGAGGACGAGCGGGTACTGCAGACGAGCCGGCGTACATCGGAGGAGACGAAGGCGACGACAGCGGTGGAAACTGGGCGCTGCTCCTTATGTTGAATGGCGCCCCCGGGCTGGGAGGCACGGTTAGCGGAGGAAGCACTGAGGAGTACAGGGGATCAGGCGGGTTTTCTGTCTCATCCTCCAGGAGTTTGAATCTGTTACCGAGCTCAAGAGACCTTGAGGGGGGCTGGAGGCTACGATATCCTCGGGATCCATCACGGTGACGAGTAGCTGGGATCCAGGTATCGGCAGCAGCTGCAGTGGAGGGGGTTGAACAGACTGGCTGCTTGGGTTTGGTACCAAGCCTATGCCACAGATCCTCCCCATGAGAACCATTGCTGGTGTGGAGGGATTCTCTAAGACACGGAAGAGTGGTGTCATCTCCGATGCCTAAACTGTCAGCATCGCATGTTGAGATTAAATTAAATGACTGCAGTGTGGATGTGAGTTTCCTGATGGACTGATTATTCTCCGTGATTTCTACTTGCAACCGGGAGACATCTTTGACCAGTTCAATCACGGTAAGGCTACAGTTCAAACATGATGATAGATCGTGTGGCATGATTGTTCACAGAGAGCACAGATAAGTCTCACCACTAGCCTATCTAGGTTACAGGCAAACCACCAGGCCAGTGGGAGTATCCGGGTGCTGCTAGCCGATTAGGCTACTCGCTTAGCTTAGCCTAGCTTTAGCTCAGGTTGTTGATTGTGAATTAGAGAGAGTCCTGCCGATCGGGGCTCTGTAACAGAGAGTTCCCCACACACGGCAAACAAAAGTAGATTCCAAGTGATGTGAATATGACCGTGGAGGGCTGGGATCTCTGATCCAGCTGCGGTTTAGCTTAGCTTCCGAAGCTAGCTGGGCTGAGTCACTGACGCCGCTTCCAGGCGGAGGATTTGTTTAGGTCCAGATTAATGCGATCAGATGTTCGATCACAAAAACGTTAAGCCTGGCGTGAAGCTTTGATAATACACTAAAATATAGCTAGAAGGTGCACTCACGATTATAACGTAAAATTAGATAAAATGTTAAAATCCAACGGAGCTTCTGGCGGGCAAACGCAATATCGACGCATGCGCACACTAGCTGTACAACTGATCCAGATACCCCACCTGGGCAGTAGGCACTGAAGATATGGGGGGGAACACATGTCAAAAATGGAGAGAATGCACACCATAAAATCTCAGCGAGGTGCCGGTGACGGACATGAATCTATAAAAAGAATAGAAACCGCACACTCTGGCTCCGATGCAATGAATTTAATAGACGGACAACGTTTCGGCCTGGTGGCCTTTGTCAAGTCATGTACAAACAAGGTGAAGAGCACAGTCTTGTAACAGAGACACACCTAGACCACAGGTGCAGCCAATCAATTAGAATCAGGTGCAGCCAATCAATTAGGATCAGTCAGTCACTGCAAGTGAATGAGAACTTACAAGTGATCCAAGTGTAAAAAGCACAATTTTCCAATGACAAAAAAGTTACAATATATAACCTTTACAGCCAAACAAACAATGAATGGTAAAAACCATCCAGAGTGAGAATTCACAAAGGAGATGGTGTTACAAAGTTACAATGGACCTCTTTCACAGCTGCCACCCTGCATCCAAAAGGCAGGAAGGAGGTGCAACCAACCCACCAATCAGGGACCCAGGACCGGAACACCTAAATGAACCAAAGACAGGAGACCCTGATTGAGGTTTTGGTGCACCCACGGCCCACGCGACCTCCACCCAAGAATGGGGGGGAACACAACCACAGTGCTCACAGTGTCCCAGGCGACTGCGAGGCGACAGCTCTACCACTGAGCCACCGTGCCCCAATGCACTCTTGAAGCAAATTAAATCCAAAACCAACAAGTTAATTTGATTACTTTTAGTCATAAAGATCATTGAAAGATAGGGGTGTGACAATACACTCAGTTCACGATAAGATACGATACACGATATTGGGTTCACGATAATGATACGATACGATATTTTAACAATATTTTTTTGCGATCGATTTGTAAGTTGAGGGGGCATCCTCCACGCTAATTTGAGTAATTTCACCATTTTCATCCTCCGTGTCTGTAACGTCCCTCGTCTGTTCAAACAAAGCAATGAAAAGGAGAGCGAGCATGCAATCAGATGCAGATCAGTGACACCATGTTCAGCTTCTTTTTCTCGCGATATGAGATTTCATCTCAACGATACATATTGTCACGTTTTGATATCGCGATATATTGTGGGATGATATATTGTGTGCATCCCTATTGAAAGATATTCCATATTCCAGACTGAAATGTTATAACAGAAGTGGAGTAGTGGCCAGAATGACATGAACATTTGGACACTTATTCAGCGGGTATCTTGCATGTTGCGTTTGGTGCACTGTAAAAAAAAAAAAAAAAAATCCTGCGTGGGCCACACGGGGCGCTTGCGGTCCACCAGTTACCCACCCCTGCTCTATGGTATGGAACTTGCCTGATGCGATCGCAATCGGATCTCAATATGGACACTGGAGATTCATATTAATACCAGGTGTACATGTAATCAGGCTAATGTGGTCGGCGTTATCAGATTGCAATCTGATCACAGAAAACACATGTAAGTTAGTGGTTATTGATATGTTGTGGTGTTTCTAAATGTCTGGGTTTCTCCTGCTGTTTTTGTCAGCAGAAGTCTGATGAATGAAACAACAAGGAAGGTCGTTTAGAGTTATTTTTGCTTCACATTCAGTCAACTTCTCTGCAAAGATGCTGATTCTTTAATAAAACAAACAAAAGGTTAAACGTTAGAAGACCTGAAGCTGATATATTGATCTTTAGGAGAGACACTAACAATAATTCATAAACAAGATGAATGTGTCATGTAGCTAAGTACTTAGTGTTTACATGACCAATTCATCTAGTTTATTAATTCACACAAAGGTGATGTAGGCCTGAATATCACTGACAGGCTTTTATGTGTCACTTGAACAGTCATGCAGATTAAACCAAAAATAGTAAATACATCCCAATCATTCAAATTCATTAAATGGAATTGCAATCCAATTTTCTCTCTCTCTCTCTTATTTTTAAGTGCCTATTTTTGCCCTATACTGCCCTAAACTGATAAGTGACTGATTATACTAAAAGCATAAGCAGGTGGACTCAAACTTTTGACTTGTGTGTGCCCAAAACACACTGCAGCGCATCACATGTGAGTCGCGATGCTCGGGCGCCGGTGTATGGTACTCAAAATATTTTCTCAAGGTTCGCAGGTCTGCACTATGTACCAAAGCAAATTTTACAGGGACCACTTCCACTGCAGATACTAGCAATTCTTTTTTCTGATCAAATGAAATTTGCTCATTTAACCATGCAATAGTATCAGAAAGGCTAAGTAACAAGGCCTTCTAGTTTCATATGATACCTGAAACTTCATCCTGGCTTTAAAACTGAGCCTGCTACAGCCTCTGAGTAGATTTTCAAATTTGTGATATTCCCCCGGATATCGCAATATTTACAGAATCGGCACAAGCCTACTCTTTGGGGTTAATGTGTATTATGTAAAAACTGTTGTCTGTAAAAAAGAATATAAAATGAAAAGGCAATGCTCTGGCGGGCCACCAGGTGGAGCCAATGATGAGGATATGTTTCTTACCTTGGATGGTGAGCTCTGGAACTTTCTTTTCCTCATTTTGTTGACCAAAATCGCACACATCTAACCCATTTCATTGTATTTTAATGTATCGCCCCCGTGGTGTTAACAGCTCCTTTCTGACTGAATTCATTGACTTCTTTGCCCCCATTATTCAATTTGAGAGAATTCTAATGCTGGGGATTTGAATGTGCATGTAAATGCCATGCTAAAAGTAAACAATGTTTCTAAGACCCACAACTCAACACCAAGCTTATCATCACTGTACGTAGGTCCACCTGTCTTATCTACCCCTGTCCACTTGCCTACCCCTTCTTACTGCAGTCATGTACTGCCCCCTATTGGTCAGATGATGGTACATATAGTCTGGTCTGTAATGTGTTACAAGTGAGAATATGTTGATGGGCTGGAATGGGTTGGAGGTGACTCAGTTCTAGGAAGGTTGTGAGTGGTTCTCTGTGTTCCATCCTGCAGCAGGAGGCCCTGTCTGATCCTCACAGATGTCCTGAAGACAGAGCTGGGCAGAGCGTATCTGGACAGGACAATGCAGAGCCCCACATTGGGAAAGGGAGCAGAGGTGACAAGTCCACAGATGGAGAGCGGTCATAGGTCAAGAAAGGAATCTGCCCTCTGTGGAGACAGGAAGTTAGGTCACAGGAAGCCCAGGAACAAATGCTCCACACATCAAAACAAGAGTGTTACTCCTAAACCCAACCAGAGGACCACCTGCCAGTCTTCTCAAAGGTAAGGAGACACTATAGCTACTTGTAGACATGAACTCTGGACTCTGCCCGTTGAATCAGGTCCCTTTCAGGTGCACTGTGTAAAAAAAAAAAAAAATTGCAATTCCATCGCGGGCCACACAGGTGGTGCCCGCGGGGCGCATCCGGCCCGCGGGCCGTAGTTTGCCCATGTATGTTCTAAACGCATCGGCTAGAAAAATAGCCTATCCCTATGTCATGATGAGATTAGATTGGTGAAAGTTTGTCCAGAATTATATCGTTTTGCTACCTTTTCTTCTCCCCTGCTGCACAGGTAGGATGATGCGATTCTAGGCTTTCCAACCAGGGGTTGCACCTTCATGGTCCAAAAGCCGAAGTTACTGTTTTTTTGGGGGGGGAAGGACAAAGAAATGTTGTACATTTTAAAGTAAAATGCATTAATATGGTGCACTCTGAGAGCAAAATGAAGAAGCTAGTGGATCTATGAAGAACTACACACATCACATTAATATCCTCTTCACTATGCTGTGGCTTTACAATGATGAAATAAATATGAGTGAGTTGAGTTGAGAGGTCAAGTACAGATTTATTTTATTCAGAAACACAATGAATCAAGAAATTGCATTGAATAATGTTGAATACAATGAAATATAGATATCTACGACACAATATATGTATGTGTGTGTATATATATATATATATATATACATGTCCTTTTGTATGCTATCTTGCATTCTGAAATATCGAAGCTGAAGTTCTGTAAACCAGTTTTGTATCTGTTTTTGTCATGTCTCATAAGCCCATACGGGCTGGGCACCATTGGTGTGTGACATGTAAATAAAGAAATCAGTCAATCAATCAATCAATATATATATATATATATATATATATATATATATATATATATATATATATATATATTTTTTTTCACTTTTGTTTAAATCCTTTACATGTAGAAATAAAAAAAATCCCCCATCTGGCCACAAGGGGGTGCATCCGGTGGTACACCAATGTAAAATCGCCAGTGGTCAAACTATTGTTGACTCTGTGCCACTAGAGGTGGCTGGGCGCAAGCGCAATACAAACACATTGAAAAAAGACATGTGGACTCAATCACAGGATCAGAGAGCCAGACATTGTGGAGTTGTATAGCTTCAAAGAGAGGAAATCTCTGCACAACCGTGTACGTCAGGTGCGTCGGAAAAGCAGGATCAGTTGAAAAGGAAGACTCCCGCACACTGACTACCACTTAAAGGCTTTTATTAATATAATTGCAACGTTTCGGTCAAACGACCTTCATCTGGCATATGGTATGACAAACACTGGAACCTGTTATAGGAATAGGAACCAGGATAAGAACAATCATCCAATGGGAGCAAGGCAATTATGTCGTAGACCCATGGAGCAAATCAGCGCAAATCACACTGCAGGTGTCACGCAATTACAATTACAGTATTGACAAGAGACATATATTTTTCACAATTCCCAGTAAAAAAAAGGTAAAAAGAACATATACAAATATATACAGCATAGGTACAATAGTACTGTAACAGCTATAAATGGCGCTGAAATACAGAAAAATATATGTAATCATAACCTATGTCATGGCAGAAGGGCTACTTGCATAATTATAAGGGGGTGTGGTGAGACACGCCAATGCACCAAAGCACTAAAGACAAGAGGAATGGTCTACAACAGACCCTGGAATAAATAGAAAAAGTAGGCTATATGAAAACAATAATAATTATCACTCAAAGCATGACATTCAAAAGGAGTTCATCATTTAGGCCTTTTGGCGATAAGGTTTGTAAATGAAAAATCCAAAAGGCTTCTCTTCTTTTCAGTAGAAGGTCATGATCCCCACCCCTAGGTGGCGGGGCAACCCTTTCAATGCCACAGAAGTGTAGGGAAGAAATATCATGCTTCATGTCATTAAAATGGACAGCTACGGGGTAGTCCCTGTCATTACGCCGAATAGTGCTCTTATGTTCACTTATGCGTTGTTTTAATTTGCGTGTGGTCTTGCCGACATAACCAAGACCACACAGACAACGGATCATGTAAACTACATAAGTAGAGGCGCAAGTGATAAGGCTGTTTATCATATATCTTTTCCCGGTGTGAGGATGGTGGAAGGAGGATGTCTTACAAGTATTGTGGCACTGAGCGCAATTCCCGCAACGGTTTTCCAGAGAGAGAAGGTGGCATGAACCAGATGATCTCTTAGATTTTTTGCCTGTTTATTAACAAATAAAGTGGGATGTTTAAATGTGTCGGACAGTTCCATGTCAGACTGTAAAATATGCCAATGCTTCAAACATATTGATTTAATAAAATGGGAATGGGGAGAATAGACTGTGGAGCAGGTAACAGAAAAGGGCTTTTATTTTTTCTGATTAGGTTTCAGAAGGTCAGACCTAGAATAGTTCAGTGCTGTCTTATACGCTAGTTCAACACAGTCAATGGGGTAGCCCCGTGCCAAAAATTTCATCTCATCAGCTTTCTCTATATAGTCCTCTATAGAGTGACAGAGTCTTCTAAGTCTATAAAATTGGCTCTTTGTAGGACTCTTTTGAGAGGGGTGGGGTGTGCGCTCGTTGCTAATAACAAGGTATTTCTATCAGTCTCCTTCCGATATAAAGTTGTGGAAAGACATCCATCCTTAGCCATCACCCACATGTCCAAAAACTTTTTCAGCGCTAAACTCACAAGTAAATTGTAAATTAGTCTTAAAACCATTTAATAAAGTCACAAAATTATTCAAGTCCTCATGGGTACCTTGGAACACACAGAAGATGTCATCAATATATGTATATATTCATACTATGATTAAATATGAAGTTATTTAAAAAAAGAAAACATATACAAATTGGCATAATTTGGAGCACAGATCGAGCCCATACTAGCACCAGAGGTCTGTAAATAGAAATCATTGTTAAAACAAAAATAGTTGCATTTCATCACATAGGCTGCTAAGTCAATAATAAAATGATTAGGAGGATTTACTGTATGATCTCGAGACTCTAAAAAGAAATGTAAGGCTTCCAAACCTTCATCATGGGGGATGTCAGTGTAGAGACTTGTGACGTCTAATGTCATAAGGAAGACATCATCAGGGAGGTCAGTCAGACTATATATTTTATTAATAAAATCAGTAGAGTCCTTGACAAAAGCAGGCAGTGTCTGTACAAAAGGTTTAATATGGAAATCAACAATTTCTGAGCGGGGAGCTAGTAGAGAATTAGTATAAAAAAAATCACTACAAGAGTGATTACTAGTTGACTAGTAGAGAATTAGTTTGTGCCACTATAGGTCTTCCGGGAGGATTTGAAAGTGATTTGTGCACTTTAGGAAGAGTGTAAAAGGCAGGTCTAATTGGGTATTGACAATATAAAAAGTCAAATTCAGACTTGGAGATCCAGCCATTTTCTTTGGCCCCTTCCAAAAAACTGTGTATCTCATGCTGAAAACGCATAGTAGGGTCAGAGAGAAGTAATTTATAAAAATTCTCATTAGACAACTGAGACAAAATTTCTGTTTCATATTTATCGGCATCGGAGTTGTATAGCCTACAATACATATATATAATTGAAACCATTAATACAGAATGGCATTCAAATGAATGTCTATCCAGTCGATTTGGGCTAAAACTTAAACCTTTCCCTGGAGAAATACTGGAGCTCCTGCACACCGACAGGTAGACTATGTTGCTTAGTTCTAGGGATGGCTCAATGTCTTATTGTTCCCCACCAAAGGGGAGACTATGAATCAGTCTCTGTCAGTTCATTAGTCACACAATGTTGACTTTGTGCTGCTAGGGGCAGCATTGACAATGATTGGGACTGATCTAATGTGGAACTGGTGCAGGACAACATGTTTACGATTTGCTTGTTTAAAAAGTGGAAGTGACCATGTATCAGGTAAGAAGTAGTCTCTCCCCAGACTCAAATATTACGTTGAATCGCTGCGCTCCGCATACTACATAAATGTGTCTGTACCACTTCACAGCCACTGCTGGGGTTTGGTGGGTGCGTCTAGGGGGGTGAAATTGAATGAGTGACAGGTCGTAGCACCAATAAGAGAGTGGTTCAAAAAATGGGCTGCACCTCCCGTGTTGTCTGAACGCAAAGTCGTTACTGATTGGGGATGACTGAATCCAGCATATGACTGGCCAAGTGAACAGTTCCCTCCCATAACCAGCCGGCTGGGGGGAAGCGTCCCAGACCCAGAGAGAGCTCTGCAGCATGCAGTAACGTAGTGTATCAGCGTAAGAACTCTCATGGGTCTGGCGTCGAGACTAGGTAAGAAGCATTATTTTAATGAATTTCTATGATGTTATTGTTGTAAGAAATTGTGGTACCTAAAACTTGTAATCTGAAATGTGTTACTATTTGTGATTATTAATTGTCTGTGATCCTATAATAAGAATGGGAAGGGCAGAAGTGACTTGTGTGTGAGAGCAGAATTGGTGTGTGAGAGCAGAATTGTGTTCAATCACGTGCTACACTGTACGCCTTTATGTGAAGTGTAAAGACCCCTGTGGGCTTAATTAAGTGATTAGGGCTGATTAATTGCCAAATGTGCAGATTAATGGCCGAACTTGGCCATGCTGCACAATGGCCGTGCAGCCTCCACCGTGCGAATCAGCCGGGGGCGGAGCTCCCCTACTCTAGCTGCCTGTTGAGGCGAGTTGACAGAGGAGCAAACTGCAGCTCCAAGGAGAGGCAAATCGTGAGTTTTCCACCCCACAAATCAGATCACGGTAGTTCTTTGTAGATACATCATACATGTATGTTCATGTTTTTTGTATCTGTTGGTGAGCTATTTTCGACATATTTTCCTACATTTATGGGTCTCTGGAACAAACAAGACATAGAAATGTCCACTGCCTGCCAGGCTGTGAGCACAGGTTGGGCGTGTAGAGAATGCAGCACTCGATATTGATGCACGGGTATTCCGCTAGGATCAAAAAATATGTCATAAGATGAAAATATACTTCACTAGGCTCTCACTTGATGCCAAATGATTCGTTGAGGCTTTTTTTTGCTTGCTTTTTTGTAATGTAAGGTTTGTTCCAAGTTTGAGGAATATCAGCAGGCTCTGCCTTATACTCTTTGGCAAACTCCATGTTGAACTTTGCCATCACATATTTCCAGTAGTCTGATGCCTCAAGGCTTTTAGCTGGAGGAATTGTCCAGTCAGGGAAGATGGTTTTGTATTTCTTGTAAGGGTGGCGTTCATAATTTGTAGCATGGCAGGAGAATTTGCACCTTGTGACCACAAGAGAAGAACATATTTCAATGGTAAGTTTGTTACTACGTCTACAAATGACTCTACCAAGACCCTGGGGCCGATGCACTGAAGCCCAGTGGTTAGTATGGGCTTTACTTCCTGCCTCACAAGGTGCTTTGCAGAACGGACACTGTTTACCACATCCAATCACCTTGGTGAAAAGTTCGTTCAGGGGCTTGAAACGAAGTTGTCTGAGTTTCACTTGGATGTCTGTTTTTTCAAACGTCTCCCTAAGGGCTTGTCCCATCTCTTCCACACATGTTTTGAGACATTGAGCAAACTGCTCCTGGTTTGCATTGTTGAGTGTCATGAAAGCTCCCAGAGCATCCTGTGAAATGACCAGTTCATCACTAAGCTCTCTGCAGATATGTTTAACAAATTTCACCAAGTTCCCATTCTTGCTGATTTGGGCCTTTGCGATAGCCTTATTTATACTCTTCATACTTTTGTTCAGATGTCGATCCTCCAACTCAATCTTCGTAGAACCCTTTGAGAAGTGTTCGACAATTTGGTCAAGTATCCATTTCTTTACATAACCTTCACTTGAGCAAATGTACCTTGAATAGTTCTCAAAATCTTTCTTTGCAAGCAAATCCTTTAAAATTGAGTACTGGAAAAACGTTGGTGTGAGAAATTGCTGTGCATTTTTGCTTTTCAACATTTCCTCAATAATATCTGGACCCAAGGAACTGTTGACATAGGCTTCCACAGCTGGCTGTAAGCAGAGGTTGGTGAATTCTTCTGCTTTCTTCTGGCACTGATCTCGTGCATGGAACAGGTCTTTAAAATCAGCACAATACTTTTCTTTGTATTGATTTAGACATCTGTAAGGGTCATTCTCTTCTATGAAGTCTTCATGCATTTTCTGAAACTCTCTGGCTGCCACTCCACAGATGTGCTGTTTTAGAGAAACTTCAAACCCAATATCGATCTTAATCTCTTGATTTTTAATCAGCCCATCGTCAATGATGTGTAGGATCTCCAGGATGTAATTGTCATGATAATTGGTTTTCCTTTCCACTTTCTCAGTCACAAACAGTGTGCAAGCAGCTATGATGCTGTCAGCCATTGCCATGCTGTCAGCAATTATCTGATCTTGGTTGTTGAGAGATGTACTCACTGTGGAGTAATATTTGAAGGGCTCTTTTCCACAATCATGCAGTTTTCTCTTACTGACTAATTCACTGACGTAACTCCCCTTGGGTGTTAAATCTGTCCTCAGGTGATGATACACCTTAGCAAAGATGTCATCTGTCTTTAATCTAACAAAGGAAAATTGCGTCACCGTTTTATCCCACACCTTATCAAATTCTGTGTCTAGCTCTCTGTCTGTCATCTGGGCTTTACAGCATTCTGCAGTCAATCTTAACACTTTCTTTCCTAATTTCTTTGTGTGCCTCTTCTTGATTCTATCAAGTTCTATCATCCCCCGTCTGATTTCAGCTGCAGTGTCAAGTTGTTTAAGTACAGACCTCTCCATTTCACTTCGAAGGCTTTTTTCATTGTTAGCGAATTCTTCTCTGTATCCCTCTACTAGATGGACATGACGGTCTGGTTGCTTGTAGTACTGTGTCAAATTGTGTTGCAGAGTTTCCTCCCATTTCGACAGCTCTGAAAGAGCTTCACATTTCAAATCACGGAGAAAATCTCCCAAGTCGGATATCTCTGATTTCACAGCAACTGTACCAAAGTTTGAAATTCTTGTTTCAGCATGGACAAACCATGTGTACATATGTTTCTTGTACTCCCATTCCCATTTGTTGAACTCTGTGCACAGCCTCATGTAGGCATCAGCCACCAGGCTATTTCTAAAGCTGAAGATGAAGTTCTCATGTTTTACTGCATTCCACAGGCTGTTTGTCCACTCCATGAACTCCAAGACATTGTTAGCAGATGACTCACAATTTCCCAACATTTGGAGTATGTTCTTCTTGAGATCATAAACAGCCTCACTGTACCCTGCATTAACTGGCGCCATTGGTGGATTCCCATTCCACAGTCCAGGGATGTAACAGTTCCCAGTGCTTGGATTGTATTCCATCACATCAGTGAAGCTCCTGTTCTCCTCCTTATTTTCCATTTTGGCTGCTATCTGTGTCGTATCATTCAACTGTTCCAACAGATTTTTCCTGTCTCTTAAGTTCTTGTCATGGGCTGACACATCGGACACATTCTGGTGAACAAACTGACATTTGGGCTTTTTGCCCACCTCTTTCATCCTGAGAAAAGCATGGACTACAATTTGTAGGATGTCCCTCAATTCTGTTGAATTTTCCATTGCAATGTTGATTATTGTGATGTCACTCAGCCCCACAGCAAGGGTTGCAAGCTCATTGTCGTGCTCTTGGCTACCCTCCAGTTGTGCAAGCTCTTGTGACTTCAGGCCTTCAGTGTCAATGATCACCATGAAGTCACAGTTCACTACCTTTTTGAAGTCTTCGTTGATTCTGATGAGCAACATAAAGGCACCTCGAGTACATCTACCACTGCTGACTGCAAACTGCACTCCAAACATGCTGTTAAGGAGAGTGGACTTCCCTGTGCTCTGAACTCCAAGAACTGTGATCACCAGTATCTTGTTCTTTGGCTGCACCAAAGCATTCAGCTCAGAGAGAACATCACTCACCCATCTCTGAGGTATGTTGGATGCATCTCCATCTACAAGCTCCAAGGGAAATCCATCAAGGAGCAATTCTGCACACAGTTTTGGCAGATGCTGTAGTTGTTGATGTGATGGGTCAGTTTCTGGAAGGTAGACTGCAGCCTCATAGATTTGACCCATTTCACGCAAGAAGTGTTCAGTCCCCAGTGAGCTGGAAAGTTGTCTGTCAAGGTCTTTAATTTCCTCTTGGTTTTCAGATTTCTGGCATTCCTCTTTGTACCGCTTCCTGAGCCCAGAAAGTTTTTCTCGAGACAGGTTATCAAGGTTAATTCGCATCCATTTCAGGAAATAAGACCTCTCTATCCCTGGGATGGATATTGCCTTTATGAAGCATGTCATTGCATTTGACATGGCATAAGAGTTCTGCTGTTTCCGAAGTTGTATTTTCTGTACTAGGAGATTACTTTTGTACTCTTCTATGTTTTCATCCCCGGCTTTTTGAAGCCTACATTCTTCCTTCTCCAAACAGGACAATTCTTTCCATATTTGGCCTTGCAAGGGGAGATGGGCATCTTTGTACTGTGGGATGTCTTGTATTTCTGTAGTGATGTCATCTGCATTTTTCTTGGCACACTGACACTCTGGGGAATCCTCATCAACCAAGATTCCCAGTTCATGAGCGATATTAGCCATCTGTTCCACTCGCATCTTGGTCCTTGACTTCTCAACTACATTCCTGACTTCTTTTTGGATCTTTTTGACAAAGTCTGCATCATTGAAGTGTGTCTTCTTCAAAATTATATTGTTGCTACTCACTTTCAACTCAGATGCTACTTTTTTTAGAGCCTGCAAATTGAAATTCTTGCTCTGTTCGTTACCCACTAAGTACACCTCTGCATTTTGTTGGTGTGTCGGTAGCTTGTACTGAGAGTCCAACTTGTCACAGAAAACAAAAACCGCTGTAGATGTCTGGCACAAGAAAGAGAATTGGGTTTCAAATGAAGCAATGTCCCCCCTGAGGTTAGCTACAGCTACTGGCTCACCAAAAATGTCTATGTTTGTGTTCCCACAGGGAAGATACCAACTAATTTCAGCCAATCCATCTGATATTCTCCTTGGACTATTACCACACTCCATGTTGTGGTGAACAAAGGTGTCATGATACTGTTGGGAATTGCTCAGAAGCTTGTTGAGAGTCTCTGACTTGGACAAGTAGCCCTCACCCAGTCTCACAAAAGACACCATGGGAAGTTCAGAGATAACAATGCTCTCTTCAATAAAGCCCTTGGATTCTGAAAGTGACTGAGGTCTGTACCTCTTAACAATGTCTCTCATGGCCCAGAGCATGAGTGTACACTGGTTTGTGTCACTGTTAGGAAGCAGCAGAGGCACTGAAAACTGGCACATGGACATTTTCAACGCCATTTCCTGCTGTACAATGCCATCAGAGCACAGAAAAAGAGCAGTGATAATGTCTAAGGGGTTTACCATGTCACCTGAGTTTGGACTGTCACAATCTGTATTCCCAGAGGAAGCATCACAGTTTGACTCACATGCTGATGTACATTTCACATTTCTAGCTGTCACATTAACCATCATTAACTTATTCAGAAAACACCATGGAAGATCTGAAAGACACTTAGCAGAATCATCAGCAATGGTCTTCTCATCAGCAATGGTCTTCTCATCAATATGAAGTACTGTGCTCAGCGATAGCTTCTCTGTGTAGTGTTGCTCCAGCCCGAGATGTTCCAATAAGGTCTCCAAAGGTGTCTCTGTGAATAATATAACACAGAATAATTTTAACCCCATTTCCATTAGTTGTTTTAAGTTTCTTACTATTCATCCACCACTGTTTTATTTCATTTAATTTCATTTAATTTCATTTAACACGTTCACTGCCAATGACGAGTTGAGTCGTCAAAAATAATCCAACGGTTGACTGCCAATGACGAGTTGAGTCGTCAAAAAAAAAAAAAAAAAAATTTGACGGTGGGAGGTGGATCAACGCCCCCCACGTCTCCTATAAAATTATTGGAGCCACCGACCATGTACAACCCATTCCACCGACCCACTAAGTGGCGACAGTGCCCTCCAAAGCAGAGCCAAAACTGCAGGGGAACGCGCGATGAAACCATTCTCATACTGTAGAATGGATTGGCGAAAACGCTTTCGTTTTCGCGCTGATTGCTGGCGGTGCGGGATTGCAAATTTGCATAATAGATTACGGGTGGAACACACTTTGAAACACGCAGCATAAATATGACCAGAATCGCAAAAGCTTCATCAAAGCTCTCAACCAAAACTCCAAGAACCGAGCGAGTCCATCCAGACTTCCTCAAAGAGCGGCTGCGCAGACAGGCACAGCAGCAGCAAAGCAATGAGACTGGTGACGCGAGGTTACCGCAGCAACAGAAACGAGCTTGTGACACGGCCGCTGCAGCCAAGAACACACACGGAGGGAGGAGTTGGAAGCAGAGGGGGGTTTCCTGCTGTTATGGAGGAAATTACTGTTCAAAACTATTGTTTAGATGTCTGACGTCTTACTGATGCCAAAAATGAATGGTTAAAGTGACTGTTCTATCGAATTTCACAAAAAGCCGTTTATCTCAGAATAATTTTTCTGACGCTGAAACCATGCTGTATTCAACTGCTAATGCTTACATAACTACTAACTCTACAAACTAACTCTTTTAGACAGAGAAAGCACACATTCTATTAGTTCTTTTGAGATATTGTGAACAACAAAATCTTAGCAGAAAAGAATCCTCGGGTCTTGAAAGATGAGCCAGAATCCTCAAAAAAACCCTCTGGCAGAACCTACCTACAGTAAAAAAAAAAACGGCTGGCAGTGAATGTGTTAATTTCATTTTATTTTATTTTATTTGCTTTTATTTATTTTTGTTATTTGTTCTTCTCTCTTGTTTTTGTTTATATTGTATGTTTTTGTTGTAAATTGTTGTTAATATTGGTTGAATTTCTTAGGTAAGAGACCTTGCATACAGACTCAGGAAGAAGAATGAATGAAGGCTGAGTCTCATGTCGAGGCTTTTGAAGTCAGCAACCTATGGTTTAAAACATACAAGTTGAGACTTTTTATGGAAACATATATAGATGTTTTATGAATAGTAGTTAGGTAGTTCAGCAGCACAGCGAACCCCTTCCAAACATGAGATTTTACATTCACAAAGTGGTTATTGGGAGATAATATGAATGCCGAATTGGAAAGTGGCTTCTAACGATTCGTAAGGTTTGTAAATGATGTTCTGGCGCCATTTAATTTTCTGATATTAGTTGCCAGATTGCTGAATGGAGTTTGGTGTGGCTGCCTACTAGCCTAGCCGTGAGTCGTGTTACACCACAGTGTATTGCGCTGGCAAGCGCCGCTCACCCACGCTTACATCACGTGCCCTAGCCCTATTAACTGATTTTATTGTGTGTGTAAAAAAAAGTATATATATATATATATATATATATATATATATATATATATATATATATATATATATTATGTGTCCTGGTCACTGCAATACCGCCTCCTCTGGTCGGTCAGGACACCTGTTCGGGGCGGAAGGGAAGTGGTGGGGGGATGGTGCTAGTCTACCCAGATTGGCAGAAAGGGGTACAATTGGGGAGATTATAATGGGGGGAAATCTGGAAAAAATAAAAGAAACAAAGGAAAGTGCTATATAAATTGAATGTATTATTATTATTATTATTATCATTATCATTATCATTATCATTATTATTATTATTATTATTTCTTTCATGTTTCCAGTTTTATATCCTGTAGAGCCGGTCTAAACTATGGTCCTGAGGCACTATAGGGCAGATGTCACTTGATTGACAGTACTCTCCGTAGTATGTGGTCTGTTCCTATAGTAGGGTGATCTTCTGGTCTGCGTAGATGTTGATGTTGCCTGGGATACGGTTGGTGAACTTTTCCAGTCCTAGAGCTCCGATGACCTATTATTATTGTTGTTGTTGTTGTTGTTGTTACCATTATTATTATTATTATACCAAATCAGCATGAATGGTGTTCCTCGAGGTCTTGGTGTCTTGATCTGCTATTTTGGAGGGATTTCTGACCTTTTTTCTTATCAATTCTTAAACACAATCTTGCACCAAATCTGTGTAACAAATGTATCAACCCAAAAACTGATGCAATAACTTAGGAGACATCGTAATTGGGCATGGGGATGCTGGTGTATGAGGTGTATATAAGGGGAAGAAGCCCACACTCTAAACTTTCAACATTAATATATTCGATGCCTACTCAAAACATGTTTATTATAGATTACAGCATCTCAGATTTTCAGATGATGTGTACCACTTCGATGTGGCATATGCTGTTGGTGCACCATCTCACTCTAAAGATGGGTGGGACAAAATGGGTGTCTGGTAGGGAGGGGTAGAGTGGAAAAGGTGAATGTGTGTGGCATTTGTCATACTTGCTTTTATGAAGAATTGCTTTCATAAAGCACTTTGCATCTCTTATAAGTGCTAAACAAAAAGTAATTAATAAATTATAAATAATTATATTGTAGTGCCGGAGGAGGGAGGACAGAGGCAGGATCCTGATTTACTTCACTTTAATAATAAAGGCCCGGGCCAAGTCTGCAGACGTTGTTGAGGAGAGAGGAACAGCTTCTGGCCAGTGGGTCGTCCGGTCCACCATAGTGAAGAGGTAGGTGAACCCATGAGATGGGGGCAGGGGCCCCACCAGGTCAACGTTCACATGGTCAAATCTCCTTTCGGGCACTGCGAACCGCTCCAGAGGCGCCTTGATATGACGGTGCACCTTGGCGCGCTGGCAGGCCGTGCATGTGTCAACCCAGGCCCTCACATCCTTCTTGAGCCCGTGCCACACAAACTTTGCCGTGACCAACCACACAGACGGCTTTCTCCCTGGGTGAGACAGACCGTGCACTGCCTCGAACACGGGACGCCTCCAGCTGACAGGTACCACGGGGCGGGGCTGCCCTGTGGAAACGTCACACAAGGGGCGCCCGCGTCTCCGAAAGCTACCTCCTCTAGGCACAGCCCGGTGACTGCTGTTTTGAGGGCCTCGATGCTGGGGTCTGCAGCCTGGTCCGCAGCCATGCGAATATAGTCCAGGCCCAACTGGACCGCCCCCACCACAGCTCTGGAAAGGCAGTCTGCGACCAGATTGTCCTTACCAGTAATGTGCTGGATGTCCGTTGTATACTCCGATATGAAGGAGAGTTGTCGCTGCTGTCGGCCTGACCATGGTTCAGCCGCTTTGGACATGGCGAACGTGAGGGGTTTATGATCCACAAAGGCTGTGAACTCCCGGCCTTCCAGTAAGAACCGAAAGTAGCGGAAGGCGAGCCAGAGTCCGAGGAGCTCCCTGTCAAAGGTGCTGTACTTGCGCTCCCTGAGTGTCAGTTGCCGGCTAAAGAAGGCGAGCGGCTGCCAGGCGCCCCCCACCCACGGCATAATCCGATGCGTCCGTGGTGATGGCAATGGGTGCTGTGTGTGAGGGGTGCGCCAGCATAGCCGCCTCAGCCAGCGCCGCCTTGGTGTCCTTGAACGCCCCCTCCCGCTCCGCCGTCCAGTCGATGGCCTGATCGAGGCTCTTGCCCTTCATGGCCTCGTACAGCGGCCGCATGACGTGGGCGGCTCGGGGAATGAAGCGGTAGTAGAACGTCACCATCCCGATGAACTCCTTCAATGAGCGTACCGTGAGGGGGCGTGGGAAGGCATGAACCACCTCCACCTTCGACGAGAGGGGAGCCGCTCCCTCTGCAGTGACGCGGTGCCCCAGGAAATCAATAGCGTGCAACCCAAACACACTTTGCTGGATTCACTATTAGTCCGTGCAGGCTGAGCCTCACAAAGAGGGATGCTCATCCTGAGAGCCGCTGGCGATCAGTATATCGTCCAAGTAGACAAAAACGAACGGAAGCTCACGGCACACCGAGTCCATTAGACGCTGAAACGACTTGGCAGCATTTTTAAGACCAAATGGCATGCGGAGAAATTCAAACAGCCCGAACGGTGTGATCACCGCTGTCTTGGCGATGTCCGGGGCACGCACGGCCACCTGATGATATCCGCGCACCAGGTCCACCTTGGAAAGACACGGCTACCCGACAGATGTGCCGAAAAGTCCTGAATGTGTGGGACCGGGTAGCGGTCAGCCATGGTCGCATCGTTAAGGCGGCGGTAATCACCGCACGGGCGCCACCCGCCACCCGCCTTGGCGACGATGTGCAGCGGGGATGCCCAGGGACTGTCCGAGCGGCGAATGATGCCCATTCGTTCCATCTGTGCAAACTCCGCCTTGGCGACAGCCAGTTTAGCGGGGTTAAGGCGCCTGGCCCTGGCGTAGACGGGCCGGCCCTCCGTGGCGATGTGATGCTCAACCCCGTGCTTTACTATGGGCTCCGAGAACATGGGCTGGGTGAGGCCAAGGAATTCAGCGAATAGACGATGATATTTATTCGCCTCAGAGAGTGAGCTAGATAAACCGCCGTAGACGGCCTCCTCGCACGTGCATGCGAGGGAGGCGAAAGTCTGTGCGTCGACAAGGCGATTGTTCTTAACGTCCACCAGTAGACCATGATCACACAAAAAGTCTGCCCCAAGGAGGGGGAAAGCAATGGCCGCCATAACAAAATCCCAAGTGAAACGTTGACCCCCAAAGCACAGCTCCACAGACTGCACGCCATACGAGCGGATGGGACTGCCGTCGGCGGACGCCAACTGTGGCCCGTGCTGCCTGCTCATGATGTCCATCTCCGATGCGGGAATAACAATCCTCTGCGCGCCTGTGTCACAGATGAATCTGCGTCCAGAGATGGTGTCACGGATGAAAAGCAGCCTGCTTGCGTCACCAACGCTCAGGGCCACTACTGAGCGCCGGCCCTCCCATTTCCCGCCGGCTTGAAGCTGCAGGGAGAACGTTAACGCTTAGCCTTGGCCCCGAACCGTGCATGGTACATGCAAAGCCCCGAAGCTCTACGCCGATCAGGGGGCGTGGCGCTTCCCTCTCCCCCCGTGCGATAAACTGGCGGAGAGGCGCCGAGGGTGGGAGCTAATACCTCCATGGGCTGAGCGCTGAGTAGCCAGGAAGAACCGGTCCGCCTCCTCAGCTAAAGCACGGGGCTCTGTGATGGTGGTGTTGGCCAGGGCTGTTTGGACCCGGGGTGGCATATGCCGTAAAAACAGTTCCATAAATAGAAAACAGGGTTTTTTCCTGCCCAGCAGATTTAACATCTTTTCCATAAGCTCTGATGGCTTGCTGTCCCCCAGGCCTTGAATAGAAAACAGCCGGCGGGCTCTCTCAGCAGCAGACAGTTCAAATGTTTTCAGGAGGTGAGCTTTAATAGAGTCATATTTGCCCTCGGCAGGAGTGTCTGTGAGGAGACCTACTATTCTGGAAGCTGTGGTGCTCCCCAGCGCTGCCACAACGTAGTCGTAGCGTGTGTCATCCTCGGTGATTTTCCGTAGGGCAAACTGAGCCTCCACTTGCGAGAACCAGGCAGCCGCTGACGTTTCCCAGAACTCCGGCAGTTTAAGAGCAACGGCGTTCGTAGTCATGATAAGCACGGCCTCAGTACACTTGACTTAACGAAGACCGACGTCAGGGTCACCAGTGTAGTGCCGGAGGAGGGAGGACAGAGGCAGGATCCTGATTTACTTCACTTTAATCACCAAAGCAAATCGGTACAGGTTATTAGCTTGTAGCATTTCACAACACCGTTTCATTTGCTGTGTAACCCCAAAATATAGCCGGCCAGCGGCCGGAACACCACCAACCCCGCCCATAGTTCCGGGGTGAATTATTTCCCCTAGATAGTGTCCACCACAATATGATCAAAGTAGTATTATCATTATCATGCAAATAACTTACTTGGGTGGAAAGTTATCACAGGCTTGCTTATGGTTCCGTTCTTCAGTTGTGTTGAAACGTTGAAGGAGTATCTCAACCCTGGAATCAGGCTGCCGACTGTCAGGCTGTTGGTGTCTGTTGTCAGCTCTTGGACAGTTTTTCCTTCACAGCAACAGGTCACGATGTAACCTCCCACGTCACCAGCAGGGGCATCCCAACTCAGAGACACTGAGTCAGTGCTGACCTGACAGACTATCTTCTCAGGAGGGACAGGGTCTGTGACAAATAAAATAACAAGCCTTTACTCCAAAGTGTAAATTCACATTTTTCATCTCAAGGGACATTCTAATCTAATGGGACACTTCCATGCTTCATTTCTGCCCTAAAGTCACAAGAAAACATGTTCCTACATCTATGTTCTATAATAGGGAGCCATAACTTGGTTGATGCACTGACTTCGTATGCCACTTTGCTCTGGGTGTCAGCTAGAACTCTAGATTGACTCTTGCTTTTAAGTCAGATGTATTTATTCATGCATCAAAAATGAACATGCAGATTCACAGTTGAGTACAGTAGACAACATAGGGCACATGAAAGGTAGACCGTATAGTAGGGGACCCAAGACATCAAACAGCAACGAGACACACACACACACACACACACACACACACACACACACACACACACACACACACACACACACACACCAGATACATAATACAATTTAAAGCAAGTCAACATTGCTCATTACAACATACCTCAGCCAGACAAGTGATTATTACACATATGTGGGCAGTCATTTCTTTCATCTTCTTTTTTGAAAGATGAAAAGGACTGTGACATTTTAATGAAACCATCAAGCTTGTTCCATATCTGCGGTCCTCTGCATATGATAATCAGGCTAGTGCATTTAATTTTTTGTTTTTTCCTTGTAATAAGATTTTTTCCCCTGGTATCATATGTGTGCAGGGGAAGGGAGATTGGGACGAGCTCACATAAACGAGAGTTGATCCTGTTGATGACCTGATACATTGTGCAAGCTTTGTGGTAAATATTGCACTCAGATAGCCTCAGGAGACCATATGCGTAGAAGAGTGAGCCAGTGGGAGCAATGAACTCAGACCAGGATATTGCACGTATAATTTTATTTTGTAAAAACTGCAATTTTATGAGATGACTGGGAAATGTATTACACCATATGATATTGCAGTAGTTGGTATGTGGTTCGAAAAGGGATCTATATAGAGCAGTGATCCTCACTATTTTTTCCATGAGAGCCACACATATCTGGGCAAAGTCAAGAGGAGAGCCACTTTTACCACCAAAACCACAGTGAGGGTTTAGTTTAGTTTTAGTTTATTAGATGATGAAAGCAATTATAACAAATGTTAGAAACAATTATAAAAATCATAAAAACATTCAAACCGACTTGATAAAAAATTATAAATGTGATGAAAACATTCAGACCGACTTGATAAAAAAAAAAAAAAAAAAAGATAAAAACATTCAGATGTTTTCATAGATGTCCAGTCTCTCTCTCTCTGGGATGCAGCTCCACAGCTCAGTAAACAGTAGGGGTGGGAATCTCTAGACACATTACATACATTACATTACATTACGTCATTTGGCAGACGCTTTTATCCAAAGCGACTTACAATAACACATTTTGTTTTGTCAGCAATAGAGCAATCAACTATGGAGCACAGTCTATGACAACTACAACTTCTGAAGGAACAGTGGTACAAGTTTAGGTTAGTGGTACAAGTTTAGGTTAGTTTTTTTTTTTTTTTTTTTTTTTTTTTTTTATTATAAAGAAAGAGAGAGAACAAAGTTAGATCAAGAAGGGCCCAGATGGAGCCTGAAAAGGTGAGACTTTAGTCTTTTCCGAAAGATCGGCAGTGATTCAGCCGTCCTGACCGAAGGTGGAAGCTCGTTCCACCATTGAGGTGCCAGGGACGAGAAGAGTCGAGATCGGGATGAGCGACTTTTGAGCCCCCGTAGCGAAGGAGGGGCGAGGCGACCTGCACTGGTGGAGGAGCGAAGGGAGCGCTGAGAGGTTTGGAACCTGACCATAGATTGCAGGTACAGGGGAGCTGACTGGTGTACTGCCCTGTAGGCCAGTACCAGTGTCTTGAATTTGATGCGGGCCGAGATGGGAAGCCAGTGGAGCTCCTGGAAGAGGGGAGTGACATGAGAGAATTTGGGTTGGTTGAATACCAGACGGGCTGCAGCGTTCTGAATGAGCTGAAGCGGTCAGATGTCGGTGGCAGGTAGGCCAGCCAGGAGCACGTTGCAGTAGTCCAGGCGGGAGGAGACAAGAGACTGGACCAGGAGATGAGTTGCTTCTCTTGTGAGAAAGGGACGGATTTTGCAGATGTTGTAGAGAGAGAACCTACAGGCTTGTTTGTTTGTTTATTTAGGATCCCCATTAGCACCAGCATACTAGCATAGGCTATTCTTCCTGGAGTCCAAACACATACAATACATACACACAAAACAATTACATGCAAACACATAGCACAAAACACCACATCAGAAAAATATAACAAAAACAAATTAAAATAAAATAAAAGTAAAAATCAGATGCAAAGAGAGTAACGATGTGTCAAGAGGAAAATAAATAGCTAATATATAGTCTTCCCAGAGCTGAATTATTAATTCAATAATATATATGTAAAACCTAACAACATACACACGTCACCCAAACAACTAAATATGTATGCAAGTACAGTATTGTCCACATTTCTTCTATCCTTAATTTCACAGTTTGCTCATACATAATTATATCACTACGGCAACATTAGAAGATACTGTTTAAGTAAGAATTTGAACTTTTCTTTAGAACTTTCTTGAACAATATAAAGTGGTAGTGAGTTCCATCCAACTATTGCTCTGTACATAACGGTTTTTCGCATCGCGTTTGTTCTCACTTTAGGCAACGTGAACCTTCCCTCAGTAGCATGTCGTGTTAGATAATCATGTTGAGCAGACTGTGAAGAAAACATATTAAACAATACATTGGGAGACTTTGTCACCATAACATTTCTGAGTAGATTAAACAAAACATAAGGCGCGTGCTGTAGCAGCTATGTTGGCTGAGCAAGACAGCTGGTTGTCAAGGAGCACCCCAAGGTTCTTAGCTGTTTGGGAGGGAAGTACAGTGGTGTTGTCAATGGAGATGGAGAGATCTGCGAGAGGGCAGTCTTTTCCTGGGAGGAAGAGTAGCTCTGTTTTACCAAGGTTGAGCTTGAGGTGGTGGGCAGACATCCAGTCGCCAATGTCTTTGAGGCATGCAGAGATGCGAGCCTCGATTTGAGTGTCGGAGGGGGGGAAGGAAAGGAAAAGCTGGGTGTCATCAGCATAGCAGTGATAAGAAAAGCCATGAGAAGAGATCACATAGGCAAGAGATCTGATATAGAGAAGGAAAAGTAAGGGGCCCAGGACTGAGCCCTGGGGGACAGCAGTGGTAAGAGGACAGGATCTGGAGAGGGACCCTCTCCATGAGACCTGGTATGAGCGGTTCGAGAGGTAGGAAGCAAACCAGGAGAGTGCAGAACCTGAAATGCCGAGGTCAGACAGAGTGGAAAGAAGGATTTGGTGGTTGACTGTATCGAAGGCAGCAGACAGGTCAAGGAGGACAAGAACAGAGGAGAGGGATGAGGCCTTAGCAGTGTGAAGGGCCTCTGTGACAGCAAGAAGAGCTGTCTCAGTGGAGTGAGAAGCCTTGAAACCGGACTGCAGAGGGTCCAGGAGGTCATTTTGGGAGAGATAGAGAGAAAGTTGTTCGGACGCTGCTCGTTCGAGGGTTTTGGAAAGGAATGAGAGAAGAGAGACAGGTCTGTAGTTGTGAATAGCAGTAGGGTCAAGGGAGGGTTTCTTAAGCAGAGGCTTGACCCCACGATTCGATTCAATTCTGATTCAGAGGGCTACGATGCAATGATAAAATGCATCTCGAATTGATGCATCACTTTTTTTTCAATACATGATTTCTTTTTTCTCACTGTGTGACTACTTTTAATATAAAGTGCATTTGGAATTGCATTGTAATGATCCATAATTAAACTAGCCACCAGGTGGCACTCAGGGTTCCAAGCAGGAAACAGAGCTACAGTAAAAGCACATTGCTGCTAGACATTGTTGGTAATGAGCCAGAGAAGATCGAAAATGTATTTTGACATTTTGAGTGATTTGGTTACTTTCATCTCTGTATTACATCATGGTGAATAATTATCAAACAAAAAAATAAATATTTATTTTTATGGTTTTAGTGGAATGCCACTGTAGAAAATAGAATGTTGTGGAATGTTTAAAGCCATTTTCTCATGTTTTATTTTTAGACACAACAGATTAAAATACTCATAACGTTTGATCAATTAAACAGTTATAAATAGCAAATGTACTAGGTTTGTAAGATAGACCCTGCAAGTTAGGTGGGTTTTTATGCGACGGCTCTGCATGCCGCAGTGATATAAATCTTGGCCCTCGTTATTACGTTCACATTTTGAGTAATGCTTTAAAGCCACAGTTTCACTATTATGTAATCTTAACATAAAAACGAGTATTTTGATACAATGTTTGCTGCTTCGTTCGTTTGTTGAAACACCTTTTTCTCCTCCAACGTGCATCAGTGAGGCTATTTACTTGTTTAAATGACATTAGTTTGAAATATTTAGCCGGAAGTTTCCATTTTGTTTTTGCTCAGCCATGAGAGAAGAAGGGAGAAGGGAGGGGGAAGAGACAGCCTGCAGCGGTGGAAAAACGTGGGTTGAGAGTGCGACATAAAAGTTTAAAAGGTGATGCTGCTGCTGCTACCCCCTGCTGCTTTCCTGGTAACAAAAACACGTGTACTAGTGGGACTTTTGATGTATAAGATGAGGGTTAGGGATTGGGAAAAAATGCAGCTCAGGGTGTGCTAGGGCTTGTAGCTTAATGGGAAAGCTACTTGCCTTCCAATCTGAGGGCTCTGGTTCAATTCCCCGTTAAACCACACACATTTTTATAAAGCATTATGGTTAGACATTAGGGTTAGGCAAGTACAACAATGTGGTTAGGGTTTGGGTCTGGTCGTGGTTAGATAAGAAAACCCTAACCCTAATATTAACCACATCTTTTTTACTTGCCGCATGTTTTCAGGAAGAAGCAGTTGCGGCAACCAATCAAATTCGCCGGGCGTGTTCGGGGCGTGTTCATCCCGGCCCATACTATGAAAAAAATATGATCCGGGAACGATAACAACACGGCCACACACAAGCACGTAAGCTGCAAATACGCCAGACTCTGAAACACATTGCACCATCCAGTGGTGTGTACAGGTGCCGAGGTGAATCCGGTGGCAGTTCGGAGGGGCGATGAGATTGTAGCTGCCTGCACGCAGATACGACATCAGAACAGGAGAATATGGAATATGGAGGTCGGTCTACGTGAGTTGAAATTCAGTTTGCGGCGTACTCCATACGCGAAACGAGAGCTCAGTGGGGACATACAGCCGAGAATCCGAGATGCCAGTTGCTGCTATGATTCGGCCAGAAAGGGTGGGTGAGCTAAAATCTTCCCTATATATACTAGGATGAAACTGGCGATGACTGACATCATAACTGACGTCATACATCATAACTGACGTCATACTTGACTGACGTCACGGGCTGATCAGATATGAGAATATGGAATATGGAGGTCAGTCTTCATCGGCTGAAATCCAGTCTGCGACCACACTTCAACCATGAGAGACCAGTTGGTAAGACTTAACAAGCAGCTTTATTCAACAAATTAAATGAATGGCATGGCATGGCAGCTACTTTGGCGTATGACTCCATTGTAAGATGACGCCCCAATTGCGATGAAAGGGGGGCATCTGTTTAGCTAGTATAGAGAATCCCAGGGCGGTGTGTGAAGCCCATGGGCTGCAACACATCAGGCTTGTCAACAGTGACGCTAAACCCAGCGCTAAACCCATCGCAATATCTAGAGTGGTGAGAAGTCAGCACTTAAGTGAACCCTGGTCCTTTTTTTGACATCTCCCTGGCCTACACAGAGGCCATTACAAGAGCAACAGTCATTTGATTAGACTCAGCATAGCAAGTTAGCCCATGCAGGAATGGGATGATGAAACTGCGCCCCCACTTGGTCATTCCAAACCTCTTGGCTGCTCTGCCTGCTGAGGCCACCCAAAGAGAGTGAGTGAATGTTATTGAGGAATGCTAAAAACCCTGGACTCCCTCACTCCGACTGGCAGGACAAAATCACTTCGACTGAGCAATTGTGATGTCATCGGTGAAGATGTCATCAATGAGTGTCATCAGTGATAATGTCATCGGGGTGACATCATCAGCTTATGCTAAAGCACTGATGATGATGCTAATGAGGTCATAGACACTGATGATGTCACTTCACAGTCACACAGCCCTCCATGAGAGTATATTGTGACATCATCAGTGGTGACATCCAGTTACCATTGCAGCTACCATTGCATCACAATTGCGCAATTGACAGAATAACTGATGACGTCATCACTGATGTCATAGTCATTGATGATGTCATGTGTCCGTGTTTGACCTATCCTGGTGGTGGATAGGCGCACAGGCCAGGAGCGGTGGGCACTGCAGTGGAGCACCAGAGACCAACTTCTTCCAACCGCCTTTTGTTAGACGATGATCTGCATTATGTTTGTGGGGGTTATATATGAAAGAAACCCCAGGGTAGCACGGGGAGAACATGCAAACTCCACACAGAAAGGCAGCTTTCTCACCAGGCACCGAAGGCATGGGGAGACATACCCACAGTGTCAACAGCATCCCAGGCAGAAATCAAATCCAGGACCTTCTTGCTGTGAGGTGAGTGTGCAAGGCGAGAGAGAGCGCTACCACTGCACCAGTGTCGGCAGTTATCACAGCAGGCTTGCTTCTTGGCCGCATGCATGTGTTGTGGGTTTTCGTGTGACAAATAAAGATGGGTTTGTGTAGTAGTACTAGTAAGTATTAGTGGTAGTAGGGGTGGTGGTGGTACTACTAGTGCTGGTGGTGGTAGTAGTAGTAGTAGTAGGTTAATAACACTATATTTCTCATGCAAATAACTTACTTGTGGAGGCAGTTATCCCAGCAGGCTTGCTTATTGTTCCATTCTTCAGTTGTGTTGAAACGTTGAAGGAGTAGCTCACCCCTGGACTCAGGCTGCTGAACGTCAGGCTGATGGTGTCTGTTGTCAGCTCTTGGACAGTTTCTCCTTCACAGCAACAGGTTACGATGTAACCTCCCACTTCACCAGCAGGGGCATCCCAACTCAGAGACACTGAGTCAGTGCTGACCTGACAGACTATCTTCTCAGGAGGGACAGGGTCTGTGACAAATAAAATAACAAGCCTTTACTCCAAAGTGTAAATCAGGGCTGGTTTTAGCCTGCTACATTAGGGTGGGTTGGTATAGTAATAGGTGGGCAACTTGGACAGTAGGTAGCAGTTGGTAGTAGAAAGTAAGTTTCGTGACTGCTTCTTGCATTGTTGTGACGCTATCGCATTCACATCTGTCCAGACAGACAGGCATATAAACCCATATGGAAAAGCTATATGTCATATGTGCATATTTGTCACGAGTTGACATATACAGTATATGTGGCACCTTGTATGTACATACCGCACCGGTATAAGTATTTGACATGTCTCCAAAATATACAGTATGCCAAGATATATGTTTATATATGTGGTGAACATTTACATATGTGATACTAATATATATTACTATATTACATTATATGCAATTACTGTGAGCTATATGGACAGGAGGACATTGATGGGCTCACAGAGTGCATTACAGACTACATCAACTTTGTGTGGTGAATGTGTTAGGGAGTGAAAAAAATGCAGATCAGGGTGTGCTAGGTAGGGCTTGTAGCTTAATGGGAAAGCTACTTGCCTTCCAATCTCAGGGCTCTGGTTCAATTCCCCGTTAAACCACACACATTTTTAAAAAAGCATTATGGTTAGACATTAGGGTTAGGCAAGTACAACAATGTGGTTAGAGTTAGGGTTTGGTTATGTTCGTGGTTAGATAAAATAACCCTAATCTTAACCACATGATTTTTACTTGCCACATGTTTTCAGGAAGAAGTAGTTGCGGCGACCAATCAAATTAATTCGGGGCGTGGTCATCCCGGACCATACTAGGAAAAAATTATGATCCGGGAACGATAACAACATGGCCACACACAAGCTCGTAAGCTGCAAATACGCCAGACTCTGAAACAAATTGCACCATCCAGTGGTGTGTACAGGTGCCGAGGTGAATCCGGTGGCAGGCCGGAGGCACGATGAGATTGTAGCTGCCTGCACGCAGATACGACATTGCATCTGTAGTGGTGTGTGTCAGCACTGAGGCACCATGAACAGGAGAATATGGAATATGGAGGTCGGTCTATGTGAGTTGAAATTCAGTTTGCGGCGTATGACTCCATATGCGAAACGAGAGCTCAGTGGGCACATACAGGGGTTATACTGTATATGGAGGAAACCCCAGGGTAGCACGGAGAGAACATGCAAACTCCACACGGAAAGGCCCTTTCTCACCAGGCACCGAAGGCATGGGGAGTGTTACGGCCCTAGGCCGTATGTGTATTGTATTTTCTGTTTCTCTTCCCTGTTTGCATGTGGTGTGGATGTGTGCTTGTGTGCTGAGTGAGAGTTCTTGTTGTGAGTGGATCTTCTAACAGGTGATGGCAATCAGCAGTGATTGGCCAGTGGTGGCTGCTGATTGGTCGACTCCGCAGTTCACTTCCTTTAAAGCTCCCTGGATTCAGCAAGATGGTGGGGAGAGGGCTGTGGCTATGCCGTGCTGGGGTCAGTCTCCCCCATTTGTTCCTCACTCCTCAACACCATGTTAGCTTTAGCTATGGCTTTCATTGTTGGTGCTGGAGTCTTGTGTCTGCTTGCCTTCTGAGAAGCAGTAGGGGTTAACTGCCATTTTTGTTGTGGTTTTGTTTTCTCCTGTTTCTTTATAGTTAGGGAGTTAGGCTTTAGTTAATGTCTTTTGGTTATTTACTTTTTGGTAGGGATTATCTAGTGGGTGGGGGTGGGGGGGGGGTGAGTGTTTGTTTGCTTTGTTTCTTTATAGTTTTGGCATTGGTTATCCCTGAAGTCAATGCTTCTGGAAACATCTACATCTTTGTGAGTGTCTATGCTGTAATATTTATTATGTAAAATAAATGGCCCTTTTTGCCTTTTTAAAGCCTTGCTCTCGTGTCACTTTTATGTTGCGGCCTGACCCTAGACCGGGTCGTAACAGGGAGACATACCCACAGTGTCAACAGCATCCCAGGCAGAAATCAAATCCAGGACCTTCTTGCTGTGAGGTGAGTGTGCAAGGCGAGAGAGAGCGCTACCACTGCACCAGTGTCGGCAGTTATCACAGCAGGCTTGCTTCTTGGCCCCATGCATGTGTTGTGGGTTTTCGTGTGACAAATAAAGATGGGTTTGTGTAGTAGTACTAGTAAGTATTAGTGGTAGTAGGGGTGGTGGTGGTACTACTAGTGCTGGTGGTGGTGGTAGTAGTAGTAGTAGGTTAATAACACTATATTTCTCATGCAAATAACTTACTTGTGGAGGCAGTTATCCCAGCAGGCTTGCTTATTGTTCCATTCTTCAGTTGTGTTGAAACGTTGAAGGAGTATCTCACCCCTGGACTCAGGCTGCTGAACGTCAGGCTGATGGTGTCTGTTGTCAGCTCTTGGACAGTTTCTCCTTCACAGCAACAGGTCACGATGTAACCTCCCACTTCACCAGCAGGGGCATCCCAACTCAGAGACACTGAGTCAGTGCTGACCTGCCAGACTATCTTCTCAGGAGGGACAGGGTCTGTGACAAATAAAATAACAAGCCTTCACTCCAGTTTCGTGGCTGCTTCTTGCATTGTTGTGACGCTATTGCATATACATCTGTCCACTTGGACTCACAGACAGGCATATAAACCCATATGGAAAAGCTATATTATGTGCATATTTGTCATTTGAGTTGACATATACAGTATATGTGGCACCTTGTATGTACATACCGCACCGGTATAAGTATTTGACATGTCTCCAAAATATACAGTATGCCAAGATATATGTTTATATATGTGGTGAACATTTATGTGATACTAGTGTGTGTGTGTGTGTGTGTGTGTGTGTGTGTGTGTGTGTGTGTGTGTGTACAGTATATGTGTGTGTGTGTGTGTGTGTGTGTGTGTGTGTGTGTGTGTATATGTATATATATATATACTATATACACACACACACACACACACACGCAATTACTGTGAGCTGTATGGACAGGAGGACATTGATGGGCTCACAGAGTGCATTACAGACTACATCAACTTTGTGTGGTGAATGTGTTAGTGTAGCTTTTTGACCCTTTCACTGTGAATGTATTACACACACTTTGTATTTGTAGAGGGAATCCCACTATATTTCATTACATAGAGTACCACAGGGATGACGTATTTTTGTAGGCTGAACCACAAATCGCATCTGGGATGACCCACTGTCTATCACCATCTGGGCGTGCTAACTCCAACCAATCAGATCCACTTGCCTATATGACGTAGCAGTCATATTATATGTTATGTATACATTATATGTTATGTATACTACACAAGTGAGTCTGTGCCAGTTAACAGCCACTGCTGGTTTACCCCCTAGCATGGCAGCCAAAAGTAAACACAAGTTAATAGCAGCTTTCCACAAAATCATGAACAATGAAGAAAACCAGCTGGAATACACTTTTACCAAATGAACCAAAATTGATTTTCTGCGACAAGTTATATCATCATGAAAACCCAAATATTTGAAACTAGTAAAATTATAAAATTATCTGTCAGTGCAATAAGGTAAATAAAATAAGTTGTTGGTCCCCCATAGTAAACATAAACATTATAATGACATTTTCCCATATCTGTCTACCTGTCACAAGTAGGTGGCTGACTCCTACTGGAACAATTTGGTGCACCCATTACACTTAACTCATTAGAATATAATGCAACTTAATCCCCATCCCCGAACCCACAACCTCTGGCAACCTACTGCCAAAGTTGCCCCTATACCAGCCATGGCCGTAACTAGCTATGAGGACGGGGAGGTCCGGACCTCCCCTAATATTTCAGAGAATTTTTTTTTATTTTTTTTTTTTATAAAACAATCTGCATGGAAAAGCATGAAAAACACGGGATCGCTTTTATTTTGAAACGAAAGGCAGGTCAGGCAGGAAGTCATCTGATGCCGCGTCCGCGGTAACTTGATTCCGAGAGAGCAGCAGCATGGTGGTGAGTGATGACTGTCTGTCTGCCTGGCGAGATAATTGAAGGTGAGCGAGCTGCGAGACAGTGAGCGAGTGAACGACAGACAGTGAGTGACACTGACAGATTTTTTAGCAACAACCAAGAAAGTAAGTGTCTAGTCTGTCTCTTAAGTAATGTTACCTGTGTGACACGTTGGGATGCTACTGGCTAATCATGCATGATGCCAATTGCCAAGCTCCCGAAGTCAGGTATGCAGGTGGCTATATGCATGGTTTCAGTTTCATGACCCAATAAGTAACAAAAAGAGGTGGTGTAAAGTTAAAAACAACATAATATATTTTATTTAATTTTTCAATCGTTCCTATCAGGAATAAATAAATGTCCCTCTGTATGTTTTTTTTTATTATCGATGATGACTTTGTGTGTTGTGTACGGCTTGGGTTCTGTACCTGTGTTTGTAGGTGTCATTTTGATATGAATTTGGCTAAAACAGTTTGTGTTTGTTAGTTACAATTATGTTGACAGGAGAGCTGAGCAGGTGGTGACATGAAAGAGAATATCGTCGGTGTCGGCCAGGACCTCGAATGTCACTTTTTTCACTTTCTTACTTTTTGTCATGAATCAATGCCATTGGTCACCCTTCACGTCTCTGTGTGGTTTTTAACAAATGCAACCAATGGAAAAGCATTAAAACGAGCTTGTGAGTAAATCTCGTAACGCCATTCGCCCTCAATCTGTCAGTCAAACCTCGAAATCCCCCCCCTACCTCCGTGTGTACCCCCCCACGCAGGACACTAAACCCGGAAAAGACACACGGCAGACGCGCTGTGTATTTCTCATATCGTTTTGACTCATCCTGGCTTCCTCTGACGTTAATATATCAATCAAATGTTTTCCAGTTATTCCTAGGCTGCAAACTTGTTTTAACATGCAAATCGGAGTGCTTTCTGACGAGAATAAAGTAACGTTAACGTTACGTTATGTCAGACTATTTCTCACCCCATGCGAAAGCCCCAAATCGGCCATGAGAGGCGAGGGGCAATCCTGCTGCTCCTGCGCGCGCGCCCGCGGCCTGGAGCTTGGGGGCTCGTGCATGAGGATGCGGCTGCCTCCCGCTTGACTGGCCATGAGAAAGCGCTTCCAAGTCGGACTGATAATATAAACAACATCATTTGAGCTTATCCAGGTCAGATATTTATAAAGTAATGACACATTCAGCGGGAAACTAACTATAATTAAGACATGTGCCAACTTTGACGACATTTGGTTCAGTAGTTTAAGAGCAAACAGGTTTTTTTTACTTCCTGAAAAGTTTCTGTTTTGGAGATTCGAGGTCCTGGAACGACAGCAGCGATATACTGAATAATGACATCACAACAGTATAATCCTAATGTTGATTTAAAATGATATATAAAAAAGGGGGAAAAAACCCCTCAAATTTTTTTCGGCGGCACCCTTGCGGGCGCCACCGAATCCACCTCCCCTTGCTGGACCTCCCCTATTTCGGAACCCTGGTTACGGCCCTACATCTGTCGTCACGTGAGCTTCCTGAACTCCGACCTCTTGCTCACTTCCGCCGACGTCCGCAGCGCCACATTTGAGGTTTTTTTTTTTTAATTCAATAAACAAAGTCTGGCAATAACAAACAGTACATTATACAAAAAATTCAGACTAAGCATTTACAAAATTGGAACAGACAATCAAATAAACAAATTGCTGTTATATTGTAATGTATGTTGTTGTTTCTAATAAACTGATGTGATGATACTTACATGCAGTCTCATTCTTAACAGTATAATAACGTGCATATTTCTGTCAGTGTTTTTATCATAGTTATTGACGTGTTCACGGCGTCATGGAGCTCAGTCAGTGCGACGTAACTCCAGTAGGTGGCGATAATGCACAAAAAGTTGTTAGCCAACCGCCATAAAACATTAGAAGAAGAAGAACTTCCGCTGTGCAAAGGATTGTGGGGAAGATTGGCTGGCGCAGCATGCATCGATCCATACTCCGAAATAGGAGCTGATGTAGTACAACATCCTGGTACTCTTGGCATACTGCATCTGACATACATTGGGACATATATTGGGACAATATATATTGGGACTAGAATACTAATTCTTTTTTTGCCTACTAAATAGTATGGAAGTATGGGTATTGGAACGGGCCCCTGGATCATTCCTGAAAACACTGCTACTCCTCCAGCTCTCTCTGCTGCTTACTCCTCTGGCCATGGGGGGAGGGGGGGGGGGGGGCACTGGTCTTCTCATCTCTCCCAAATGGACCTACACTGTCACTCCTCTCTCTCACCTCTCTATATCCTCTTTTGAGTCCCATGCAGTTGCGGTATCCCTATTCCCTACCCATCAAACTCGGTAATCTACCGCCCGCCTGGTCTGCTTGGTGACTTTCTCGATGAGCTGGACACCCTTCTCTCAGTCTTTCCTGAGGATGGCACTCCACTCATTCTTCTGAGCGACTTCAACATCCAGCCACATCTTCATCAGATCCTGCTCCACCTCCAACCTCACTGCGACTCCTCTTCCTGTATCCGACCACCACTTTATATCCTTCTCTCTTCCCATCTCCCTCCCCACCTCCCACCCATCACCCCCTCACACTATCACTTCCCGATGCAACCTAAAAACTCTCTCACCTAACTCCCTCTCTTCTGCCGTCCTCTCCCTGTTTCCCTCAGCCGAGCAGTTCTCTCTCCTGTCCACTGAGGAGGCCGCCACCACTCTTCTATCCTCTCTCACCTCCGCTCTTGATTCTCTTTGCCCACTCACCACTAAGCCTGCCCGGTCCTCTCCCCCTGCTCCTTGGCTGACCGAATCTCTGCGAACTCATCGAACAGAGCTTCAGGCAGCTGAGAGGAAATGGAGAAAATCACATCACCCTAAATATCTCTCTTCCTACCACCTTATCCACTCCAACTTCACCTCTACTGTCTCCAAAGCAAAAACCTCCTTCTTCATCTCTGAAATCCAGGCCTCTGCGTCCAACCCCAGTAAACTGTTTAAAACCTTCCCCACCCTCCTCAACCCTCCCTTGATCCTACTGCTGTTCAGAACTATAGACCTGTCTCTCTTCTCTCATTCCTTTCCAAAACCCTCAAACGCGCAGCGTCCGACTAACTTTCTCTCTATCTCTCCCAGAATGACCTCCTCTGCAGTCCGGTTTCAAGGCTTCTCACTCCACTGAGACAGCTCTTCTTGCTGTCACAGAGGCCCTTCACACTGCTAAGGCCTCATCCCTCTCCTCTGTCCTTGTCCTCCTTGACCTGTCCACTGCTTTTGACACAGTCAATGACCAAATCCTTCTCTCCATCCTGTCTGACCTAGGCATCTCAGGATCTGCACACTCCTGGTTTGCTTATCTCTCTAACCGCTCATACCGGGTCTTATGGAGAGGGTCCCTCTCCAGATCCTGCCCTCTTATCACCGGTGTCCCCCAGGGCTCAGTCCTGGGCCCCTTGCTTTTCCTTCTCTATATCAGATCTCTTAGCCATGTGATGTCATCTCATGGCTTTTTTTCTTATCAATGCTATGCTGATGACACCCAGCTTTTCCTTTCCTTCCCCCCCTCCGACACCCAAATCGAGGCTCGCATCTCTGCATGCCTCAAAGACATCGGTGACTGGATGTCTGCCCACCACCTCAATCTTGGTAAGACAGAGCTACTCTTCCTCCCAGGGAAAGACTGCCCTCTCGCAGATCTCTCCATCTCCATTGACAATACCACTGTGCTTCCCTCCCAAACAACTAAGAACCTTTGGGGTGATCCTTGACAACCAGCTGTCTTGCTCGGCCCACATTGCTGTGACAGCACGCTCCTGTAGGTTCCCCCTCTACAACATCCGCAAAATCTGTCCCGTTCTCATGAGGGAAGCAACTCAACTCTTGGTCCAGTCACTTATCATCTCCTGCCTGGACTACTGCAACGTGCTCCTGGCCGGCCTACCTGCCGCTGACATCCGACCGCTTCAGCTCATTCAGAACGCTGCAGCCCATCTGGTATTCAACCAACCCAAATTCTCTCATGTCCCTCCCCTCTTCCGGGACCTTCATTGGCTTCCCATCTCGGCACGCATCAAATTCAAGACACTGGTACTGGCCTACAGGGCAGTACACCAGACAGCTCCTCTGTACCTGCAATCTATGGTCAGGTTCCAAACCTCTCACCGCTCCCTCCGCTCCTCCACCAGTGCAGGACGCCTCGCCCCTCCTTCGCTACGGGGGGCTCAAAAGTCGCTCATCCCAATCACGACTCTTCTCGTCCCTGGCACCACAATGGTGGAATGAGCTCCCTCCTATGGTCAGGACGGCCGCTTCACTGCCAATCTTTCGGCAAAAACTTAAAACACAACTTTTAAGGCTCCATCTGGGCCCTTCTTGAACTAACATCTCTCTCTCTCTGTTGCTAAAAAAAACTAAACAACTTTACCACTATTCCTTCAGAAGTTGTAGCTGTCATAAGCTGTGTTTCCATTACAGTTTTTCGCAAAATAATTGCGATATTTCTACAACTTCGACAATGTACAATTGCGACTTGTAGGCGTTTCCATTGAAGTTGAGTTTGAGTGACGGCGCACACACCTGAATGCAATTCCCCGTTGCAGCAGCTGCCACAGTGATTACCACGGGGATCTGCCCCATATCCCGTGCCCCGCATGCTCAAATCCAACCAATGGTCAATGCAAATCACCACATGAAGTTACAACGCATATAAACGAGCCTGATTATCAATTCAAAATAAATGAGTGTCGTACCCTGCCCCAACATGTTGCTGGCTGCGGTGAATGCAGTGAGCGCGAGAGGCAGAGGAAAAAAGGTAGCCTACAACTGCGCGCACACAGACAGGCAGCATGTCACCATGGAGCGATTTCTGTCATTAAACATGATCTATTTTCCCCAGCTCCGCTTTTGCACAACACTCGTCTTTCTGCTAGGTTGCTGCGGAGGTTTTGCCACGGCTTATCGAACCTTTTCTCCCTCATCTTCCTTTCATTTTCCGCTCCTTTTCCAAAGGAGAAGATGGGTCACATGACATGCAAATGCGAAAAATGTGTTTCCATTCCACTTTTGCGATAAACTGCTATATCGACACGTCTGAAAAACCACCTCATGAGAGCGCAAAAACGTTTTGCGATATTTGGGAGGTTTTTCTAAATTTACCTGTTTCCATTGCCCAATTTATATTGCGATATTTAGATTTTGCGCATTTCTGAGTGTAATGGAAACACAACTATAGACTGTGTTGCATAATTGATTGCTCTATTGCTCTATTGCTGTGTTATTGTAAGTCGCTTTGGATAAAAGTGTCTGCCAAATTACGTAATGTAATGTAATGTAATGTAATGTAATGTCAGCCCCAGGGTGCTCAAAGCCTGTGCCCCACCAGCTATGTGGAGTGCTTCACCATGTCTTCAACATGAGTCTGACTCTCCAGAGGGTCACCTAAAGACTTTTCAAACATATTTAATTGGAGGATGATGTTTTCTTTGTTGTGTCTGTGACGGACAGATTTTATAGTATTCAATATTTTATTTTATTTGTACCCCTAAAATAAGATTTTACATCAACAATGTATCTTTAGCCAACGCCAACGCCCCTCCAACTCCGACTGCTTCTACTACTACTGAATCTACTACTACTGTAGCTAATACTACTACTACTGAATCTACTACTACTGTAGCTACTACTACTGCTACTACTGAATCTACTACTACTGCTGCAGCTACTACTACTGCTACTACTGAATCTACTACTACTGCTGCAGCTACTACTACTGCTACTAATCTACTACTACTGCTGCAGCTACTACTACTGCTACTACTGAATCTACTACTACCACTATAATCACTACTAAAGTGTTGTGGTTCACTCACTGGTCTCCACCATCTTCTCCGGGTTCTTGAGGTCATGGACGTCTTTCTGTGTCTTGTCGACTTTCTCCTCAATTCTCTTTAGAGCTGAAAACAGAACTGACACACACACACACACACACACACACACATACACACACACACACACACACACACACACACACACACACACACACACACACGGTGATGGGAACACATGTCTCTGACAGGCAAAAGATCTGACAGATCTGTCACTTCACTCACACACTAACACAGACAAGACAAGCTTTGGGCAGTCGTTTCACCTTGCCTTTACCTAGAACCAATGCCCTTAGGAAAGCGGTCATGTGGCACTTTGGAATTGTCTCCCCCATATCTCTCTGTGGTCTCTAATAATTCACTTTTAAAAATAAGCTAAGAGAAGCTGTCTTGAGTCAACAACTCAGATTAGGTCCGACATAACCTTCCTTGATTAACAGACCTCCTATTTGAGTGACTAATTTGTTTTTTGGATTAATTTGATTAACTAATCTGCTATTTGAGCATTATGTATCTGACCTGCTGTCAACTTCTCTTGTACAGCGACTAATTGTTATTTGTGGATGATTGTATGATTGTATGTTGATGTAGACCCCAGGAAGAGTAGTCTCCACTAAAGTGAAGACTAAGGGGGATCATTTTTAAACAATAAACAATAAACAATAAACTAAGGGCCCAGACACACCATACGGCGAAGCTACACTGAAGCTACGCAGCGCGGAGGCAGTTTCATTTCAGCGTCCTTGTTAACTCATTCCCCACCAGCAGTGACGGCGATAAACCAAGGGGCAAGGGGGGTCTAAAGCCCCCTCGCAAATTGCTGTAGCCCCAGTTAAGGCCCCTCAGGTGTAATTTGAATAATCTGGGAAATGATTCAGACTTTAAAGCATTATTTTGGAAACAGCTATGAACTTGCAAATCCTCTACATAATAAAATTAAATATAACAATTGTTCTTTGTAGTGTCTGTTTCACATTACAATTTAAAAGCTCATGAACACACCAAACAACATGAACAAGTTTAGAATCTGAAAGGGGAGCACTTGAAGGCAACATTAGTCTGCCTGTCAGCTGTCACCGGCAGAGAGTGAAACTGAAAGATGCTACCATGCTACGTTTTCTGAAAAGTAACAAAAAGTAAATCCAGATCCTGTCGCCGAGGACGAGGAGGACAAAGAAAAAGATAGAGATAATGATGATGATTCAGACTCGGACTCGGAGAGAGAAACTCCTGAGCCGCGACCAGAGCTGGGCCCCGAGGCCGAGCAGGTACCCACTCCCGCGGCTAGCTGCTCTGCTCCAGCCACCGCAGTGGCCGCTAGCTGCAGTGCTAGCTCCGGCTCCATCTCAGATTTGAGTCAGTCACCTGTTGAAGAACCAAGGCGGCCTCTTCTTCGCCGTTATCCAGCCACAAAAGTTGGACAACAGGATCGCTACTTCAACCGTAATTGGTATAAGGATTACACATGGCTGGAATACTCTGGGCCCTATCTTGGTACAGGCCTTAGGTGCAAAAACTGGCGTTAAACGCAAAAAAACATGCCTTGCGTCTGCCTCGGGAAGATAGCAACATGGTTTTAGGCCCCGAAATGCGCTTTACGCCAAAGAGGCGTGGCGCAGTGCCAGAATAGGCCAGAATGGGCGTTTCGGCCTTAAATACCGGCCTACTACGATATCTTCCGCCCTGGCGTTAATTTAGCGCTTATCGCTTTTCAAAACCAGGCCTATTCAGTGCGCCGGATGCGCGGAGCTCTCCTCTGCCATCTCACTCTCTGTCCCCCCTCTCTCTCTCTCACTCCCTCTCTCTCGCCCATCAGACAGGCACAATGACTGATGGCAAAAAAGTTTGCTGGTTCTATTGTGTGTAATTGCGCAGACTCTCCTCTGCCATCTCACTCTCTCTGTCCCCCCTCTCTCTCTCTCTCACTCCCTCTCTCTCGCGCATCAGACAGGCACAAAGCCACACATGTGAAATCTCCCAGTATGCATTGAGGTTCATCCGTTTGAGAAGAAATAGCAACCAAATCAGCTTAAATAGGGTAAGTGGTAGATCGAAATAATGTTTCTCTTAACACAACATGCAATTGTGGAACATTTAAATATTGGACCAAATAAAATCGCGAAATCAAAACACAATCCTATGTGAAACATATATGTAATCCTGGTGGTATATACATCCCTCGCAGATTTAACGTGATTTAGATAAGTGACAGCCGTAACACGGTTCTACTGTGACTTCCTACTGTGATGTTGCTCCAATATGTCTTGGCTTACTTCACATTTAGTTTTACAATAAAAACACATTTCTACAATGACTTTACATAATGCAGGCTATATTTATGTGCATCATCCTACCTGTGCAGCAGGGGAGAGAAAACGTTATCATTCTGGACAAACTTTCACCAATCTAATCTCATCATGACATAGGGATAGGCTATATTTTTCTAGCCAATGCATTTAGAACATTATTTTCACTTTGATATTGCTATAGTGTAGCGTATTTACATGCTTGCAGTATTTAAACTGCAGTTAGATTGGTTTGAGAAGCATAATAATATGGAATAATAGCCTATACATGTATATGGAGACAGACCGACGGGGATGAAAGGGAGCTCAGAGCGCTTGGCTTTTCTGACCGGACTGGGTCGCTCCGTGGAATTGGAGCTTAAAAGGGAAGCTTGTGATTCGTTTACTGCACTTCTCCGATTGTGCATAATTTTACGCTTAAAAGGCGTGGTTATAATGCTTAAGGCCGCCTGTAGCGCCGACACCAAAATCTCGAGTGGGCTGGTCCACGGCCACTAATCTGCGCTGCGCCGGGCGCTGGGCGCAGGGCCCGAAATTAGAGCCCGCCACACGCCAATATGGCGGGCAGATTTTAGGTTTGGCGAGTTAGGTTTGGCGTCTGTCCGCCACGTCGCGGGTCCCAAAATAGTCGTCATGTAATATTAAAACTATGAGTGCTTCCTGAGGCTGTTCCATTCTGGCTGTCCGGTATAGGCTACTAAACGTGACTCTGGAATGAAATGCAGTCGTCAATTTAGCGGAGGTAAATTGACAGCCTACGTCGGGCGAATCAATCAATCGCTCGCACTTGTTGCCACACTCGTATGATTAGGGATGGGTACCGAGACCCGGTACCTGAATGAATGAATGAATGAATGAATGAATGAGCTGAGGAGAACAGAGACCGCAAAACGGAAAGAACGGAGAGATCAAAAGTCTGGTTGTACTTCACTCGAGTTGATGCTGACAATTCACGTTGTCATAAGTGCAATAAATCATTCACTAGCAACGGTGGAAACACGAGCAATTTGTCTAAACACTAAAGTGCATCAAATAGGTACAAACGGAGAAATGCACAGTTTTCGACAAGCTAGCTCACACGACTTCATCATCTGTCAATAATGACCCGGTTGTGGTTACCCATGATAAACGGACCCACCTCGTCATCAGGTAGGACTAAGTGAACATGGATGGTTAAGACGAGAGTAGTAAACATTATCCAGCTGTTTGGGTGTGTTCATAATCAAAAACCCAGTCTGAAATAAATCAACAGAGCATCAGCATCAGTTGTCCTAAAGAAATGTTTCTTCCAGAGCAGGGGAGGATTTAGTGATTTGGGGGCAAGTGCAGCAGACAGATACTGTCGTGCTTTATTTATGCTTTCCCTAGCTGAATGTTGGTATTGGCACTTGGCAGTGGTAGGAGGTTTAAATTCTTATATAATGCTGGATATTTAAATTAATAATAAAAACGCACCCATTAAGATTTTGCAACTTTTTTTTCTTTCTCCCGTTAAAAATAACGAAAAGAACCGACAACAACCAGCCCCATTTTTTACAACAATTTAAGCTCAAGATTGACTTGACATGTATTGATAAGATTGACTTGACATGTATTGATTAATCAATCATCAATCAATATATTAAAATAATTTGCTTAAAATTTTACTCTGGCCTCTTATTTAAGTGTGTATTCTTCAACGTAATACCTTATCTACTTGAAATGTACTGAAAGAAATGGATATATGTGACACAAACATTCGTTTCTTTTTTGGCCGGTATGAAATATGCTTGGCGGGTAGATTTTTTCCATCTACCTGCCACTGGCCGGTGTGAGAAAGAGATTCACCCCACTATTGAGAGAGGCGAGCCGGGTCGTGCATTAGTCTTGCGCCGGGGGGGCGACTGGTTGTCTGTGTACTGTATGTCAGGAGCAATCTACCGGCTGAAATGTACAGTGTCAAGAGTTTAGGAACTAATTCCTGAGGACAAGTGATTTGTGGACGTGTTGTCAGCGCCTGCAGCGTGGTGAAAAGAAAATCCTTCACGTTTGAGTGACAGGCTGCTATTCCTGGTGTTGTTAGACAATCGTGGTCGATCCTGTGCACCTTTAGACGTGCTGTACTATTTCACAAGATGAGTAAGAGAGCCATATCACATGGCGGTGAAAACACATATTGCCGTCCAGAGACGTCAATGGCGGGGAATGAGTTAAGAGGCGAGACCGGTCACACCAGCCGCACGCCACGCTACTATAGAAGGTGGCAATAGAAGGTGGCCTCTAAGGTAACCGGCATCCATCTGGACAGCCTCGACCATGTCTTTAACAGACAAGTACTTAAAGGAGGACTTACCCCCTAGATATGTATTAGAACAGTGATTTGAAAATACCTATGGAAAAAAACAAGAAATGACATATGCTCTTGTCTATACTGGACTCTTTGGCTGTGTTAAGTCAAGATTTTTTTTCGGAAATCGACGCCATTACAGTTTGCCTACTGCCTCAAAAATAATTTATTTGAGAGGGGCCATATCTTTATAAATATCAACAACTAGCCAACGCTGGTGGCCTGTTTGGAAAGAGCTTTGCTCAAAATGGTTGAAAGTTATATCAATTTGGTAATTCAGTGGCGAACTAGAAATTTAATTATTTTTCTGCATGTATCTCTATGGCAGTGTGTTAAACTACGTTACGAGAGCAAAGTGACGTGGGCTCGTTACAGCAGCACACCGCACAATACGACAAACCCCCCGTTCTGGGGTAACACAATGCGAGATTTCTCTACGTCATTCCCTCGTCCAAAGTTGCCATATAGTCCCTTTTTCATTTTAGTTTGGGGGCTTTTCGTGATTCTTGTTAAAAGTTGTGCAAAAGTTTTCCTCTCAGCGCAGTGCAGGGCAGGCTGCGCCTCCTCCCTCCTGCCAGACCCAGGCTGGCGAAACAGCCTGCTGCATGCATGGGGCGCTCTAACCTCACGGAGCAACAAACAAACACAGACAGAAATAGCTGGTGTGCGATTTAGAGAATACAGTCTGAGATTGGGTACAGGATTGAGGGAATCCCGCATCTGTTTGCGAAGGTGCGACTGGACAGGACGCTTTTCACAGACGGGCACAGTAGTCGGAGCGAGGCGAGTGTCTCTCAGGGCTACTCAGGGCACAGCTGCAGATCTCTCCTCCTCCTCCTCCGCGCATTCAGTCTGTCCAAAATCATTACCGATATAATCTCAGTAGGAGGGATGCAGGGAAATATGATAGTAGCCGATGTGTTTAGAGAAGCTTTGTCACGTTGTCACGTCGTAGTATAGCGTTATATTTTACATGTGCGCTAAACTGCGACCATATTTGTTTGCGGAAATATCAGACTGCTCTCTCTGAGAGAGCTCTGCTCTGCTGCGCGCGCCCGCGGAGCTTGGAGCTAGTGCATGAGGTTTACAGTAGACTCTCTCCCGCCCACATCTGCCTGCCTGGGCTGGAGACAGCTGCTTCCAACTCGGACTGATAATATATACATCATCATTCGAGCTTATCCAGGTAAGATATTAATAAAGTAGTGACACATTCAGCGGGAAACTAACTATAATTAAGACATGTGCCAACTTTGACGACGTTTGGTTCAGTATTTTAAGAGCAAACTTCAATAGAAATAGGCTTGGAGTTCTGAGGAGCCGAAAGGGTACAGGGGGGGTAGGGGAGTAATTATCTTGAAATCCCATAGTCTTTGGGTCACCGTGACGTCACGACGTGTCAAATATCCCATTCATTTGAGAGAAAAAAAAAAAAGCAGTGTTCGACCCTTAGAGGGCGCTTATGCCAGATATGCTGCGGAAAAATGATACAAATGGTAAAATGGCAACAGTTTGGTGTCAAATGTGGAAATTCTGACCAGAATTCTTCACACATCACCCCCAAAGTCATATATATTGGTTAAAAGCTGAAAAAAAGTGTTTTGGAGGTAAGTCCTCCTTTAAGAAGGCTTTGTCCATCCGCTCAGACGCAGCCCACCCTCTAAGCTCGGAGTACAGGCTCCTTCCTTCTGGTCGTCGACTGTGTGCCCCACGGGCCACAAAAAATAGGCACAAGTTCTCTTTTGTCCCTGTCTCTATTCGAGCATTGAACGCTGCTGAGGGAAGGTAATGATTGTTTTATTGTGTTATTATGATTTTATTGTTTTATTATCAGCCTCCGCCGCTGTTTGTATTGTTTTATTGTTTCTATTGATTTTATGGTTTCTATTGCTTTTTTTGGTTTTATTGTTTTTTATTATTGATTTATCTTTCCATTACTTTGTGCACTTTACTGGTCGTTTGTGCACTTTAATTGCTACCTCACTTTATCGGTCGCTGCGTGTCTGTGCACTTTACTGATCGCTATGCACTTTAATGCTACCTTGCACACTATCGGTCATTGTGTGTCACAAACAAGGTTCTTGACGTTTTACTTAGCCTTTTATTTATTCTTAACTACATGCATGTAACATGTTAACATGCCACTTGTGTTGTTCTTGTCTGTGTCTTATCTGTATGCCTTATCTGCTGCAACGCAATTTGGCCTTTGGGACACTAATAAACTTGAACTTAGTAGCACCCTGTGTAAACAGCGTGTAAGCTGTGGCCAGGCTGGTAAAGTCCCTGCTCATGATTCACCAAAACCTGCAAACATACGCCCCATTTACACCCCATTTACACCTGCTTTTTAAATGTGACCTGCATCCAGATACATTATCTGGATAAAGAAAAACACATGTTAAAGCAAGGTGTAAACGCATCATGATCAAGATGTGATCAGATCTTCCTGACCACATCTGGAGGTAGGCTGGCTCACATTGTGTTCAGATCTCTTTCACCCCATTTACAACTGGTTTTTAAATGTGACCATTATCCACATAATTACAGGTACAGGTCGCATTTAAACACCAGGTGTAAATGGGGTCACAGAGGCCATTTACACCTGGCACTAAAATGTGTTTTCTGTGATCAGATTGCAATCGGATAGTGCTTGACCACTTGAAAGTACAGGTGTAAACGCCCCCAAGACACATTGAAGACGGATTGCGATCTGATCGGTGAAACCACCTCCGGAGGTGGTCAGGGATGCATTGTGACCACATTGAACACAGGTGTAAATGCAATGTGTCCTCTCAATCCGCATACAGCAACTGTATGCGGATTGAGAGGACACCCGTTTTGGGTGATCAAATTGCAATCAGATTACAATCTGATCTGATCACCCAAAACGCCAGGTGTAAATGAAATCAGGCTAATGTGGTCAAGCACTATCCGATTGCAATCTGATCACAGAAAACACGTTAGTGCCAGGTGTAAATGGCCTCATAAATCCACTGATGACTTACTAGATGTTACTTGGTCAGTGTGATAAAGCCGTAGGTCACCAGAATGTCAGGGTGATGAGAATTCTGTATGATTTAACTTCCAAATAAATTTGATTTCTGCTTGATCTCTGCTCTGTTCTCTGTTAGAATGATTTAAACTACAAGAACAAATCTTACACTGAGGCATGGAGAGTGCCACATCTTGACACAGATAAGAATGGGGAAGATGCAGCAAAAATGCCACACCTACAATGCAAACCGGTTCAGTTTCTATGAGCAAAACAATAGATCGACATTTTCTGTTTGGTTTTTCTGTGTTCTAATGTGAAATGTTGTGTATATGGTGTAAATAATTGGTGATGTAAAAAATGCAAACATTTTGTGACTTCCAGATAATTAATTATAATGATCAGGCAGTTGAATGATTAACACCACATTTCACACAGCACACCTAAAAAGCAAGCACAGAAAATGTAGATTTTTTTGTTTGTTTGAGCGGGATATGCTGCATTCTAGTGCTGTCAGATTTACGGTCTGAAGGAGTTTCCACCAGGAATAGCCACATGAATTCCTGATTCTGTTGATGATCAGGTCAGAGGATTCAGGATTGCAGCTGCAGCAGGAATCGGTCGATTTGTGACATCATTGCTCTTTGCAACATGGCTGAACAGAGTGCAGAGATGTACGAGAACGGATTAAATTTATAAAGCCAAAAATTCCACACTCATTATCGTAAAAGATCAAGTGTTCTCAATAACTTACCTGGTAAAATAAAGGAAATTAATGAAAATGTAACACATTCAATGGATGGCTTTACCGATAATCAATCCATTTTGTATCATATAATCTCTGTAAAATAAGTACATGGGCAGTGTTTACCTTCTCTCTCTGTTTACCTTAGGGAGGAAAATCCTCCTGCAGAAACTACGCCCCCATTCAGCTGCAAGTCATTAAGGCGATCGATACATTCTCGTGGATGTGCGCAAGAAGCAGTTTTTGTCTCTCTCGAGCAGAACTTCCGCAGTTCCATTGTGACGCATTGTGACGTAAAACGTGTCACAACGAGGAGGAAATGGGAAATCTCCGTGAGCAAAACAGAGTGAGAAGGTAAACACTTCCCATGTGCTTATATATATAAATATATATATATATAAAAAAAAATAAAAAAATAAAAAAACAACAAAGACAATTAAAAAAATAAACAAAAATAAAATAAATCATGTACAACTATTAAATATGCATTATAAAGTATGAGCAGGAAGCATGTTCTTTTTTTGTTTTTCTCCTTTTTGTTTTCTTTTCTTATAAAGATTCACACTTGTTTTCTTTCTTTGTCATGTGCTGTATGTGAATAGGGTGGGCAAAATAAGCTTTTAGCTTCAGCCCATACCTTTTTTTGGTCAAGATCTATGTAAAATGTGTTATGTCTATTGTTTTGATTATATGAACATAGAGGGTATTGTACATAGTGTTTGGATGACCAAAAATAAAAATCTGCAAAATCAAATCAAAATATTACCCAGATTATTAATGATACAAAGTGGGTTGATTATCAGTAAACCCATCCTTTAAAAGAGTTGGAGATTCATTGATCACTACTGTGCTGCATCATTCAGTTTCCTCTGGTGTTCACGTTCAGAATCCACTGCAATAGCCAAATATTGTTTGCTAGCTAGGCTATCACTAATGTTAGCCTTGAAGGCTGCAGTGTGTGAGAACATTAGGGAACATTATTCAATTTTCAACCATAAAGCTTGTGAATGTGATCTACCAGGACGGCCGATTCAAGATCCATTCCCAACACAATATGACCTGACATCACTTGAATGCAGGGAGATCTCTGTACCGCACTTTGTGGGCATATTTGAAAAGTCATAGGTGTAGTCATATCTACACCCTACCGCCTTTGACCCTGATACTGTAGTCTACACAGAAGAGAAAAAAGTATCCCTCACCTTTCTTGAGCTCTGCCGGCTCTGCCTCCTCCTTGCGGTCCACCCTGTCCTCCTCCTGTCTGCACGCGATTTCGAACAGCAGGTCGCCCTGCTCCACCTGCATGAAGCTGGACAGCACCTGGAAGGCGTCGCTGAGGCCTTCGTTCACTCTGCTGAAGTCGTGTGCGTGGCTGTAAGACTTCATCACGCGGTAGAACAGGTTGGCTGAGGTGTAGTTCCTGATGAGCTGCTCGGCCGACGTCAGGGTGTCGAGGAGCTTCTTCAGCACTCGGTTCACGTCGGCGGAGGACCGGCTCGGACCCCGCAGCTGCACCTTCTCCACCAGATGCTGCAGCTCTTCGACACGCTGCCCGACATGCTGACAGTGATGCTTATTGGCCTCCACCTGCTTACACAGCTTTTTGATGGTAATCGCTACCAACAAGATGGGCTTGATGAACTCCATGACCAGCTGTAGAGACAGACAGACAGCAAAGAACAGTTTGTTAATGAATGTCTGTCTGTCTGCCTCTGTGTGTGTGTGTGTGTGTGTGTGTGTGTGTGTGTGTGTGTGTGTGTGTGTGTGTGTGATGGGAAGGGGGGGGGGGGTGGTTGGACATATAAGCCTGAAAAAATTAGGCATGAAAATTATTGAGTTGTATTGTACTGACTCTTAGTTTCCAAAAATAGCCCCATGTCTTTTAGATTTTGTATTGGAATCTGAATTCATCTACACACCTTCTATCTACCACATCTGAGAAGGGGGTCTCCCGACCATCTCATACCCCTAACCCAGACCCTAACCCTAAACCTAACCAAACCCTCCCAAAAACAACAACAAAAGTTTCCATTTTACAATTTTGGAGCCGAAATTGTAAAATTGCAACGTTTTTAGGCTGTGCACAAACATTAAAAAAATTTTGGAGACTGGGCTGGAGAATCAGCTGATTGATTGAGTCAATTTGCCACAACTGTGGCGCTTGGTGTGTGTGTGTGTGTGTGTGTGTGTGTGTGTGTGTGTGAGAGAGAGAGTGGGTGTGACGGTGTGAGAGAGAGAGAGAGTGAGTGAGTGAGTGAGAGAGCTACATTAGAACTACGTATAATATCCCCGTCGACTCAACAGTGTAGTCTCATTTAGCCGTTTGCAAGCTAGTCGCCCTTTTAACGGCACGTAAAAGCTTAAAAACTCATAAAAGTGGTCCTCATGTGTGAAGATTATCCTGCTGAAAACTGGTTCGCGTTTGAATAAGCTTGCGTTAACCACAGACCTTATTTGAAGCATCGCGCCAAAAACCCATTCAAAAATCCCATAAGCGAAAACAGTGAAGAACCGGGAGTGTTAGCATCAATGTTTTCCGGACTCATTCCTGCGGCTCTCTATAGTAACACTGGTCATATTGTATTAAAAAAAGGGGGTCAGCAAGTTGGCCAATCAAAAACTGTACATGTGTATTGGGTATTGGCATAGGCAGGGACTGATGAGCAACCCCCCACCCCCTACATTTAAACTGTTTTTGAGCACTTTTGCCATCCTAGGAAGGAAGAAAATGTGGGCGGGACATGCCATCGTCATCCTGGGGGGAAAAATGATAGAGGGAGGTAAGATACAGCCTATTGAGTAATTAGGGGAGCAGCAGAGCAGAGGGACTCTGGTAACACCTGTGGCTGATCAGATATTCAAGGAGGCATTTGCTCACCCAGTTTCCAAGCAGCATGGTGAGTCAGATTTTACCAGCAGAGCGAGCAGACAACACGTTTCTCTGACTTCCACCCAGAAGATCATCGTTTCAAGTGAGTCTCCATTATCAATGGGGAAAAGCTGGGTCCCACAAAGGTGATCAGAAAGGCTCAGCGTTCTGCGCCCTTTACTGAGGAAAGGCTAAAAGCCAGATATCGTTTCTCAATGTCAAGGATCCTTCCTCAGCAGGACTTGTCCTTCCTAGTCACTTCCTACCTCTGTAGGCAAGAGTCGTTACATTACATTACATCATTTGGCAGACGCTTTTATCCAAAGCGACTTACAATAACACATTTTTGTCAGCAATAGAGAAATCAACTATGCAACACAGTCTATGACAGCTACAACTTCTGAAGGAATAGTGGTGAAAAAAATAGAGAGAGAAAGAGAGAGAGAGAGAGAGAGAAAGATGTTAGTTCAAGAAGGGCCCAAAAGGGGCCTGAAAAGGTGTGTTTTTAGTCTTTGCCGAAAGATCGGCAGTGATTCGGCCGTCCTGACAGAAGGTGGGAGCTCGTTCCACCATTGAGATGCCAGGGACGAGAAGAGTTGCGAACTAGATGAGCGTCTTTTGAGCCCCTGGAAGGAAGAGTCCTTCCTCACATTGGAAGAGCAAACATTTGGAACAGGCTAGGGAGTGTGTGATTGCATCATGGTCACAGGTGCTTTTAATAACATCATGGGATGGGCATTGCAAATTAGCTTAGGCTACAAATGCTGTGATACATGACATCAGACGTTTTTCTTGGTAAATGTTATATGTATGTTTATCTGTCCCTATCCAAATAAATGATGAAACAAACAAAAATAAGAATAAAGGAAAAAGACCCAGCTGGCAGCAATCATTTCATTCATGCGCATATAATTGTGGGAAATGCACGTGCGCCGAGTGACGAGTACACATGGGCATCCTCGAAATTTCTCGCTTCTGAGGACGCAGTCCTTTTTAGGATTCGGACATTGGAGCAGTACTCAGGCGGCCTCCGATAACGTAACATCCTTGAAATCCAGCCAAATGACGATCCTTTCTTGACTTTGAGAAATGGTGAGAGACTCCAGACGGGAGGAAATGGAATCTTCAGTTAACCTTTGACCCCTTCCCCTTTCCCCTGAAACCTTTATTAAAGACACTTTAGGGCATATCTTGTGCCAAAGTCTTAGTGCAAGGGCAAATCTTTGCTAGTTTCTATAGCACTCAAAATCTAATTTTTTTTTTTATTACCACTCGGTCAGTACATCAAACAACATGCTTCAGCAACCTAGAACCTTTATTAAAGACACTTTATGTTTAATGTCAATCTCAGGTCTCAGTGTTTCCTATTTTATTGTGAATCTTGCCTCTACGTCCCCCAGTTTGCCACAGTGTGTGTCTGTCTGTATCTACGGTAATAGCTCCCCAACAGGTTGGACCTGCTATTAATACTCCTAGGCAGAGGTGGCACTGTTACTGCAGAAGCACTGCCCTTGAGATCACTTCCTGTTGATAGCCATTGAAATATTCATTGATCATAGAGAGCCGCAGTAACGAGTCCGGAAATCATCGACGCTAACAGCCCTGGTTCAACACAGTTTTCGCCTATGGGAGTTTTGAATGGGTTTTTGGCGCGATGCTTCTAATAAGCTCTCTGGGCAACGCTGGCTTAATCAAACGCGAACCAGATGGTAGTAACATCATCTTCACACATGAATACCACTTTTATGAGTTTTGAAGCTTTTATGTGCCGTTAAAAGGGTGGCTAGCTAGCAAACGGCTAAATGAGACTACACTTTTGAGTCGATGGGGATATATACGTCAATAACGTCACCACTTCAAAGGGCGAACACGGAAATTCTCTTTCCCTCACCTGGTTCAGCCCCGTTCAGCCCGGGGTAATCAGTGCACACATCAACAACAGTCCAGGTTGAGTGCTGACGTGACGTGGAAGCCTATGCGACAGTGTGTAGTTCTGGATTAGCTTAGCTCGAGCATTACTTCTAGGGCTCGCATTTACGCTACAAAACTCATGAAAGTGGTCCTCATGTGTGAAGATTATCCGACGGAACTCTGGTTCGCATTTGATTAATCTTGCGTTGCCCAGAGACCTTATTTGAAGCATCGCGGCAAAAACCCATTCAAAAATCCCATAGACAGAAACAGTGTTGAACCAGGAAGTTCGGGACTTCCGCATTCAGCCTACAAAAATACGTCATCCCTGCGGCTCTCTATTGACCATTGATCGAGGCTCTTTGTCTAGGTAGGGAGATAGAGTGCCCATTAGGGGTGTCACGATACACTCAGTTCACGATACGATACGTATCACGATACTGGGTTCACGATAACGATACGATACGATACGATTTTAACAATATTTTTTTAAACTTGAATAATGACAATATATGACTGGAAAAGTAGTATTTTATTTGAAATGCACAAATACAAAACATGCTGTTGTGGGAAATTGTTATTACAATAACAACTAGAAAAAACATGAGATTGGAGATAAGGCTTATCTTGAAATAGAATGAGTTACACCGTCACTTAGATTTACTTTGAACTAAAAGGTTTCTCAGCAGTATAAATTCTCATTATGCATCTTCAGTTTTTCTTCAAACTAAAACAAGACTTTTCTTAGTCTATTTTTTATGCATCTTCAGTTTTTCCTGTCAAGTAAACAGTTTTGCCAGAAACTCAATTGAATGGTTTCTCTCCTGTATAACTTCTCATGTGTCTCTTCAGAGACTTGTTCAACTGAACTACTTTCCACACATTGAACTTCAACAAACAAAGACGTTTCTTTGTCTATTTTTGAAGAAAAAAAAAAAAATTGCGATATGATATTTCATCTCAACGATACATATCGTGACGTTTTACTATCGCGAAATTTCGTGGGACGATATATTGTGACACCCCTAGTGTCCATGGTCACGTGACTTTCTTTTTTGTAGATAAATGTTGTTACAACTTTTCCTATTGAAGTTATTTAAGGTAAAGAGTAAAAATCTCACAACACCAATCAATCTGAAACTCAAAACTCAAATTTTCGTAAGCTTTCCCAGAAGTCCCTTCACTTGTGTAAAATTTAATGTGATTTTTGTATGGGGATTTCATTTAAATGCATGAAATAAGGTCTGTGGTTAACAAAAGTTTATGAACAGCTACGTTTTTGTTCAGCAAGATAATTGTCACAATTGTATGACTTTTGAAGCGTAAATGCCTCTTTTAAACGCGGTTTTCAGAAAACGCTTCAAAAGTCGTAACAGTGGTCCTCATTTGTGAATATTATTATCTTGCTGAATGAAAACTTTGCTGTTTCAGAAACCTTTGTTAACCAGAGAGTACACCTTATTTCATGCATTTAACTGAAATCACCATACAAAAAGCTTTGACTTTTATACGTAAGAGCCACAAGTGCTAAGATCCAGGTGTTCCAGACTCATTCCTGCAGTCCATTCCTGCCGTTTTGGTGCACACATCCCCGGAAGTCTGCACGTATGTGGCGCACACATCCCTGGCGGGTCGGAGCAGTTGAAATAAATAGACAAAAAATTATAAAAAAAAATAAAAAAAAAAAAAAACTTTTTTTCCCACGATATAACCAGGATTAGTATACAGTAGGCCCAGAAGTAGGGCAGCGGCCTTGTGTCAAACATGGAAGTGTAGGGTGCAAGAGACGTTTAAATAAGAGTTATACCAGATATCCATTTCTGGGACCAAATCTTTTTGATCAGAGCTGACTCAAAATATTATTAGTATTCCTGGGTTTTGAAAAGAGCAGACTTACAATTAGCATCTGTTATCATTCTGTGCTTTTTTGAGGAGAGTGGCATTTATTTTTCTTACTTTTATTAAACGTGCTTGGGACACCATTTGATGTCACACCATGATTGAAAGTTATGAAAAAGTGAGTGATGAATTGCATGAATGTTCACATAAACCAGCATGTTCTGAACAATATAAAATACATTTTTGACAAGTTAAATTTTTAAGCTATATAGCTACTGTATATGCAGCTATATAATTTCCACATTATTCCTATATAAAGTCCTAGCTGCATCTGCTTCTAGAGGCAAATTGTCATGTCTCGCCCAGAGCCCTAAGTTATGTTTTCTTTATTTCAAATTCTAAGAACCATATTTGTTTTATTTTGGTGACTTACCTGTCTTCTCATTTCAGATCCCTTTACTTCCTGCCCTCGTGTTTCCTGCTCCTCTGATTGTCTGCCCCACCCTGATATGTTTCACCTTTGTCAATTATCCTTGCCTCACCTCACCTGTGTAATTATCTCTGGCTCCCTGTCTATTTAGTCTGTGTGCTTCCAGCCCTCTGTGCCAGTTCGTCACTTGTTCATGTAAGAATTACTCTAGGATAATTCCTTGTTCAGCTTTCCTGTTTTTTTTTATCTCTGTTCTTGTTTTGGACCCCGTGCTTTGTCTTGCCATTTTGTGGATTATTGCCTACAGTAAAAAGACTTTTGGAATCTCTGCCTGTCTCCTGAGTCGTGCACTTGAGTCCTCCTCTGTGTCCCAGCCTTGTCAGTACGAACTGGCCATGACGGACTCACCCGACTCTGCTGCTGTACGGGCTGCGATTCTTGCTCAGGATGAGAAGATTCATTCTGTGTTTTCGGGGGTGAGTGAGATGTCCCAACGCCATGAGGGTTTCCAGGCCGCTATCAGCAGTCAGGTGGGTGACCTGGCTGGCCAACTCCAGCAGCTCATGGCACGTCTGGACACTCTCGTCACGGCTCCTGTTCCACCGCCTACTCAAGCTGCGGCCGCAGCTCCTCCTGGAGGTTCTTTTTATGGTCCTGCCACTGCCTCCATGCCATCATTTGTCCATCTCTCCAGACCTGAGCGATTTTCTGGTGAAGCAGACAATTGCAGGGCTTTCCTGGTCCAATGTGGTCTGCATTTCGAGATGCAAGCTTCAGCGTTCCCGACAGAACGAGCAAGGGTAGCTTATATTATTACTCATCTGTCTGGTAGGGCGGAGGCGTGGGCTACAGCTGAGTGGGCCCGGGATTCTCCCATCTGCGCTTCTCTTTCTCTCTTCACGGAAAAACTAAGCAATATTTTTGACCACACTACCCCAGGAGCTGAGGCAGCCCGAGCCCTAATGGATCTACGCCAGGGCTTTCGACAGGTTGCCGATTATGCCATTGAGTTCCGCACTTTGGCAGTAGACAGTGGCTGGAACACTTCATCTCTGCTGGATGCTTTCTATCATGGACTTTCTGACCCCATAAAGGACCAGCTGGTGTCCATAAAACGACCGGTTGATCTAGATGCCTTCATTTCTCTCACTATCAGGATTGATAATCGTCTGAGAGCACGTGAGAAGGAGAGACACCGACGAGCAGTTGCACCTCCCGGCCTGAGGGGGCACGCCACAAGTGACCGGCCCCTTCCTCGACGTTCTCCTCCTCGTTATCACCAGTCTCCTGCAGCCTCGTTGCCCTCGCCTGTGGTGGACGAGCCAATGCAGTTAGGACGAGCCAAACTGACACCGGAAGAGCGGCAGCGTCGTCTACAGGAAGGTCGGTGTATTTACTGTGCTCAAGTGGGACATTTCATTGCTTTCTGTCCCGTAAAAGACCGGGCTCGCCAGTGAAGAGGAGGGCGCTGGTGAGCCGTACATTTTCCTTGCTTTCTTCTCCTCGTCCATTAACTGACATTGAAATAATCTCACCCTCTCGTTCCCTGTGCTCCAAGGTATTAGTGGACTCTGGATCTGATGAAAGTTTTATGGATTGGAGATTAGCTAAAAGGCTTGGACTATCTGTGCTTCCTCTGCCCCAGCCCCTGGAGGCCAATGCTCTGGATGGCAGGTTACTGTGTAGGGTAACTCACCGCTCCCTTCCAGTAAAGATGGTCATGGCCCAAGGACACTATGAACATTCAGGGCTGTAGCCAGGGTTCCGAAATAGGGGAGGTCCAGCAACGGGCGCCGCCGGAATTTTTTTTTAGGTTTTTTTCCCCCCTTTTTAAGCCATATTTAGAGTAATATATCATTTTAAATCAACATTAGGATTATACTGTTGTGATGTCATTATTCAGCGTTTGAAGCTCAATTTGGGCCGTTTGAAGCCCAATTTGGGCCGTTTGAAGCCAGATTTGGGCCGTTTGAAGCCCTATTTGGGTCGTTTAAAGCCAGATTTGGGCCGTTTGAAGCCTGATTTGGGCCGTTTGAAGCCCAATTTGGGCCAAGTCCAATTTTACAATGAGATGCACCCACTTTAAACCTGAATAAAGTAATAAAACCACTAGTAAACCAGTAGGCGGCGCCTGGCCTGCTGTTCAGTGAGTGGCCTGGCCTGGCCTGCAAAAAAAAAAAAAAAAAATTTTTTTTTTTTTTTTTGGCAGGCTGAAATATTAGGGGAGGTCCGGACCTCCCCGTCCTCATAGCTAGCTACGGCCCTGTGAACATTTGAGTTTTCATTTATTTAATGCTCCTCTGAACCCAGTCATTCTAGGTCTTCCCTGGCTCTCCAAACATAATCCACACATGAACTGGTCTACCGGGGAGGTAATGAGTTTGGGGGAGGGGTGCAAACTAAACTGTTTTTCTCCACGTTGTCCTCAGAGCCTGCCTGTTTCATCTGCTCCGTCGCTTCAGATGTCTCCTGTGGTTCCCAAGCCTGAAGACACAGTTTGGGATCGAGGCCTCTGATGTGTCTAAAGTGCCCTCCTGTTACCACGATCTGCATGACGTATTCAATAAGTCGAAGGCCACATCACTTCCTCCTCATCGGGATTATGATTGTGGCATTGACCTGCTTCCTGGTACTTCACCCCCCAAGGGACGCCTCTACTCTCTGTCAGCCCCGGAAAGAGTGGCTATGGATAAGTACATTTCAGCGTCCCTGGCTGCTGGGATAATTCGTCCCTCCTCCTCTCCAGCTGGAGCAGGATTCTTCTTTGTGGAGAAGAAGGACAAGAGTCTTCGCCCTTGTATCGACTATCGTTTACTGAACGACATCACCAGAAAGAACAGGTACCCCCTCCCTCTTATTTCATCTGCTTTTGAACTGTTAAAAGGGGCGAAGATTTTTACCAAGTTGGACTTGAGGAATGCTTATCACTTGGTAAGGATAAGGGAGGGGGATGAATGGAAAACCGCCTTCAACACCCCTAGTGGTCATTATGAGTATTTGGTGATGCCTTTTGGACTTACAAATGCCCCAGGTGTCTTCCAGGCCTTGGTGAATGACGTTCTTCGGGAGATGCTGAACTGCTTTGCTTTCGTTTACCTGGACGACATTCTCATATTCTCCCCGGATGAGGAGACCCACGTGGAGCACGTTCGCCAGGTCCTCCAGCGCCTCCTTGACTACCAGCTTTACGTTAAAGCAGAGAAATGTGAGTTCCATGTCACAACAGTCTCGTTCCTGGGCTATATTGTTTCCCAGGACAGTATGCAGATGGACCCCGCCAAGGTCTTGGCTGTGGCCGAGTGGCCAATTCCAAAGAGCAGAAAGCAGCTACAACGTTTCCTTGGTTTTTCAAATTTTTATAGACGGTTCATCAGGAGCTTCAGTGTTGTGGCTGCCCCTTTGCATGCTCTAACCTCTCCACTAACCAGGTTCCAGTGGTCTCATCAGGCAGATCTAGCCTTCAAGAAGTTGAGATTGACGTTCACTTCTGCTCCCATCCTCACTCTCCCGGATCCAAATCTCCAATTTGTGGTGGAGGTGGATGCCTCGGACATTGGCATTGGGGCAGTTCTCTCTCAACGTTCCCCGGTGGACAACAAGCTTCACCCCTGTGCCTTTCTGTCCCATAAGCTCTCTCCTGCTGAGAGAAACTATGATGTGGGAAACAGGGAACTCATGGCAGTAATGGTGGCATTGAAGGAGTGGAGGCGTTGGTTGGAGGGAGCGGAGCACCCGTTCCTGGTCTGGACTGATCATAAGAACCTGGAGTATATTCGGACTGCCAAGAGACTCAATTCCAGACAAGCAGGTGGGCCCTTTTCTTTACTCAATTCAATTTCACATTATCATACCGCCCAGGTTCTAAGAATGTTAAGCCGGATGCCCTTTCTCGTCAGTTTGCTCCAGACTCTTCCTGTGATGCACCCACTAACATACTCCCTTCTTCCTGTGTGATTGGGGCCCTCACGTGGAGTATTGAGGCTAAGGTCAAACAAGCCAATGCTGATACGCCAGCGCCGGACAGTTGCCCCCCGAACCGGTTGTTTGTCCCTCTCTCTCTCCGCTCTCAGGTGATCCACTGGGCTCACACGGGCATCTTTGCTTGCCATCCTGGGGTGAAACGGACAGTTTTCGTCATCAAACAGCGCTTCTGGTGGCCATCCATGGGAGATGAGGTTGGGGAATATGTGGGTGCCTGTCCCGTCTGTGCCCGTAACAAGACTCAACGGAGCCGTCCTGCTGGCCTGCTGCGCCCTCTCCCTGTGCCCCAGCGACCCTGGTCTGACATCTCCGTGGACTTCATTACCGGACTGCCACTGTCTGAAGGTAACACCACCGTTCTCACGGTGGTGGACAGATTCTCTAAGATGGCACATTTCATCCCTCTGCCTAAGCTGCCCTCAGCCAAGGAAACTGCAGAGGTGATGCTATCCAATGTTTTTCGTGTACATGGTTTTCCCAGAGATGTGGTGTCAGACCGGGGCCCACAGTTCATCTCCCGCTTCTGGAAGGAGTTTTGCTCTCTGCTGGGGGCCACGGTCAGCCTGTCATCAGGATATCACCCACAGACAAACGGCCAGACAGAGCGGATGAATCAGGAGCTGGAGACGTGTCTGCGCTGCCTGGTTTCACATAACCCTACCACCTGGAGCAAGCATGTTATTTGGGCTGAGTATGCACACAACACACTGCCTTGCTCTGCTTCTGGTCTCTCCCCCTTCCAGTGTGCCTATGGCTACCAGCCGCCATTATTCCCGGAACTGGAGACAGAGGTCGGTGTTCCCTCAGCCCATGCTCTCGTCCGGCGTTGTCGCCGTATTTGGAAGTCGGCACGTCAGCAGCTCCTCAAGACCTCAGCCCGGTACAAGAAGGTGGCAGATCGGCAGCGGACCCCAGCTCCTTCCTACCAACCTGGTCAGCGTGTCTGGCTCTCTGCCAATGACCTTCCACTGCGGGTGGTGTCACGAAAGCTGGCACCCAGGTTTGTGGGGCCATTTCCCATATCAAAAATCATTAATCCCGTGGCTGTGCGTCTCAAGCTCCCTAGACCCTGGAGGATTCATCCCACGTTCCATGTCAGCCGCATTAAGCCGGCCAAGGAGAGTCCACTGGTGCCCGCCTCCAGACCCCCGCCACCTCCCCGGGTCATCGACGGTGAACAGGTCTACACCGTTAAGCGCCTCCTGGCGTTTCGTCGTGTGGGTCGAGGCCGTCAGTATCTGGTGGACTGGGAGGGTTACGGTCCGGAGGAACGGTCATGGGTGTCCTCTGGGAACATCTTGGATCCTGACCTCATCGCTGACTTTCATCGCCGCCATCCTGACATACCTGGGCCGTCAGGAGCCGTCCCTAGAGGGGGGGGTACTGTCATGTCTCGCCCAGAGCCCTAAGTTATGTTTTCTTTATTTCAAATTCTAAGAACCATATTTGTTTTATTTTGGTGACTTACCTGTCTTCTCATTTCAGATCCCTTTACTTCCTGCCCTCGTGTTTCCTGCTCCTCTGATTGTCTGCCCCACCCTGATATGTTTCACCTTTGTCAATTATCCTTGCCTCACCTCACCTGTGTAATTATCTCTGGCTCCCTGTCTATTTAGTCTGTGTGCTTCCAGCCCTCTGTGCCAGTTCGTCACTTGTTCATGTAAGAATTACTCTAGGATAATTCCTTGTTCAGCTTTCCTGTTTTTTTTTATCTCTGTTCTTGTTTTGGACCCCGTGCTTTGTCTTGCCATTTTGTGGATTATTGCCTACAGTTAAAAGACTTTTGGAATCTCTGCCTGTCTCCTGAGTCGTGCACTTGAGTCCTCCTCTGTGTCCCAGCCTTGTCACAAATAATCATTGTTGACTGCTCTGCATGGCCTGAAACTTTTAGCCGTGTTGCATTTCGGGCCACACCTCAACCCTACATAGCCTACATAGCCTATCAGTGCCAAGCCTAAGGCAGATTATGAGATAAGTATAGAAATATACAAAGCCGCGAATAATTGTATCCCATCCCTGTTTTTATGTTCATTCTCTGTCGATTTTTCTATGTGAAGACTCCAAATTGCACTGACTTATCTGCATTTTATTGTTGTTGTGTGTGTGTGTGCTTTTTATTGTTTTTATATATTTTTATTGTGCTTTGTAATACTTTGTCTTAATATTTTTATTTCTCTATGCTCTTGTCTTTTTATTTATTTTAAGCATGTTGAAATGCCTCTGTGTAAGAAGTGCTATGCAAACAAAATTTCTTTGCTTTTTGCGTCTAGACAAGACCAAACCAGTTTAACGTGTCATGGCCCCTGGGGACAAACACACCCACTCAACCTTGCGTGCTACCAGGACATTTTTGTAACAAGTACAGGAATGTACTGTATGCAGAAGTAATCGCACGCTATCACCTGATCTCAACTCAGGATTTACAGCTCAGAGTTTACAGTCAAAGCCAACAGCATGTTAGAAAAACACTTATCTGAATATAATTGGAATAGATTTAAGTCATTTCTTACAACCTCATTGCTTGTATAATATTGCTATCTATTGTCGTTTTTCTTATTGCACTTATGGGAGAGAAAACAATGAAAAGGGGCATATAAATTGCAAACATTATTCTAGGCCTAAAAAAAATATTTTCTCCTCAATATTTTTAATTTTCACAATAACAAGACAAAACGCACAAGATAACGTACTACAAAGACATACGATCAAGACAAGACAGACTGATGGACCATAAATAAAGAATATATATATACAGTATATATATATATATATATATTTAGAACACGGCTCTCTTGAATACTCGATTCTGATTGGTCAATCAACAAGATTCACCGGTCATTATTTCTCGACAACCGACCGCTGCTCTGCCACAGCTGGATTAATCAGTTGATAAGAGCATTTTGTCTGCAGACACTACTAATTAGGCCAACCAGTTGCAGCTGTGGTGTCTTGTGTGGCAATTACGAATGAAGCCGCTTTGTCGTTGAAAACGCTATTAAAAAATCAATTTGAATAATTATTTTTGTCAGATTACTGAAATAATTTAGTTGTAGGCCGTGTTCTAAGCGGGATAATGTATAGTGAGCCGGTGATTACTGGAAATAATGACCTTCAGGTGAATGATTAAGCCCTCCGCGCGGTCATTATTTCGCCAGTAATCACCGGCTCACAATACATTATCCCTTACATAAATGCCTCTTAATACATGCGATAGTCTCTCTAATGGCAAGATGGACATGAGTTTTTCATACCACATTAAAATATCTGGGGGCTCTTCATGCAACCATTTTTGCAGTATTGTAAGACATGCAGTAAACAAAGAAATTCTAAGAATATACCTATGCTGGTGTTCATAATTAGAATCCAATCCCAGTATGAAATGATTTAGAGGTATTTCTAACCCAAATATTTTTTTAATCTCGCTTTGGACTGATTTTTTACATTTTTACATTTCAAACATAATGAAGAGCACATAGGATCATATTTACAACAAATGGCTGGGGTTACATCATCTGTGAATAACCATACTGAGTCTCATAAGATTTGTTAGAGCAGGTCATTTTCTTTGCACTTGTTAAAATGGTTCGCCACATCTTCTCATCAAGATGAGAGCCAAGATCTTCGGCCCAGGATATTTTACTATTAATAATAGGGCTGTTGACAAACATTTGATTGTAAATAAAACCTATAACTTTCTTCCTTAAGGAAGAAGCTTTCAATAAGATATTTTCCAACTGAACTTAAAAAAACAAAAAAACAAAAACAAATAATATATATAAAATATTTTAAAGTGCAAAATGCTGTTTGTTTGCCTGTAATGTCCCAAATGGCCACAAAGTAGCTGTGTGCTATATGAGTCAGTGGTCATATTCTGACAGATTAGAAGTGGAAAACAACCAACATGTCCTGCACCATGCAGCTACTGTGTGGCCATATAATAGATTTTGGGACAATTGTAGGCAATGCCAATCAAAGGCGGTTTGAACAGTTTTTTGTTTCTTTATTTTGTTTTGTTTAGGCCAAGAATAATGTTACATGACATTACAGTACATCATTAGCAGAAGCTTTTATCCAAAGTGACTTACAATTAGGGTTACAATTACAAAGTGTTTACAACTTGTAATTCCTTTGTAATTGTTTTATCTCCCATAAGTGCAATAGCAAAAAAAGAAAAGATAATAGGCATACAAGTAACAATATTATACACTTAAATCATTAATTACACAGATCTTACCTGCCATTCCTTATAAGCCTATTGAGATGGAATCGGAATCTGGCCTCGTTTTAATGAAGAGTATACACAGACACAGTTTTCAGTCCATCTGCGCCTGTTGGAAGATAACCTGCAGGGCGCAGAAACTGTGTGTAGAGTGAACAGGGGGCATGGCAGTTGGGGTGGTAATTCTGATCATCACAACCATATATGGGCTTGAAGCTTGCAAAAGCGAAATACTACCACCCACTGCCACCAAGAAGTTGACAATGTCATAGACATTGTGACATCACTGTGATGTCATCAGTGAGTGATGTCATCAGTGATGCAAAGTTGCGCAATTGTGCGCTGTGCATGCCAATAGCGCAGGTGAGGCCCGAGCTGTGGGACGAGGCCGCGCAGCGGCCGAGGTGTATATGCGAGCTGCAGGGCCAGTAATAAACTACAGTGTGGAATAATTTGTGTTTAGCCACAACAGGATAGTGGGTGTTTACCATTGTTCCCTCAACTTTCCCTGGGTGGTGTCCTCAAGCAAAACAAACATCATTTGCTGGGATCTTTGCCAGCTACAGGTAAGGATCAACACTTATGAAAAAAGGCGAGACACGCACATCCAAAACCTGTGTAGGGCAGGTGCAGAGCTCGAGGCAAGAATACAGAAAATAAATAAAGCTCGCACACTGCAGAGGCTCCAGTTTAGGTGTTTTTTTATTTGACACCGGTGGTTACGTTTCGGGCAGCATGCCCTTCCTCAGACAATGTGACATAGGAAGACGCCATCTTAAATACATGCATGGAACAGTCACATGACGCAGTCAAGCGGGTCAACTCGGTCATGTGACAGGAAAAGCTTGGATGAAGAAAGTTACATACAAATACAATTATACATTGTGATCAAAAGTGAAATTAGCACAGTTGTGTTATATTGGCTATACTCCAGACTTTTATGTGGACAGAACCAAAGTCTGACCACAAAGAAAAACAAACACATCTCCCACAAAATGGGCCTGGGCATCCACTAGAGGTGCCCAGGATGACAGTATACAAAAATAGAAAAATAGAACAATACAGATGTCACATATATTATGATATAGATGACAAATAAAGCAACTCACATATGCATTGTACTGCTAATTTAAATGAGTTCCAAAGTGGTATTGATGCCTGAAAACGAGATCTGCATGTTGTGAAGGAGATAGGCTATATAAATATATGTGTGACTATATGTACATACAGTAATAGGAGGAAAGCTCAATAGTGCGGCCCAACACCACCGTCAGGCTGGCGGGCCGTCATAAGGTGTGGGTACCCTAGAGAGGCGACTCTATATGTCTTAAACTCGGTGTAAACATTAGCAAAAAACGCAGGACCACGATTTGCTTGAAGTAATTAAAGTTATTAAAGTTAAAAAGAGAGATTATTAAAGTTAAAAAAGAGAGAACGAGAGAGACCATTCGAATGCAGCACACACAAAGAAAAGTTCGGTTATAGGAAAGGACGAATGTCCATTTCTTCATTGAGGCCCCTTGATCAACTCACCAGTTACCCCGGTTTTCTACACCCTCCCAAAAATACACAAAATCTACACTGACATCCCACCAGGCCGACCTATTGTAGCTGCAATAGGTTCCCTCACGGAGAACATTTCAGCCTTTGTCGACCATTTTCTCCAATCCTGTGTTACCTCTCTCCCCTCCTACACCAAAGATTCCATGAATTTTATAAAAACTATACAGGGTGTTCCACCTAGTGACGACCATCTTAGGCTTGTCACCATGGATATTGAGGCGTTATACACAAACGTTCCTGTAGAGGGGGGGCTCAAAGCAGCAGAACACTTCCTCAGTTTGTCAGAGCAAAGCTCCAACACACCCGATCCATTTCTTATTCTACATGCGTGTAGAATCAATGTCTCGAAAACAAAAGAAATCTGCATTGATTACAGACGTTCCCCTCCTACACCTCAGAACAGTGTTTTTAATGGTCAGAATGTGGATCTTGTCACCAGTTATAAATATCTAGGCACGATAATTGACGACAAGCTCAAATTCGACCTGAACTCTGACATGTTGTGTAAAAAAGGTCAGCACCGTCTACACTGCCTGAGGAAACTTGCAAAGTTCCAAATTGATAAGACTCTGATGAAACTGTTTTATAGTGCCTATATCGAGTCAGTAATTTCCTTTTCCATTGCCTGTTGGTATGGTAACCTGTGTATTAAGGATAAGAATTCCCTCGGGAAAATTGTGAAGGTGGCCTCTAAGGTAGCCGGTATCCATCTGGACAGCCTCGACCATGTCTTTAACAGACAGGTACTTAAGAAGGCTTTGTCCATCCGTTCAGACGCAGCCCACCCTCTAAGCTCGGAGTACAGGCTCCTTCCTTCTGGTCGTCGACTGTGTGCCCCACGGGCCACAAAAAATAGGCACAAGTTCCCCTTTGTCCCTGTCTCCATTCGAGCATTGAACGCTGCTGAGGGAAGGCATTGATGGTTTAGTGTTTTATTATCATTTTTTACTTTCAGCCTCCGCCGCTGTTTGTATTGTTTTATTGTTTCTATTGATTTTATGGTTTCTATTGTTTTATTGCTTTTATTGTTTTTAACTATTGATTTACCTTTCATTACTTTGTGCACTTTACTGGCCATTTGTGCACTTTATTCTACTACCTCACTTTACCGGTCGCTGCGTGTCTGCACTTTACTGATCGCTGTGCACTTTACTGATCGCTGTGCACTTTACGGATCGCTGTGCACTTTACGGATCGCTGTGCACTTTACTGATCGCGGTGCACTTTAATGCTACCTTGCACATTATCGGTCATTGTGTGCCACAAACAAGGTCCTTGATGTTTTATTTAGCCTTTTATTTATTTTAACTATAGGCATGTAACATGTTTAACATGCTACTTGTGTTGTTTCTTGTCAATGTTCTTATTTGTATGTCTATATGCTGCAACTCAATTTGCCCTTTGGGACACTAATAAACTTGAACTTGAACTTGAACTTGTGTATGTAATGCTGTGGTATTGGACCCAGGAGCAGAGACGACAGAGTCAATAATCAGTTTTAAATCTTTTACTGATTTTCAAGAATTCACAAAATAAACAAGGAAACTGAATGCCTACTTAAACAGGGTCGGGTGGCCGACAATAAACTAAAGATAGAAGGCAGGCAGGTTCAGTCCAGAAGCTGGCAACAGGTTTCGCAGATGGCAGGGTTTAGTCCAGAAACAGTTCACAGGAGCGCTCGGACAGGCAGGCAGTGGCACAGCAGCAGTGAAACAACCATCAGCAACGGGGTCTGAAAGCAGAGAGGGTTATATAGGCGGCCAACCAGGTGCAGACAATCATATGACAAGAGATGGTGTCACTGTTTTCTAATAGTAGTTAGAGAATTTTAGCAAAATGCTTGGACCATCTGTGAAAAAATTTACTACCAATAGCTTTCTTCACCAATGTGTTCTTATAGGTGTCTAGAATCACCTCTCAATTAGTGCAAACCCAAATCCTCGTGGAAAATCCTGGAGAGCCAATCAAAGTTAAGGTGCCCCGAGGGCTTGGGTGAAAAATATGATAAAAATTAAAAGTCTAAAATGAACTTGTGGGGTGTCTAACTAGGGGTTTTCAGGGGTGCTGAATCCATTCCAAACATTATTTTTGACGCACACACACACACACACACACACACACACACACACACACACACACACACACACACACACCTACACACACACACACACACACACACACACACACACACACACACACACACACACACACACACACACCTACACACACACACACACACACACACACACACACACAAAGGACACAGACAAAGACAATGTTTTACACATCTTAAAACTCTACTTTAAATAGTGTGCTATGGTTTTTCCACACAAAAAAACCCCATTAAAATCATATCTAGTCCTCCCTCATTAATATTTTATAATATATATATATAATATATAAATATATTAATATTTCCATGATATATGAATGTGCAAATAGTTAGACAAGTTTAACTGCTGGATACAAGGTGTCCCTTACAAAGTGCAGTATCACAATACTCGAGACTGATATGATAAAAATGTATCATGCAAAAAGTAGCCTATAATGTTAATTTAATTTTGGACCGTCTGAATATGTTTTATTTATAGAGAGCGAGGCGAACAAGCAGAGAAAGAGAAACGGAGATCTGAGAGTTTCTTCATTGCACACAATTCCAACTGTGACAGTCTGCTGAAGAATTGGAACGTGCAACGATTTTTTTAAAATAATAATTTAGGGTCTTATGTGAGTAATTGTGTGCCTCTGAAAAGAGAGAGAATTACTTTCAACCCTAACCCGAAAAACGGTGCACGGTGGCTCAGTGGTAGAGCTGTCACCTTGCAGTCAGAAGGTCCTGAGTTCGATTCTCGCCTGGGACACTGTGGGCGCTGTGGTTGTGTTCCCCCCCATATCTTCAGTGCCTACTGCCCAGGTGGGGTATCTCGTCGTAAGGGCCTTTCTGTCTGTGTGGAGTTTGCATGTTCTCCCCCCCCCATTAAAAACATGCAGAAGATCAGATCGTCATCGTCATCCGACCAGTGACGACAACATCCGAAGTCGGTCCCCGGGCGCTGTACGAGAAAAGCGACCACTGCTCCTGGCCTGCCCCCCGGAGGAAAGGACAAAGCCAGGATGGGTAAAATGCAGAGGACAAATTTCACCGGCCACCGTCAGCATGTGTGTGTTGTGGCCCTCCGTGCATGTGTTGATTGTAATCGTGTGACAATAAAGACGGGCTTGTCCGTCTGAAATCGTGTTTTTTTTTATTTTTATTAAATCGACACTTTTCTACACGGTCTGGATTTCCATTTCCTCATTGAAGAGAGCGCCCGCTCCCGCGCCTGCCCCCGTTCCTTTATTTCCATTTCAATAGGTTGGCCACATGAGACAATAGACTTGTGAAACATTCCACCCCCATCCCAAGTGATTTTATTCTGCAGCATATCAGCCGCAGCTGATATGCGGGTGTTGTCACCGAAACACCGATCGAAACCTGAAACCTGCTTAACCGGAGTGCTACACCTGGGGGAAGTGCAGGCTGTTTGTTCAACAGTGCAATAGAGGTGGGGAGAAAGGAGAGCTTGTACACACACAGGTTGCTCCTGTGTTTGCTAGCTCTGAATCTTCTCCCGGATGGTAGCAACTCATATTCCGAAAATAAAATGTGGGAAGGGTCAGTCAAGACTTTCACAAAATGTTTGATCATGGAAATTTGTTTTGAAGTCATGGAAATCCATTGGTCAAAATGTGTATGAACCCTGTTTTGTTAGTTAATAGAAAAGTTATTTTGTTGTCAGTGTGCAGGATTTAAATGATCAAATGTCTTGTTGCTGTTTGGATCAAACTGAAGAAATGTATTGCAGCCTGTGATTTGGAAATTGCAAAAGTTCATGTTGCAATTTCGTTTTATTTTCAAATAATTGTTCTGTTCGTCTCTACTGTCCAACGAAATGTAAGTAAATAAAAGTTAACTGACAGCAAAGTCAGACTGTGCAGAATTATGTTTATTTATCAGCCATGAATCTTGCCATTTGATTGCTAGAATGTAAACCACAATGTAAAAATGCATTGCAAAGTAAATAATATAGTTTGCATGGAGAGCTTGTGAAACTGTGATGGTCAAGTGTCTCATTTGTGATTCCTACAACTAGACTGTACAGAGGCAAAAAGATCCTATGTGATATGAGAGTTACAGCATAGACGGAGCGTTAAAGAGACATCTGGAGCTCAGGATCAAGTGAGGTCTCTAGACCATATTTCAAGCTGAAGGCCATTCGTGCATAATCTAATCCGATCACCCCCTGACGTCAGTCAAGTTCTAGCATGACGTGGTCAGTCAAAGTCTTAGTATGACGTCTGTAATGACGTCAGATATGACGTCAGTTAATTCTCATATATATAGCAAGGGTTCTACGTCACCTCTCTCTCTCTGGCCGATCATAGCAGCAGCAGCTTCACGGCAGTCCATCTCCCCTGAGCCATCCTCCGAAGCGTTGTTTTGCTCCACATCTGCAGACCGAATCAGCATCCTCAAGCCTTCTCCACCCGTGGATATTCCCCGCAGATCTCAACGTTCCCCACTCCATTCCTGGTATGTCGAGTTCCGAGCCAGAGCTGTCCATGGACAGCGACGACAGCTTAGACATCGCTTCCCTGTTCCGGACCGGCCACGGAGCGTACTTGCTTTCCGAGGCGTCTGATGAAGACGTTGGCGAAGCGGCTGGACCACAGGCTGCCAGCATAGCCCCGACGAGAAGGCCCAGCGCGTGTTCCCGTGCCACTGCGACGGCCCGTGGTAGGAGAGCAGAAGACGAAGCGCCGCGCCGTGGACGCCCAAGAACGCGTGCGAGCGTGCCGGAAGGAGAGGCCGCTCGGCGCGGACGTGTGAGAGGCCGCGGGCGAAGACCAGTAGAGGCAGCTGCCCCGAGAGCTGGGAGCCGCCGGGGAAATGCAGGCGCGGGGCCGCCGCGAGACGCCACGTCCTTCCTGGTTGCATTGACCTCCAGGCCGCCGCCCCGGAAGCGGAAGCGGCCCCATTCGTAGCTCCGCCGAGCCGACAGGGGTCGTCAAGAGCCATTCTGCTGTCCCTGCTAGATGCGAGCAGATCAGTAGAAGCCCGTCTGAGCGCCCTGGAAACCCCCCCCCCCCCCCATTCCCCCCACGTTCGCCGCAGCCCAGCTGGCGCAGCAGCCGATCCCGCCCCCGCCCATGCAGCAAGCCGATGTGCTCCCCACCACCACCCAACCCGCCCAGATGAACACTCTGGCGTCCGCCACGCCCGCCATCCCATTCGGTATGTCTTTTGTTTCTCCCTGTGCCAATGTTTCTCCCAGGCTAAGGTCCAAGATTTTAAAGGGCAGAGACATTAATTTAGTTAGCATACTCCTGCCATCTCCCGAGTGTAAAAGGAAGGTTACGGGTGACCCAGATGGCCCCGTTTATTTAAGGTCGTCCGACCCCCGCCTGCCCAAAGACCTTTCCTTATGTGACTTCCTGAACACGTTTGGCGTCTACCGTGACGTGATCTGCGAAGTGTACCCAGAGCGCCGCCATGAGCTAGACAAATATCTAGCGCTAATAGGGGACCTCTACTCCAGCCACGGTAAACTATTTTACCAATATCATAAAGCATTCTCCGCCAAAGCCGCCCTGATGATCACTCGGGCAAATAGGCGGCTTGACTGGTCCATCATGGACATGCAGATATTCACGTCGCTGGTTAGCGGGCGGCCGGCGAACACCTGTGACTCGTGCGGCAAACCGGGGCACTCTGCACAATTCTGCCCAAAGGCGGCCTTTCAGTCCGGCGCCGCCCCCTCCACCAGCGGGTCATCCCAGGTGCATACCCATACCCCCAGCTCCCTTTGCAGATATTTCAATGAAAACGTGTGCACATATCCCAAATGTAATTTCCTGCACGCATGTAGCACCTGCGGGGACGCCCACCCCCGCTCCGGCTGCCCGCAAAGGATCCCCCCCCCCACCAAAAAAAGGATATTGATTTACATTGCTTTGAAAACACCACATGTACTGTAGGTGTCCCTTGTGTTTTGATTAAATAAAGCGAGTTGATTGACAACTTATCTGGTCTGTGATCCGATCATTCCATCATTAAACGCCCACTAATAACAATAGTAATAATACAACTAAGAGGAAGGGAAAAAAAAGAAAAAAAAAAAATACATACATGTTAAAAGCCGACAACCTCCGGATCCGGATTCGGTTTCCGGACCCCTCATCGTACAATTCGGTTCACCATACAAACCCCGAAGTCACCCAAGTCCAACGCCAAGTCAAGTCACCCAGGCCAAGCCGGGAACCCCTAAGTCAGGGGGAAGATCCGGATCCGGACTCGGATTCCGGACTCCTCGTTGTACATTTGGTTCGCCATACAAACCCCTAAGTCATCCAAGTCCAGCGCCAAGTCAAGTCACTAAGTCACCCAGGCCAAGTCGGGAACCCCTAAGTCACTAAGTCACCAGCCCCTAAGTCATCCAAGTCCAGCGCCAAGTTGGGATATCACTAAGTCACCCAGGCCAAGTCGGGAACCCCTAAGTCACTAAGTCACCAACCCCTAAGGCTGGTTTCACACCGACGACCCAAGCCTTGCCTATGCCTTGCCTTTACCCACGCTTTTTAATAGGCGTCCGTTTTAGTCAACGAGGCTGTGTACACCGGCCGCCTGAGCGTGAACCCTGCGTGTACCCACGCCTTGCCTGTGCCTTGCCGATTTTATCGAATAGGCGTGAGTTCTATTTTGAAGCCGACTAGGCGCGTGCAGGCAGGCTTTTCTGTCAAGCCATGAAAAAAAAACGCGACAATATCCGTGGGAAATGGCAAATTCAACTGAATTTCAAAATAAAATGGAGTTACAACAGTGTTGAGCAGATAGAGAGAAAGAGAGAGAGAGATTGACGGGTGGCTATCACGTGGGGCTTTCTCCCCGTCGGCAAACAAATCTTCATGAGAGAGAATAGCGACCGAAGAAGCAAGATGGACAATGTTGTTGTGCCAGCACGCACAACGCAAGATTACCTCTCTAAAATGTCCGACTATAGTCAGACCTGGTTATACATATCCAGCATCAATAGAACATTAAATATATCAGATTTATTTTACCTAGAGGCTACCCATGACAATTCTGGACAACACGTGAAAAAATACAGTCAGGAGAGAGGAGAGGCGCTTGTGACTCGGCTCCAGGTTCGGCGTGCAAAAGGCGTGCGGTGTGATCGCAAAAGCGTGTAACAGGTTCACGCCCAGCTCGGCGTAGGCGTGGGTTGAGGCAAGGCAAGGCATAGATTGTCTGTGTGAACGAAGCGTAAGGCATCCAAGTCCAGCGCCAAGCTGGGAAGCGCCAGCCGTAAGTCACTAGGTCACCTACCCCCAAGTCACTAAGTCACCCAGGCCAAGTCGGGAACCCCTAAGTCACTAAGTCACCAACCCCTAAGTCATCCAAGTCCAGCGCCAAGTTGGGATATCACTAAGTCACCCAGGCCAAGTCGGGAACCCCTAAGTCACTAAGTCACCAACCCCTAAGGCATCCAAGTCCAGCGCCAAGTTGGGAAGCGCCAGCCGTAAGTCACTAGGTCACCTACCCCCAAGTCACTAAGTCACCAACCCCTAAGTCATCCTAACTTCTGGAAACAATCTACTCCCCATGGCTCGCGACATCAGGCTCAGGCCTCAGACTGGCCCCCGGCTCCCCCGTTCCTCATCGCACCTCGTCATCACATGACAAGATCCTGGTTCATCCTGCACCTCAAGCGGACGCTCCCGCTGGTCTTCATCAGCTCTCCAGCTACACCCGCCCGGAGCAGGCAGCCATACCGTGGCCCAAAGAACCCTCCTCCCTTAATCGGTGAGCATGGCAACGAACAGTGTCCCGGGCTTCCGTGCCAAAATGTCTCGTTGGTGGTGGCTCCCCGAAAAGCACAGCGCCCAGTAAGGCGCAGTAAATCTCCCGGATCATTTTTGGGGGGAAGAGAGAGAGAGTCGAGAGAGAGAGTCAGGGTCAGTCAGAAGGCCCAGTCGTGCGGCGCGCAAGGCCCGACCGAGTTGGGAAGCGCCAGCCGCAAGTAGGGGGATCAAGATCGAAGGCCCGTCCGGGTTTGGGAAGCGCCAGCCGCAAGTAGCCGTAAGTCGTTAAAAAAAGGTTGAAGGCCAGAAAAGGCCAGAAAAGTACAATCAACTACTAATGTACCAAGATCGAAGGCCCGACCGAGTTGGGAGCACCAGCCGCAAATAGCTGTAAGTCGCTAAAAGGTCGAAGGCCAGAAAAGTTCAATCAACTACCGGTGCCCGCAGATCTCAATTAACCTCCGGTAATCAGATCTTCCTTTTGGGGGATCTCCTAGCCTATGCAGATGCCCTCCTCTTGCCTCAAGAGCAGCGCCACTGGCTAATGGAGTCATGCGCCAAAGTATTTGCCATGCATGCCGATTGCTAAATAAAGTTCGTTAAATCCTACCAACTGGCCTCTCATGATTGAAGTGAGGTCTCTAGACCATATTTCAAGCTGAAGGCCATTCGTGCATAATCTAATCCGATCACCCCCTGACGTCAGTCAAGTTCTAGCATGACGTGGTCAGTCAAAGTCTTAGTATGACGTCTGTAATGACGTCAGATATGACGTCAGTTAATTCTCATATATATAGCAAGGGTTCTACGTCACCTCTCTCTCTCTGGCCGATCATAGCAGCAGCAGCTTCACGGCAGTCCATCTCCCCTGAGCCGTCCTCCGAAGCGTTGTTTTGCCCCACCCACCTCCCCAGTCCGCCACCAACGAGTCGTGACTCCTGATCCCCCACTGGGGGGGGATCTCCTAGCCTATGCAGATGCCCTCCTCTTGCCTCAAGAGCAGCGCCACTGGCTAATGGAGTCATGCGCCAAAGTATTTGCCATGCATGCCGATTGCTAAATAAAGTTCGTTAAATCCTACCAACTGGCCTCTCATGATTGAACTAAATTATGGAGTTTTACTTTTAAATATTCATGACATGATAATTTAAAAGATCAATAAAGATCAATAAAGATCAAGATAATAAAGCATTTATCATTGATAAATGCTTTATTATCTTGATCTTTATTGTTTATTTATGTAGTCCCTAGCTGGGCGGAGTCGATGGTGGCACACAGTTCTGAGCATAAGAACCTATAATTGAAAACAATGTATCCATCATTCATTGACAGTGGTTACTCAGGTGGAGTAAATCCCATGATGCCTTTCAACACCAGTGAAGAAGAACAAAACCCAACATTGGCAAAAAAGAATGGCCGACTGAAGTTCCTGCTTTGACAAAAAGTTTTCCAAAACAAAGCATGAAAGATAATGGGCTACAGACACTTATTTCCCTGTTAACTACAGTCAAACAAGGAACCTTACTAGGAAGCTTAGTTAGGGAGCAAGGAAGAGTGAAGTGACCTGTCAATCAACAACTGTGATTGGCTGGAGCAGAAACCTGTCAGCCTCAGGTGGTTTAACTGAAACATCGCCCAAAATGTTCCTGGTTCTTCTCAGGTTCCCTAAGGTAAGAAATGTATTTTTGAATTCTCAAAAGTGAGCGTAGAAGATGTGGAAAAACTACTGTCAGCCATCAATAATGAGAAACCACCGGGCATTGACAACCTAGACGGAAAGCTTTTGAGAATGGTAGCAGACATCATTGCCACTCCCATTTGTCATATATTCAATCTGAGTCTTATGAGTAATGTCTGTCCACAGTCCTGGAAAGAAGCAAAAGTCATTCCACCAGGCAAAAATGCTAGGGCTGCCTTGAGTGCCGAGAACAGCCGACCAATCAGTCTTCTGCCTGTGCTAAGCAAACTTGTAGAAAACATTGTCTTTGACCAAATACAATGTTATTTCTCTGTTAATAATTTAACAAGTGATTACCAACATGCATATAGCAAAAAAAAATGTTTAATGGAAATTACTCAAATGCACAGCTCATAGAATCTGGAATCCCAAAGGGGAGCTGGCTTGGTCCATTGCTGTACTCAATATTCACTAATGATCTCCCACTTGCTTTTAGCAAAGCTTGTGTCTCCATGTACGCGGACGACACAGTGAATGAAATCAATGTAACTCTTAACGAAGAGCTGCACACAGCACTGAGATGGGTAACAAGCAACAAACTAGTCTTAAATATTTTAAAAAGAAAAAGCATTTCATTTGGTTCAAATCATTCATTAAGAGTTGGACCTCAGGTGAACCTGGTGTTGAACAATGTGGCTGTTGAGCAGGTGGTGGAGGCAAAACTTCTTGCTGTCATTTTAGATTGTAAACTGTTGTGGACAAAGCATATAGACTCTATTCTTGGTCAAATTGGTAGGGATATAGCCGTTATTAAGAGATGCTCTGCTTTTATATCACCTCATTTGACCAAACAAGTACTACAGACTCTAGTTTTATCACATCTAGACTATTGTCCCATGATATGGTCAAGTGCAGCTAAGGAAGATCTAGGAAAATTACAGCTTGTTCAGAATAAAGCAGCTCGGCTGGCCCTAAGATGTATTATGAGATCCAATATAAATAACATGCATGTCAAGCTATCCTGGTTAAAAGTAGAGGAGAGGCTGACAGCATCAGTCCTCGGCCTACTCCGAAATATCAATGCATCAAAAACACCTAATTGTTTGTATAGTAGACTAAGATTTAGCTCAAACACACATGCCTACTCAACTAGACATGCCAGCAGAGGTCTATACACTGCTCCTAAATGCAGAACGCAGGTAGGGCAGCGTTCAGCCCTGAATCCAACCATGAAGGCATGGAATTCACTCCCAGACAGAATCACTCGAGCTCAAGCAGGTCAAGCTTTACAAAACAGATGAAACAACATTGAATGGAGACACGGCTGTAATGATGTAATGATGACTCAATGTATGTGTGTACGTATGTTACTGTTGTACTGTTGTACTGTTGCATGTATAGAGCGGAACCCTTTATTTTATTTGTGTTGTATTATTTTTGCTTATCTGATTGTCTTGTGTGTAAATGTATAATGTTTATTGTTCTATGTGGACTCCAGGAAGAGTAGCTTATGCTTTACATAAGATAATGGGGATCCTAATAAATAAAATCAAATAAAATCCCTCTGTATGAGATTCAACAGGTGATGCAGCCTCCCTGTGGTCAGAGTTGGTACTGCACCTCTACTGTGATCTGGACAAGAATGTACAGTAGCAACAGCATATGTATTCGATGGTAGATGGCTGCATCCATCTAGTGGTGAGATCTGTCCACTGCATTTCAAAGAGACATGTTTTCTTCAGTGTTTAAATATATCTCACGAACATCATACTCTCTCTCTCATGTACATTTACTTTGTAATAAATACTGATTCTGAAGTGAAAACTCATTCTATTTGGATAGTATGCCAATCAACACTTTAAATGAGAATGTTGGTATTTTTCAACCTGGACCACATTTTATTTATTTGTAAGTAGTGTGAAGAGAAATCTTTGAAATTGATGCAGTATTGACCAAGATCGCTTCAGTTGGCAGGCGCTCCTCCCACATGCATCTACTGCACTAAATGAGCTTGTTCTTACCACTGACAAGATCAGATTATTCCAAAGGGATAGCTTCCATACTGCTCACCTGGCATACTCCAAGTCTCCACAAGCCCTGAGATGCCAAGTTGACGTGAAAAGACGTCATTTACTGCTTTTTTTACTTTTACTTTTACTTTTTAGCTGATATCTGCACTGTAGTCAGGTGGTGCAGCAGCAGCACCCCACATTGTTACTTCCAGCCCCTGGCTACAGCTACTCTGCTGCAGGAAAAGTGTTTCACTGTTTCACAGTGTGTCTGTGGAGGACATGTTTGCTGCAGTCTCACAGACCACCCCGTATATACACCCCCTTTTCTGCGCAATTGTACGTGGCCAAAGGCATAGATATATACACAACACATAGATATATACACATAGATATATACACATAGATATATACATGCACTTCCTTCCTGATTTGACTGTGCGTCTGTGTGGCCGCCTTCTTGGGGAGGTCAACTGGGGACTGCCCCCTAGTCCGATACCTCACGAGTCCGATACCTCACGAGTCCGACACCTCATGGTTTTGGGTTAGGGTCTGGGGGAGGTTAGGTTTAGGCGTGGGGGTGGGAGAGGTTAGGTTTTGGGTTAGGGTCTGGGGGAAGTTAGCCTCTTTTTTCGGACTCGTGAGGTGTCGGACTCGTGAGGTATCGGACTCGTGCCATGGCACCGGTCAACTAAGCACCCAAGCTTGTCCTCCCAGCTCTCAGTACCCCTCACTACAGTGAAGCGGGCGGCTTCGATATGTCCTCCCGATTAAGAAGTACATCAAGGAAAATGATAAGTAGAGTAGCATTGTATCTGCCTCTAGATGCTTGAAGACAGTCCCCACTTGCCACGTCACCAGTGCCCAGGTTGGTTGACGTTTCTCCCTCGCACTATCTGATGTCACCCCGGCCCGCACCCGACCAACTTGTACTTTGAACTGTTGTTTCACAAGCTTCTGCAGTCTGACCTTGTTTCCTGAGTTGACCATGAGTTCATTGAACTCAGCAGCTTGTGCTAACCTGTCTTCAGGCTTGGGAAAGACATTTTGCGATGTGTGGATGTTTTGCAGCCTGATGATTGTGCTCATCATCCTTGATGCTGAAGGAAAGGTCATACATTGACAGTGTTGGGCAAGTTACTTTCAAAATATAATATACTACTGTACTAGTTACTCTCATTTGAAAGTAATGTTACTTTACAATATTACTGTCTGAGTAGAGTAACTCGTTACTTATTACATTACTTTCACCAAAACAACAGCAGCAGCAGAATGACATCGCTGCTCCGGAACCATCCCGAAAAATAATGTCAACCGCCTTGAAGTCAGTGTAAACAATCCAAAATTCTAAATGTTATTCTTTTCCTTTGTTATTGTCATCTGTAGTGGTTGCATAAAAACAGACAATTTGATTAGGAAATGATTGTATCTTTATTTAAATATGTGCCTTGATTTAAAAAAAATATTAACTCAATTTGTAACTTGAGTTAGCCTACTTGACAAAGTAACTGGTATAATATTACTGAAATCCTAAAAGTAATAAGTTATATTACTAGGTTAAAACATGATTGTAAAATTCAGGTTCAGCCAAAGCTTCAACAATTGAGCAGACATATTTTAATTTGCTCTAAAATGAAAAATATAAAATGAAAAATACAATACAGTAGGCATAGCGTTTCATTTTAGCACAACTATTCATTCCCCCCTCCAGTCCACTTAGTCACAGGCAGCTGTTTGTTCCAGTCCAGTCCCAACAAAAAACTGCAATCTACAAAAACGTGCAACAATATAAAATCATAGATAAAAAAGTTGAATCACACACAATCACACATAAAAACCAATAAAACCAAAAGTAAAATATTTAATTATAAATACTCATAAAACCCAAATGGAATAGTAAATATAAACATGCAACTGTTGGGATCAGGTGAATATAAACACTGGCTGAATATAAACTGTCTGGTACTGCAGGCTGTATGGACTTGAAAGCTGCATAAAACATTTTAAAATCATCTAAAAAGAAAATAACTAAAGGTAAACAGCATAACCATGCTGTGTGGCATTCAACAGTTGCTTCTCAAAGTTGGCTGTTGAACAGGGAAGAGGATTCTTTTGAGCAAGATGAACAGGCGAATATAGTGGACAAAAACAGCCCTGACAAGAGCAAACAAGGTGACACGTAGGAAGTGCAGCTGGAGCTTGTCAAAATAAATCCTCGTCCCATTGGCTCACATGAGCATGGGCGCCTGGCCAATCCCAGCGCTTAACTGCTGGGTAGGCGGGCACAGGGCGTGGTTTTGCCAGAGCCGTGGTGGGTTCCATAATAACGCGTCATTGATGAGGATGATGAGGCATGCATTAGCGTGGCGGAAGAAGATGATGGCGCAGATTTGACCAAGGTAGTCATTCCAGCAGTAATCTGAGCCGTCCTGCTTCCTAGCCTCGAGTCACGGTTGTCAGGCGTTGGGGTGGCTAGCCGCCAGATCAGCCCCATGTCCAGAAGGCCGATGTGGTCTGGTGGTTTCTCAATAAGTGGGTCTAGGTTGAAGAGCTCTAACCACGTGCTCTTAACAGTCTTGTGCATTGACCTATTTACCTTGTAGAGTGAAAAGGCACTCTTGAGTCACTGAGAGTCTGAGCCCCTATAAAAGCACTAAAATCATACATCTGTGGGGGTCGTCAATATACACAGTCTACCAACAACCATTATTTTAACCACAAATAACCCATTTTTTTATGTCATGAGTAGCCTATTAGCCAATTCATGTTAACCAGATAAATAGGCTAAAAGAACCCTGTTTTCCAAAAGTACTGTTCTCTCGTCAAGTGTTGGACTAATGAGCAGCTAACTCTCTCTCTCCTCCCCTCACTCTCTCTCCCTACTTCTCTCATAACCGACCATACCAACACTTATATTCGCCAACCACACACAACTGTGTGTGTGTGTGTGTGTGTGTGTGTGTGCGTGCGTGCGTGCGTGTGTGTGTGGGGTGTGTGTGTGTGTGTGTGTGTGTGGGGGGGGGGGTGTGTGTGTGGTAACAATAGCCTCCCCAACAGCTGTCACCCCAATCACTCCCAAGACTCCTCCTCATCCTGTAAAAAGTAGGTCAACACACACACAGGTCAGTCAGTCTCCAGTCCCCACACAGGACGCTTTGACTTTTCTGCAGAGAAACCTGTTGACTCTGAGTTACTTATTAACGTTTGAGGAGAACCTCAGGACACCACGAGGGAAACGTTTGAGGAGAACCTCAGGACACCACGAGGGAAACGTTTGAGGAGAACCTCAGGACACCACGAGGGAAACGTTTGAGGAGAACCTCAGGAACCACGAGGGATTTCACATTTGATCACTTTTTGGATGAGAAAAATGAGCCGACAGAAGGAGGACAATCCTGATCTGTGGTAAGAGGAGTAAAAACCAGGCTCTCTGACACTGAATCTAATCTAAAAGACCAATAAGTCCAATTTGAAGTGGGACTGTTTGAAAACCTGCATGTCACTTTGCTGCATTACACACTGCTGAAGGATTGGATAGGATTTACAAATGGATTTTTTTCCTCTAATTGTGTGTTCAAGTGCATCATCAGATATGAGAAAAAGACATGTCCTACTGTAACGTTACTTGAAGTTAGAAACTTTCCAACTTATGATGCAGTGGTGACCTTTAACCTTCTCCACAAGGCAACAAGAGAAAACATTTTCAGTCCACAGTAACTAAAATAGTCTTCTTAAAGCTGCATTCAGTGATGTTTTTGTGTTCAAATAAGTGTTAAATGGCTCTATATTCTGACAGCAATCACTGAAATAGTGTTTGGTCAGTAACTTGGAACTCCCAACCAGTGTTGGGGAGTAGTTCGTTTTGCTCCCTTCTACCCTCTTCTAGAACTACGTAGTTATTACAGTAGCTTGCTGGTAGTTCAACTACTTTCATATTTGCACAGTCAAGTAGTTAAACTCTCTTTTTTTTTAGTTTAACTACTCAAACTACAAACTACAATTTTGGTCAATAAAATTAAATGCATATATATTTATTTTATTTTATTTTACCATTACTGTTGAACTAGAACCCCCTTTGACAAGTTAGATCCTTTTTTCTTCTGTCCTGGACTCCTGATCACTTTGAAGGCAGCATAGACTGTGAAGACAGCCTACGCTGCCTCTGATTGTTCAAGCTGTTCATACAAGGCGCAAGTTGAAGAGCAGTGTTCAAGCTCGACAAGCTGTTCATACTGTACTGAAAAACAAAGGTTTGAAGACTAGTCCGTTTTACTTGTGATTTCTTTGTGAAGATACATATGTTACAAAACTGATGAGTAAGAAAACGGATATCCTTTTTTTTAACACAAGCTGCCAGCCGTTTTTTTTTTACTGTAGGTAGCTTCTGCCAGGCCTTTTTTTGAGGATTCTGGCTCATTTTACAAGAGCCGAGCATAATTTTCTGGTTGGACTTTGTGAACACAAAGTTCAGAAAAGTACTAATAGAATGTGTGCTTTCTCTGTCTAAAAGAGTTAGTTTGTAGAGTTAGTAGTTATGTAGATATTAGCCGTTGAGTACAGCATGGTTTCAGCGTCTGGAAATTTATTCAGAGATAAATGGCTTTTTGTGAAATTCGATAGAACAGTCACTTTAACCATTCATTTTTGGCATCAGTAAGACCGTCAGACATTCTAAACAATAGTTTTGAACAGTAATTTCCTCCATAACAGCAGGAAACACCCCTCTCATTCAAACTCCTCCCTCCGTGTGTCTTCTCCTCCTTCCTCCTGGCTCTACAGCGGGCGTGTCAGAAGCGCGTTGCTGCTGCCTGCCTGCCTGCCTGCGTGCCTGCCTGCCTGCTTGCCTGCGTGCGGACGCTCCTTGTGCGAGTCAAGATGGGCCGGGGAATGCGTGGGCGATGGGCAGATGTTGATTCTGGCCTTTCTGAGGTGTTTCAAAGTGTGTTTCACCTATAATCTATTTTGCAAATCGCTCTCCGCTCTCTGTGTGCTGCTGCCTGCGCGGCCGCTCTCAGGCAAGACAAGTCTGGATTACTGTAAAATCGCCTCGCCATTTCCTTGAATGGCTTGCTCCCGCGGCAGTTTTTTCTTTGATTTCGCTCGTCTGGGGGAGCACTGTCAACACTTAGTGGGTCGGTAAAATAGATTATACACATTCAATATTTCCAATATCTCCATAGGAGACGCGGGGGGCATTGATCCACGTAGCACCGTCAAAAAAATATATATATATTTTTTGACGACTCAACTCGTCGGTGGCAGTGAACAGCTGGATTGTGTTTGACGACTCAACTCGTTGTTGGCAATTAACGTGTTAAGACGTGCTCAAGACTTTACTTTTTACTGTTTATTTGTTTGGTAAAACAAAACCCAAAGAATCCAGATTTGTTTACAACAACAAAATATAACATTGAATGTATTGGGTGTCAACTATTGCAATAAACTCAATTGAGAGGCATAGTTTTTGCTGGCATGTGACATTTTTGTAGGCTATTATATTTTATTTCATAATATATCACACATGTACATTGTCAATTTTATGCTCTGCGTAGCTTGTAGTTTCCTAAACTACATTTCTCCCAGGGTAGCTTTGACGTAGTTCGAACTACTTCCATGGTGAAATAGTTGGTAGCTTCCTAAGCTATGCTTTAAGTAGCTTCCCCAACACTGCTCCCAACCCCCAGCTGTCCTCTATCCCTCTCCTGCAGTCCTGCATGCAGGGCGGACGTATCTCCGCAACCGCAACTCATAGAGACTCACGGGTGGCGGCATGGATTCCGGGTGAAAAAATAGATATTGTTGTTTTTGTTTTTTTTATGTTTTTTTCCCCGATTTTTTTATCCCATTTTATCCCCCATTAGTGCTCGCTTGATTTCTCAATCCTGGTTGCTACTCCATCCTCTGCCGATCTGGGGAGAGCCGAGACTGGCTCCATGCTTCCTCCGAGACATGGGCAGTCAGCCAGCCGCTTCTTTTCACCTGACAGAGGAAGCTTCACCGGTAGGACATAGCACGTGGGAGGTTCACGCTATTCCAACCAGTTCCCCTCCCTCTGAACAGGCGCCCTTAACGACCAGAGGAGGAACCACATTAGCAACCAGGATATTGCATGTTTTTGTGAAGGGGGTTCCTATATGAAGGAAACCCCCGGGAGGCACGGGGAGAACATGCAAACTCCACACAGAAAGGCCCTTTTGACGACCCCACCCGGGCGGTGGGCACTCGAGGACATGCGGACGGGCACACATTCCTTCAGCGTTCACATCGTCCCAGGTGGGAATCGAACCAACGACCTTCGAGCTGTGAGGCGATAGTGCTTACCACTGCACCACCGTACCTCCCCTGATGATATAGATATTGTGATATTGATATTGTTCTTAAGTGGCATCGCGATCTGACCTTCCGTTTCCTAGAAAATGTCAACATTTCTCTGATTGGATAGTGGGAGGTTGACGCCTCTCATGTCCAGAGCGCTTCCAACGCACACAGACCACAGCGCACGGGGCGTTTTTTTCCCACCTGCCGTTTGTATGGCTCAGCTCAGTCATGTGCAGTGTTGGGCAAGTTACTTTAAAAAATTTATATACTACATATTACTAATTACTTTCATTTGAAAATAATAAGTTACTTTACAATATTACTGTCTGTGTAGAGTAACTCGTTAATAATTACACTACTTTTGCATTACTTTCACCAAAACAACAGCAGCAGCAGAATGACATCGCTGCCCCGGAACCATCCCGAAAAATAATGTCAACCGCCTTGAAGTCATTGTAAACGATCCAAAATTCTAAATGTTATTATTTTCCCTCTCATCTGTAGTGGTTATTTGCATAAAAACAGACAGTTTGATTAGGAAATGATTGTATCTTTATTTAAATATGTGCTTTGATTTAAAAAAAAAAAAACTCATTTTGTAACTTGAGTTACTTGACAAAGTAACTGGTATAATATTACTGAAATCCTATAAGTAATAAGTTATATTACTGAGTTACTGCTAAAAGTAATATATTACATGTAATACGTTACTTTTGTAATGAGTTACCCCAACACTGGTCATGTGAGGGGACTCGCACAGTGTATGCAAATTAAGCCCCGCCGGGTTTTGCAATGAATTGACGAGCAGCGCGCTTTTCCTCCAAATGTTCAACTTTTTTCAGCTTGAGACGCTGTGGAAGTTTACAAGAACTGTCAGTGTTATACAAGCACTGTCATTGTCAATGTCATATCATATTGCTATATTGTCAATAAGGTCATAATCAGTCATGTGGAAATAACAGTTATGCAAACACTTGTCATGCTTGGACTCCCCACAAGCTAAAAGTAGGAGAGGGGAGTTTGGAGATGCGCCTGGTCTGTGCCTGAGCTCTGCCAGGTCACAGTAACCCGGTATGCAAACGATGTGAAGACTAACAGCTGCATTTGGAACAACAACCTCTGATTGTGAATAAAAGGGGCCGTGCAGTGAATGATGTTTAGAGATCATTACAGAAGCTCTCTCCCTGGCTGTATCAAGACTGAATAATAAAAGCAGGTTTGAAGAACAGCGAGGCCTTCATTATTCCATGGTTGCACCTTGGTTACACACTTGGTTTCACAGAGCACCCCCAAGCGGAGAGGGAATCCCACGACAACGCCCAGAGCGCTCCGCCAAAAAAACACTAGCCAAGAGCGGTTAAACACCAGATGCAGTCCTCGGAAGAGGAGGGCGTCCTTACCATAGAGAATGAAATGCAGAAAGGCGGGCATTTTAACATGGGGTGAATGCCAACTGCACCCAGCCCCAAGTGGCCATTCGAGATACTACAGCTTTCAGGAACACTTCCTGGACCTCAGTTGGGAAGGTGTAAGCTTGCCCACTGATCACTACTCTGGCTGTCAGTGGTCCCTGGTGCCTCCGGACTGTCTTCCCGGACTCGCCATGTCAGCTGACTGTTTTCCCTCCTGCGAGATGTTCCTCGGTGCGCGCCAGAGCGACCTCCCGGTATACCTGTGCCTGCTCGCGTGGGCTTCTACTGTCAGCAGAGCTGGATCTGAGTCCATCAAGTTGGCGTTGTTAAACGCCCGCTCCATCGCCAGCAAAACGTTCATATTGAATGATTTTTCTCATCACTAAAGGCTTGGACTTTCTGCTCCTCACAGAGACTTGGCAAAAAAGTGAGGAATATGCTTCTCTGAATATGCCCACCAGTGCCTACCACTATGTACCACACTGTACCAAACCAAGTTTCACATGGACGATACACTTCCACTGTGGATACAAGCAATTCTTTTTTCTGATCAAATTAAATTTGATTTAACCATGCAATAGTATCAGAAAGGCTAAATAACAACATAAGGCTACACACACACACACACACACACACACACACACACACACACACATTAGGTTGTGAAAAAGCGGACCCCTTTGAAAATGTTTTTCTCCTCGCCCAAATTTTGCCCAAATTTGGAGTGTTCTTTAGCCATGTTACTGACAAGCTAGCATGACATGGGTGATAGCAATCAATGCCTTAGGCCTTCTAGTTTCAAATGATACCTACAACTTCCCCCTGGCTTTAAAACTGAGCCTGCTGCAGCCTCTGAAAGTAGATTTTCAAATTTGTGATATTCCCCGGATATCACAATATTTCCCGAAAATCGGCACAAGCCTACGCCTTGTCTTGTTGGTTCACATAAAGATTTCAGCACACTGATTCAAGAAGCAACATTAAATTCCTATGAGTCATAGTAGAGTTATAGTAGAGTCATATAGACGAAAGATTATCGTGGAAATACCATATTGACCTTGTCTGTAAAAAGACTATGAAGTCAATTGGTATCTTGAGTAGATTTTGTTCATTAATTAACCATTCTTGTTTTCTAATGTTTTATTACAGCCTAATTTACCCTTATGTATTGTAATACTGTTTGGGCAGCCACTTGTCCCACTTTAATATCTCAATAGGATCCTCATCCATTTTTAAGAATGATTAGTTTTGCTAAAATCTGCGACTCATCTGCTCCTCTCTTCAGTAAATACAAACTTGAAACTTCTGACAATTTTTAATGTTAACATATATCCGACTTGTGTATTCATGTATAAGTATGTACACCTAACTCATGATTTACCTATAGCATTTTTCAGATTTGTTTGTAAAGTTTCTTCAGACATACACTCATATTCCACAAGACAATCTAAGGACTTTCATCTTCTGTTTTGTCAGACTTCCCTTAACCAATATTCATTGAAATACAGAGGACCATCTCTTTGGAACAAAAAATCTACTTCCTTCACTAAAAACAATATCTACATTATCATCATTCAAGAAACATCTGAAAAGGACTCTACTGTATTTTCTTTTTCATTTGTTGTGCTTCTTAATTTATGTTGTGTAAAATCCTTGTAAGTTTTAGACTTTGTCAATCTTAGTCTTGAAACTGTATTATTACCCAATAATCTTTTCTTTGTTCTTCCTTGTTTCTTTGATATTAATATGGGGGAAGATACCTTTATAAGCCATATTTAGCTTCTAACCTCTCCTGCACAATATTCTAACTTTTAAATGATTACTGTATTTTATATAGCCTATGTATTATGTGCAAATAAAAATACACATAAACAATAAACAAGCATTGAGGTTAACACAAGAAGCCTTCACTTTTCCTCTCAGCGCGTACTCTACGCCTTGAACCCGCCCACAACTCCCATTGACTTCATGCCTGATGTGGAAGTTTAACAAACTGTCAATTGTTATAAGAAACTATTAATGTTGATTATCAATGTCACTGCTATATTGGAGAGGACAAAGTCAGTCATAAGGAAAGAATGTGAAGATTGTTGGCTTCCTGTCCCATGGGCTCCCATGGGTTATTCTTGTACCAAGAGCTAAAGTGGGAAGGGAGTTTTTGGGACAACGCCTGGGTTTTTAGATAAGAGCCCTGCCAGATGATGGAGACTCTGCCAGGTCATGAAGACTTTGCCAGGTCACAGTAACCTCGTATGATTGATTGTAACAGCTGCATTGTTGAACAACAGCTCTCTGACATGTATAAAGGGAGACTGAAGTTGAATCTGGGGAGAGCTCTCTGAACGGCCTCTCCCTCGCTGCTTGTGACTCGAAGACAATAAAATAGCAAGTTCCCACAGCGAGGCCTCGTTATTTCATGGGTCAACACCTTTGAGGTACACTCTGGCTTTCACAACACCCCCACGCGGGAAAAGAGAAACTCTCTACACTGGCTTGACAGATCAATGCTCGGCACACGTCACGCTTGGAATAAGCGTGAATCCTGAACGATCGCCTGAGCAAGGCGTGAGCGTGGCTTCAGCGTGACACGCGCGGGTGGAGTGAACGGCTTCGCCTGTTAACAAGGATGCCTAAATGAAACTTGTGGGTTCAGCCTATGTAGAGCTTAGGTTGAGCATTGCTTTGGCGTCCTGTGTGAACTGGGTGTAAGACAATGATGTACAGGAACTGTTTCTTATATTGGACGGTGAATCAGGTGTGCTAACCCGTTTCGTTGTATTTGAATTTAACCCCCCCCCCCCCCCCTCCGGTGTTAACAGCTCCATTCTGACTGAATTCAGTGACTTCTTAGACCCCATCATTACATTTGAGAGAATTAATGGGTGCAGATTTTAATGCGCATGTAAATGCCACGCTAAAAGACCCACAACTCAACACCAAGCTGATCTGTAATCTACATAGGTCGAGCTGTCCTACTCCTATCTACCCCTGTCCACTTGCCTACCCCTTCTTACTGCAGTCATGTACTGCCCCCTATTGGTCAGATGATGGTACATATATTCTGGTCTGTAATGTGCTACAACTGAGAATATGTTGATGGGCTGGAATGGGTTGGAGGTGACTCAGTTCTAAGAAGGTTGTGAGTGGTTCTCTCTGTTCCATCCTGCAGCAGGAGGCCCTGTCTGATCCTCACAGATGTCCTGAAGACAGAGCTGGGCAGAGCGTATCTGGACAGGACAATGCAGAGCCCCACATTGGGCAAGGGAGCAGAGGTGACAAGTCCACGGATGGAGAGCGGTCATCTGTCAAGAAAGGAATCTGCCCTCTGTGGAGACAGGAAGTTAGGTCACAGGAAGCCCAGAAACAAAGGCTCCACACATAAAAACAAGAGTGTTCCTCCTAAACCCAACCAGAGGACCACCTGCCAGTCTTCTCAAAGGTAAGGAGACACTATAGCCACTTGTAGACATGAACTCTGGACTCTGCCCGTTGAATCAGGTCCCTTTCAGACAGAGGTATTGTTATTTCCACACATGAGAAAATCCTCTGGTGTAGAGTAGAGAGTGGGGTGGGGGGGTGGGTATGACGTAGTGTGCTGCAGGAATCACAGTGTTTATGTGAGACAGACTTTTAATTACATTTTCAATGTAGACTACATCAGAGATATATTTCCGAAAGCAATTCTCCACTCCATGACAAAAACCACTACTAGACTCGATGAGTCTAGTAGTGTCTAGTCGATGAGTCCTCCTCATCGTTCATTTCTACTGTGCCTTGTTGGTTTGACCTCGAGTCTCACCCGCTTTGTGGAGTCACAGATGCAGCTTGGCGGCTGCGCGACCTCGCCTGCTCGACTGGCATGTGATTCACACATGTGCAATAGAGCAATTGTGGGCCGTGGCAGTTTTTGCCCAATTATATTAGTAACATTGTTTTTGTTGTTGTGGTTGTTGTTGTTGTTGTGTTGTGGGTGTTCTCCATCTTACCGTCTGTCTCTGTTTGATGACATCAGAGCTGATCGGCGTGACGTGAGACATCTAACAGAGGAGGAGAGGAACGCTGTCAAGATGAATTCTTCAGAAGAGGTGAGAAAAACTCTCACTGTTGTATCACTCAATATGTTTACATGACACTTAAAAAAATTGAATTATTGCGTTAGTCCGCCTAAAACCATACATGTAAACATGTTAGCTCGACTGAAATCGAAGTTATAAAAGTCCGACTAACACACCCAGATAATGCGATTGGGAGTAGATTTACTCCTGCATGTATACAGGCCAGTCGGACTGGAACTGGACGAGGCGATCAGCGCATGAGCTAAAGTTCCCGTGCCAGGCTTTGATCCAGAAGTCGAATGCATAAAACGTAAACAGAGGGTGCATCTCAAAAGAGAATGCATCTCAAAAGAGGGTGCATCTCAAAAGAGGGTGCGTCTCAAAAGAGGGTGCATCTCAAAAGTAGAGCGTACAACACCAAAGACTGCAAGCAAGACTGCCTCTTCTGAATATTCTGACACTGCATTTTTCAGACAGAAAGAAATTAAACTTGTTAAATTAAACCCGTCTTTGTCTCAGCAACACACTCTCGTGAGATTTGGCAACAGGAACTGATGTTAGCGGCCAGGGAGCGATTAGCTAAAGCTAAATGTGAAGTTCGTTGATGTAGGAGCTAAATCTGTGGCTAGAAAAAAAGTATTTTTTTAATGGGAATATCTTAATTTCAACTGTATTGAGCTGACAAAAGGCAGCTTTGTGTTTATATGTGTGGTTTATGTGAAGTTTAAGAACTATCACAATCTCTATTTAAAGTGAGCTTGCTAGGTCAGCACTAACCCCGCTTAAAGCCTGCTTGAAGAAGAAAACAAGTCGGGACGGGGGAGGGGGAGTAACGAGACTTGGGGAGAGGTGACTATTTGCATTTAAGAGACTTGGTTGCCTGTGGTGACCCATCTATAGTAATATAATATCTATGACAACACGTACGCTATGTACAGATTCGCAAAGTTTAGCTCTGGGTTGCTAACTTGCTAGCTCACTCTCCGACGATTGTTGTGGTCTGTGACATAAGTAATAGGTCAACCAGTAATGGCCCAATACTAACAAGCTGAAAGAGTGCATATCGCCACCTATCGTAGCGGAGGAGACATGATTCCATCAATAAATCGATTTCCCACCCGTGCTTGTATACTGGGACAAGGACAGTAGTCCGAGTAAATAGCCTAATCAAGCTATAACCATAGCTCGCCTTAACTGTGCATGTAAACGTACTGACTGATGTTGCAAGACATACACACACACACACACACACACACACACCACTGTGTCTCTGTCCTGATTCTTTCTCTATATCTTTCTCTATGGAAACAGAAAGACACCAGACGCAGACCCAGACGTCACCGCTGTGATCAGTGTGGCAAAACATTCATAAAACTAAAGCAACATCAGAGAGTCCACTCAGGGGAGAAGCCTTACTCCTGTCAAGAGTGTGGGAGCTGTTTCAGTCAGTCAGGTGACCTAAGAAGACACCAAAGCATTCACACTGGAGAGAAACCCTACAGCTGTGAGGAATGTGGGAGCAGGTTCAGTCTGTTCTCTTACCTAAAATCACATAAACGCACCCACACTGGAGCTAAACTCTACAGCTGTGATCAGTGTGGCAAAACATTCACAACACTTCAGGTCGTAAAGCTTCATCAGAGAGTCCACTCAGGGGAGAAGCCTTACTCCTGTCAGGAGTGTGGGCGGTCTTTCAGTCAGGCAGGTAGCCTAAAAATCCACCAACGCATTCACACTGGAGAGAAGCCCTACAGCTGTGAGGAATGCGGGAGCAGGTTCAGTAAGTTAGATAACCTAAGAAAACATAAACGCATCCACACTGGAGCTAAGCCCTACAGCTGTGACCAATGTGGGAGCAGGTTCAGTCAGTTAGGCGCCCTAACAATACATAAACGCATCCACACTGGAGCTAAACCCTACAGCTGTGACCAATGTGGGACCAGCTTCAGTCAGTTAGGTGCCCTAACAACACATAAACTCATTCACACTGGAGTTAAACCCTACAGCTGTGACCAATGTGGGAGCAGGTTCAGTCTGTTAGGTCACCTAACAACACATAAACGCATTCACACTGGAGTTAAACCCTACAGCTGTGACCAATGTGGGAGCAGGTTCAGTCGCTTAGATATCCTAACAACACATAAACGCATCCACACTGGAGCTAAACCCTACAGCTGTGACCAATGTGGGAGCAGGTTCAGTCGCTTAGGTAGCCTAACATCACATAAAAGCATTCACACTGGAGCTAAACCCTACAGCTGTGACCAATGTGGGAGCAGGTTCAGTCACTTATCTAGCCTAACAATACATAAAAGCATTCACACTGGAGTTAAACCCTACAGCTGTGACCAATGTGGGAACAGGTTCAGTCAGTTAGCTAACCTAAAAACACATAAACGCCTTCACACTGGAGCTAAACCCTACAGCTGTGACCAATGTGGGAGCAGGTTTAGTCTGTTAGCTAACCTAACAACACATAAACGCATCCACACTGGAGCTAAACCCTACTACTGTGACCGCTGTAAGAAAATGTTCAGACACTCAAATACTTTGAAGAGTCACCACTGCATCTAACATGCTGAAGAGAGCCTCCACTGTCTGCAGCGTGAACAAGCTTCTCTCCCAGCAAGCAAAATTACATCATGATAACGTTGTGATGACGTGTTTCAGTGACGTTCAGGACTAGGCCGGATCACAGGGTGATTTGGGGATGATTTAGACGTCTACGCGGGAACGTCAAGCTGATGTCGAAATGTTCAGTTATTCTGCTATGTACACAGTGTATATTCAGCAACTTTATACATAAAGCTATAATTATGTCCAGATTAACAATTTATGCTAAATTTAATACCACCCCCTGCGGGATTTGAACTCGGGATCTACAATTTATAGAACGGTACACTACTGTTTGCTGAAATTATTTGCTGTATGTTGGAGTAATAGCCTATAGCCTACCGTTTCAAAACATGGACCCCTTGTTCTTTTTATACCGGTATACATCCATGTATAGATCCATGGAGTCGGGACAGTTTTAATACAAACGAAAGCTAATTTAATTCAAACCTTAATCTCGAAGAGTCATTGAGGAATTCCCTCAAAATTTACAAGTGTCACCCTATAACGCGTTTGTTTACTCAGTGCTCCTGTTAGGCTATACGAGACACGAATATAGCCTATGTAGGATTATGGCAGAAACTTGTTTTATATTTAAAACGTTGGCGTCAAGTCTTGGATCGGACATCACGTAACCGTCTACAATCTGTGTAAGAAGAACCCCGAAACACATTGCAGACAATTGCAGGATTCCCCGCAATTCATCTCCTCGTAGTCCCACCTCCACGAATAAACAGTTTGTTAATCAGCGCAGATTGTCCACAAGTGCTGATCACTCGGATTTTGGATAAATAAATAGCCCAGGCTGAGAAATACATGATTGATTGCAACCATTTAGTTATCCTCATGGATATTTCAGTGGTGACCGGTGAGTGAAATTAGTTGGATAGTGATTATACAGTGATAATCTGGGCCAGATCTGACTCGTCATGATATGACTTGAGCTGGCCCCGATTGGGCTCTCTCGATTCGTCCGGGTCCGTCCGTGCTTGCTGGGCTCTGTCCAATAGGACTGAACGATACTGACAAAAAAAGTGTAATTGTGATTATTTGACAGTTTTGTTTTCTTTACAAGTTATTTTGTTGTCAGTGTGCAGAATTTACTGAGTTAAATGTTTAAATGTTTTGTTCCAGTTTCGATCCAACTCTGAAGAAATGTATTGCAGTCTGTGAAATTTCGAAATTGCAGAAGTCCAGTATCATAGCGATATCATTTTTGCTTTATTTTCAAATAAATTGTTCTGTCCATGTCCACTGTACAAATGTAAGGAAATAAAAGTTCAGTGACAGCAAAGTCTGACTGTGCAGAATTATGTTTCTTTCTTTCTTTTTCTTTTTTTTCTCTGCCATAAATCTTGGCATTGGATTGCTAGAATGTAAACAACAATGTAAAAATGCATTGCAAAGTAAATAATATAGTTTGGATGCAGAGCTTGTGAAACTGTGATGGTCAAATGTCTAATTTTGTATTCCTACAACTGGACTGTACATAGCCAAAAAGATCCTAAGTGATATGAGAGTTCCTTATTAACATTTGAGGAGAACTTCCAGACACGATGTGGGATTTCACATTAGGACTTTTTGGATGAGAAAAAGCCAACTGATTTGTGAAAGGTATAAGAGAAGTCAAAACTGCTCTCTGCTTTGGACCATTGATTGAGGAGTTGAAGTTGATTCTCATCTAAAAATGTGAAGTTGGACTGTTTGGAAAACCTGCATGTCAGGCCATTTACACCTGGCACCTACATGCATTTTCTGTTAGCAGATTGCAATCGGATAGTGCTTGACCACAGGTGTAAACGCCCCCAAGACACATTGAGGACGGATTGCAATCTGATCGGTCAAATGACCTCCGGAGGTGGTCAGGGACACATTGTGACCACATTGAACACAAGTGTAAATGCAATGTGTCCTCTCAATCCACATACAACAGCAGCCACCACTGTTTTTCTGCTGCTCTACGGTATGGAACTTGCCTGATGCGATCGCAATCGGATCTCAATATGAACACTGGGAGATTCATATTAATACCAGGTGTACATGTAATCAGGCTAATGTGGTCGGGATTATCCGATTGCAATCTGATCACAGAAAACACATGTTCGTGTCAGGTGTAAATGGCCTCACATGTGGATTGACAGGATGCTTGTAGTAAATAAGGAGAAACAGCAGCGAGAGGCTCGAGGGACTTTACCAAAGGCACGTCGTTGTGAAAGTATCTGTCTTTTGAATGATCAGATGAGATGAAGTTGGAAAATGAGCAGAGCGTTTTGTGTGTGCCTCCTCCCTTCTCCTGTGCTGTTTCGCTACCCCTGACCAGCCAATCAGAGTGATTTCTCTACCCCTGACCAGCCAATCAGGGTGATTTCTCTACCCCTGACCAGCCAATAAGAGTGATTTCTCTACCCCTGACCAGCCAATCTGAGTGATTTCTCTCACCGATGACGCGACCCTGATTCAACATGTTGAGCGACAAGCCGCTGTCAGAGCAGTCTAGAGCCAGCGGTGCGCGACACACCACAGCCATGGCCGACAGCCCACTGTTGGCTTGGTGTGGTAGGGGCTTTAAGGGCCCCATACAGGCATGATTGGCTGTGTCTGCGTGTGGGAAGCCAGATCAGGGGTATCCTAGTCATGGCACTAGCGCCTCCTCTGGTCGGTCAGAGCGCCTGTTTCTAAATTTGAATGTCACACAGCACATCCACAGAGAATCACTTGGAGAGCCTTAACAAGCCCTAATGACTTGCAGCTGGCAGGGGCGGAGTTTCTGCAGACAGGAGCAGGAGCATTTTCTCCATGAGGTAAACGGAGAGAGAAGGCAAATGAGAAAATGCAAAACACAGATTATATATGGTACAAAGCGGGTTGATTAATTGATATAACTCTAATAAGCTACTTTCATTTATGTAAATACAAACATGTTGAAGGCAACAACTAACTTTCCCAGCTGACTTTTTATGGACCCCTTGCATGGGATCCCACGCACATGTGGCTGATAGCACAACACTGTAACATTGAAATGTTGATATATATATATATATATATATTTGTTTGTCTTGTTTTGTTCTGTTTTGTCTGGTCTGAGCCTGTTTTTGTTCTGAAAATTGTAAAATAAATAAATCAAGAATAAAACATTTATAACTGTGTTTATGAATTACAAATTAATGTAGGAACAATGTGTTATAATTGTAGTACCCTGCTACATTTTGTTTACATGTGTTTTTTTTTATGCAAGTCTATTTCATTTGACCTATACAGTAGGGTGACCATATTTTGATTTCCAAAAAAGAGGACACTCGGCTCCGCCTCGAGATACTTTATTATATATAGCCTATAATACAAAAAAATTACTCTTTTCAAGTCTTATTACTGGAAAAATAAATACAAACATATGAAATAATGTTATAAATAATACCTCTTCTGTATTCTCTTCTGTCAATGTAATAATGTAAATGATAAAACCGTAACAAACGAAAAATTAGGCTACTTCAATATGTTTTCTTCTTCATCCTCCTCCCTTTCTTCTTCATTGTCCTTTGTCTGCCCATCCATATTTTGCTGCAGAGCTGATCTTTCCCAGCAGTTTTTGGTTGCTCAACATAAGCATGAAAGTCTTTGGAAGAAGTGTCTTTGAGATTGTATTGCACAAATAGAATCCTCTTCAGTGACTGAACAGAAAGCTGGTTCCTCTCTGCATCAGTGAGAAAACCCTATCAATATTTGCATTGTGGGAGGAAAGTGCAAAGACAATCTGTGCAATCTTCAGTAGGTATAATACAAAAAAATAATAACTCTCTTTTCATGTCTTACTGGAAAAACAAATACAAAAATATGAAATAGTTATAAATAATACCTCTTCTGTATTAGAACATCTTTTAACAAAATATATCTTACAATATTGTCAATGTAAATAATAAAACAGTAAGAAACAAAAAATTAGGCTACTTCAATATGTTTTCTTCTTCATCCTCCCTTCTTCATTGTCCTTTGTCTGCCCATCCATATTTTGCTGCAGAGCTGATCTTTCCCAGCAGTTTTTGGTTGCTCAACAAATAAGCATGAAAGTCTTTGCAAGAAGTGTCTTTGAGATTGTATTGCACAAATAGAATCCCCTTCAGTGACTGAACAGAAAGCTGGTTCCTCTCCTTGGTCCACTGGCTCTGCATCAGTGAGAAAACCCTCTCAACATTTGCATTGTGAGAGGGAAGTGCAAAGACAAACTGTGCAATCTTCAGTAGTTCAGAGTAACATGCAATGCTTTTTGCCTTCTCAAAATATTTGGTCCACTTCTGGTGCACCTGCAGGCCATTGAACTCCTCATCACTGTTGCACCTTTCTGTGAATTTCTTCAGATTGCTGACCTGGTCAAAACATTTGACATCATCAATGGGAACCCCTTTCTCTCCAAGGTACTTGATGCAGACCTCCACATCATTCCAGTCTGGTGGTTCACTCAGATCCATCCACATGAATGTTGAGAACTCTTCCATGGGAGTCATCCACTTCTCCAGATACTCCAGACATGCACTGTACATGCCTTGCACATCAGCACAGAACTGGTCACAGCCCTTATCAAGTCCATCTCTGCGCTGTTGTGCCAGTAGTCCCTTAACTTTAAGGGACATGAAGTTGTTGCTCTTGCGTTCATGAAGAATGGTGTGGATGCTGCTCAGTATCTTCTTCACCTCGATAACGGAGTTGTTCTCCCTTTCCATTTGTTGAATGTGGGTGTGGAACGCAGACATGAGTGAGTGCATGTGCCAGAGGTAGATCTCACTGAAGTCATTTTCAAAAAACGTCTTGATCACCATGGGTGGCTTTTCCTGAGACAGAAAGAATGCCTTTAAAGCTGGAAACATCTGTAGCATCCTCTCAATGCCTGGGAACAATGACAGCCACCTTGTCTTGCTGTGAGAAAGCATCCTTCTGTATTCAATGTCAACAAAATCACAGTATTCCTTCAGGTTCTCAGTGCGCACAGTGTATATGCTGAAGTACTGGTAGATTTTGAACATGATACTCTCAATGTCAATATCAATTGTGTCTGCCCCATAATGAACACAATTATTCAATATGTGTGCTGGGCAACCCACACCGATCAGAGTATTCTTCTGCAGCAGCCTCTTCAAATTTGCAAACACATTCTTTCCCCCTTCATCACGTCGGATTCCTCCAAAATTTGTGTTGCAATTGTCGCCAGTAAATGCAATACATTTTTCAGACAAATTGTTTTTTGCCAATGTTTCAATGAGGTATTTTGAGATGGTTTCTGCTGTCTCATTAGGTGTGTCTTTAACCTCTATCAGTTTTGTTTGCACACCACCCTTCTTCCAGTCAAAGTACTGGATTATGATTGGGAATATTTTCACTGCTCCGTGGTTACTCCCGTCTGTAGAAACACCACAGTATTGAATTTCTTTGAGTGCTTCATGCGCGACTTCAACAGTGTGGGGCGCTATAACACCATTGACAATGGCTTCTGTCTTAGTGCGAGCGCTGCTGAACTTTTTGGCGGTGTCCGAGTCTGGAAATGCCTTTTTTAGCAAGGCACTAGTGCATAGGGTGACCATACGTCCTCTTTTCCCCGGACATGTCCTCTTTTCACGTCCTGTCCGGGGTGTCCGGGGGGGGTTTATTAATTATTGAAAATGTCCGGGTTTTCATAGGACCATTAGGCATAACGGTGCCTGGCCCTTTAAATAGTACTATGTTGCGTGTGACGTAATCCCTGAGAGGCTGCCTCCCTTGTGGGCGGCTCTTGTGTCACTCACAAACACAGAGAGCTGACATTCGGAGCAGCAGCAGCACTGGCTCCCAGCCTCCTACTCTACACTACAAAATGCCGAAGCGTAAGTGTGAGTTTCGAGACGATTTAAAAACCAGATTCCCCACTTACCGTCCCGGTCGGGACAAATGGGAGGCGGAGTGCACTGTGTGCAAATCTGGCACTTATGTGTCCCTTTCAAATAAAGGTGCGGGGGACTTGAAAGCTCACATGGACACAGACAAACACAAGAAAGCTGTGCGGGGGGAGAGTTCATCTACAAAGTTAACGGAGTTCTTTGTTAGACCCGGGAAAACGGAGGATGCTGTGAATGCAGCGGAGGGCGCATTCGCATTTCATACTGTGAAACACCACAACAGCTATAGGTCTATGGATTGCACTACTACAGCATATCTCTACATAGGGCTGTCAAAAATATGCCTGGAGTGTAATGATGTTGCATTGAGTATTCTATTGTTTTCTCTGCCTAGTATACCTCAAAGGGTTAAGTTTATTTCTTGTTTTCTTGGAATCCTAAGTTCACTTCTTAGAATTGGGGCCCATCTCTTGTCATGTTTTGCTGGGTGGATCTGGCCTATGGCGAAGCTTGATACTACTTGGCGAGGGGGAGGTCCATTAGAGTTTGGAGAAGAAACGCCATTGTTGCTGGATTTTGAGAAGGAAGCACAGAGAGAGAGAGCAAGAACGAACAGAAAGAGGAGATACACCTGTTTACTCGCCGGTTAACGTGCCTGCTATGTTTCTGTGGAAGAAACGAGCGCTGTCTACTGTGAAGTGAGTCCGCGTTGTGCGTGTTCGGGACTGTCGTGTCGTTTCCGCCAAAGCAAAGAGTGTTTCCAGGACTGAGTTTGTGCCGCTGCCGAGTCCGACTGCCGAATGTTGGGAGAAACTCTATCGTCTATCAGTGTCGCCTGCCTGCCTGCCTGCCTGCCTGCCTGCCTGCCTGCCTGCCTGCCTGCCTGCCTGCCTGCCTGCCTGCCTGCCTGCCTGCCTGCCTGCCTGCCTGCCTGCCTGCCTGCCTGCCTGCCTGCCTGCCTGCCTGCCTGCCTGCCTGCCTGCCTGCCTGCCTGCCTGCCTGCCTGCCTGCCTGCCTGCCTGCCTGCCTGCCTGCCTGCCTGCCTGCCTGCCTGCCTGCAGTCTCCACGGACGGGAGACTCTGTTCTGCGCGTCTCTGCCGCGCGGCTGCGCCCAGCCAGAGACAGGACCTGCACCGTGTAGTTGTTGGTTCATCTACAAGCCCATGACCATGCAGAGAAACAGTGGTATGGTTTCTCCACTCTGCACACGGAGGTAAAACCACTGTTGTGAATCACAACAATCGTTTCTTCAATTCAGCTCCAACGTAAAGCGCGCCAACTGGTACCATAACTGAGTATAAAACCCCGGGGTATATTTATCTGTAGGAGAAATTAAAGGGCAACTCAAACGATTTTCTTTTTGTAATAAATATTGATCTATTATTGTTATACAGTCGTTGTGGTGTGGTATATGTTTATGGTGATTGATATGGAGTTAAGCTCACAATAACAGTATAGCTATACAACAAGCTAACCAGGCCTCTCACACGCTAGTTAAGAGTCATATGTTATTTTGTTTGTTTAAAGGGGGACTAACCCCCCAGAACAGTGATTTGAAAATACCTATGGAAAAAAACAAGAAATGACATATACTCTTGTCTATACTAGACTCTTTGGCTGTGTTCAAGTCAGGATTTTTTTTCGGAAATCGACGCCATTACAGTTTGCCCACCGCCTCAAAAATAATTTATTTGAGAGGGGCAATATCTTTATAAATATCAACAACTAGCCAACGCTGGTAGCCTGTATGGAAACAGCGTTGCTCAAAATGGTTGAAAGTTATATCAATTTGGCCATTCAGTGGCGAACTAGAAATTTAATTATTTTTCTCCCATATGTGTGTGCGTGGCTTGTCTATGTTACGCTAGGAGAGATTAGTGACACGAGGCTCGTTACCGCAGCACACAGCACAGTGAGGACAAACGCCCCGTTCTCAGCTTATGTAATCACAAGGCGAGATTTCTCCACGTCATTCCCTCGTCCAATTTGCCATAAATCGCGCCATCAAATCCGTTTTTAATTTTCGTTTCTCCCTTTTCCATGATTCTTTGCAAAAGTTTTCCTCTCAGCTGCGTTCTCTCGGCTCTGTTCTCGGCTGCGTTCTCCCCCGCCTCCCTCCTGCCAGACCCCGGCTGGCGAAACAGCGTCCTGCATGCATGGGGCGCTCTGTAACCTCACGGAGCAACAAACAAACACAGAGAAATAGCTGGTGTGCGATTTTTCTGCTCAATACAGTCTGAAGGTGCTCTTATACTCGAGCAAAGCTCCGTGGGGGTGGGGCCCCGCGAGTCTCCGTGAGTCACCGTGCAGACCTCGCGCTGGGGCAGATGCCATTATACTCAGAAAGTGATCAGCATGTATTGTACAATGGTGAGAACAGCTCGTGAAAAGTCGCAATGAAACGCTGTGCAGTACTGAGTGCGCTTTCACTCTCAAACGACCGCACATCAGCACATGAAGGACTCACCAAACTTGTTTTTACTGAAAGCCGTTTTTACTACTCAGCCCTGATAGCCTACTACTCTGTGCTGCTTTTAATCTCTCTCAATAATGCTCTCAACACAACACATTTACTTGGTGAAATGACTAAAAACGAACAGTTGCCAATCTAAGTTTATAGCCTACCACATGGGTCAAGAAATGTGGCGAAAACACAGCTGTGTTCAGGGCTCAATGGCTTGAAAGTGGCCATGTTTGGAGAGAAGCTCGCGCTGTTAGAAAAAAAATCAGGCACAACGCGAGCGCCCGAAGGAGCTAGCGAATAACCACGCCCAACACATTTACGTAATTTGACGCGGCCGCCCCTCGCTCCACCCCCGCGCCCTTCACGGCAGGGTGAGCATAATTCAGCCTTGAGATTGGGTACAGGATTGAGGGAATCCCGCATCTGTTTGCGAAGGTGCGACTGGACAGGACGCTTTTCACAGACAGGGGCACAGCGTCAGTAGCTGAGTAGCCTGCTATAGTCGGAGCGAGGTGAGTGTCTCTCAGGGCACAGCTGCAGATCTCTCCTCATCCTCCTCCGCCCATTCAGTCTGTCCAAACTCAATACCGATATAATCTCAGTATGAGATGCAGGGAAATATATTATATTAGCCGATGTGTTTAGAGCAGTGTTGTCACGTCGTAGTATAGCGTTATATTTCACATGTGCGCTAAACTGCGACGAGATTTGTTTGCGGAAATGTCAGACTGTTCCCATGCAAAAGCCCTGATGCTGCTGCTGCGCGCGCCCCCGCGGGTGCATGAGAGCAGGGCCTTTTTCTGCTTTGGGGCAGCTGCGTAGTGTGCGTATAGGTCCGACTGGCTCTGTATATGACAACACACATGTTTAACACATTGAGTGCCACAGCGCTTCAGTAAAATTGTCTGCAGCCTGTGCCAGATTCACTTCCATTCAGTTGAAAACAGCTATAGAATTTTTTCTATTATGGCTATATTGACGGGGCTGGACTTTAATGAAACATTGAACACTCCTGCTTCTTCCAAAGAATAAATTTTGTTTCTAGACAGTTCCATTATGAAATGGCAGCCTCTGAAAAAAGTGCACTTTCAAGGGTTTTCTGTCGTTTTTTTTTACTTTCCAAGATATAGTCACTTTTATGAATACCTTTTGCACTCTAATTTCGAGCACATTCACTGACTCTGGCTGGTGTTTTCTGATGTGGTGGCGTGGTGCGGTTTCTGTGCAGCCTGCGTGCCCCCCCCCCTCTCCCCCCCCCCCCCCCCTCTCCACCTCTGAGCTGCGGGCTCCTCCCACACGCACAGAGTTTGTTTTCTCGACTCCGTTTTTGCCCCGGACAGATCCCAGCGCGCATCAAGGAAATGATGCGCGCTGGCAAACGCGACTGAACGAAAAGGCTTGGCCGTTCGGCTTCAGATGCTGGCTTTCTGGCAGGAAATCGTGTGGAGATAGATAGAAGCATAAGAGCTCAGTTGTGAGCGCGGAGGCAGCCGAGCCCACTCTCCGCTGCCGATCTTAAACAGCAGAATTATGGAATAATATGAATTATGATTTTAGGACGTCCACAGACGTCCTTGGCACTCCTTGTTACTTTTTTTTAGGACGTGCACAGACGTCCTTGGCACTCAATGTGTTAATGAGAATTGAGTAGGGGGGCTACATAATGCTCTCCACACTCACAAGCGAGATGGCCGCGCCTCTGCTGCTCCCAGCTGCGAGTATAGAAGAAAATATAGCCGCAAGCGGCGATGGGCGGGGTTCAAGCCTTGCGCAGATGACAAAGCTTCTGATTCTGACTAGGACATTTCTGGCGTTTATGGCGCCCCCTTTTGGTCGAATTGCACAAAATTTGACACACATGGTCTAGGATGGTCTCCGAAGACCTCCTGCAAGTTTCGTGAAGATTCCTTCATCGGTAATGAAGTTATGACAATTTAGCTGATAGGCCACGCCCTCTCACAACTTTAACGATCAATATCTCCGAAACGAAAGTAGATTTTCAAAAATCCAAAAAGCACGATTGTAGAGCTTGCTCCAAAGATGCTTCCTGGCGATTTTGGTGCAAATCGGTCCAACGGTCTAAGAGGAGATGCAAAAAATGTGTTTTCCAAACTTTTCCAAATATCTCAAACATTTTCCAGACGGACATTGAGGGTCCTTATGGCAAACTTGTAGAGCAGGTTCACCTGAACATCTGGGAAAACAAAAGTTTGAAAATCGGACCAACGGCGTGGAAGTTATGGCCTTTAACGTAAAACCGTCGATTATAGCGCCACCTTCAGGCCGATTCGAAAAATCTTTCTTGAGCAGCTACCAGCCAACAATATCTGTCATTGGGCCAAATTTCAGGTCTCTGCCATTTACCAACTCACGGGAATTTGCGTTGGGGCATTATCTCCTAGCTTCCCATGATGGGTGTGTGTGCCTTGTGTTTGTCCCAGAGTGTTGTCATAGAGACAGTCCACATGTCTGGGAACGCCCATACAGGCTCTAGGAACGCCCACAATAGACACTGGGTTAGCCTGGGTTCAGGGTCAGGGTGGGGTAAATTCCCTGTTCTATCCATTCAGCAAAGTTAGAATTTAGCTGATAGCCCAGCCCAGGCTGACACGAGCGGGGATTTAACCACCGCAGTAAATGCACATCTGAGCAGATGTCTTGGGTTCTGCTCTAGAACCCCCAAACATGTAGTTTAGAGCCGCAGCACCGTCTTTTGGTGAGTCAGCCCAAATGTTCGTCTCTACTTGTTGTCACTTTTGTTTGTTGTGTCTCTGTTAGTGACTCAGTTCTAGGAAGGTTGTTGTGAGAGGTTCTCTGTGTTCCATCCTGCAGCAGGAGGCCCTGTCTGATCCTCACAGATGTCCTGAAGACAGAGCTGGGCAGAGCGTATCTGGACAGGACAATGCAGAGCCCCACATTGGGAAAGGGAGCAGAGGTGACAAGTCCACGGATGGAGAGCGGTCATCCATCAAGAAAGGAATCTGCCCTCTGTGGAGACAGGAAGTTAGGTCACAGGAAGCCCAGGAACAAAGGCTCCACACATAAAAATAAGAGTGTTCCTCCTAAACCCAACCAGAGGACCACCTGCCAGTCTTCTCACAGGTAAGGAGACACTATAGCCACTTGTAGACATGAACTCTGGACTCTGCCCGTTGAATCAGGTCCCTTTCAGACAGAGGTATTGTTATTTTCACACATGAGGAGATCCTCTGGTGTAGAGTAGAGAGTGGGGGGGAGGTGGGGTATGACGTAATGTGTGCTGCGGGAATCATAGTTTTCACAATTTCCATTTAAAGGAGAATTCTGTTTTTTTACACCCCGGACCTTATTTCCAGCTTAAAATATGATGTTTTACTCACCCAGATAACAGGTTTCATTCGGATCCCCACAGAAGATATTCAGCTCCAAGTAGAGTCCTGGAACAGGCTATAACGGGGCATGCATAATGCACTCTTTAAACAACATATGTCACGCCGCGGTTTATTATGGTTGTTATATAATATAGTGAACATGAATACAATCACTGCTACATTATTATGATTATTATAATTTTGAAATAGAGAGTGCTGTGTGCGCTCCTTTCTAGCGTCCCTCACTGCTTCACCTGCTGAAACTGCCAGCGCTCATTACTACCGTGCCTCCTCTTCTTCATCCTCCTCCTCATCGATCATTACTACCGTGCCTCCTCGTTGTCCTCATCGTTCATTTCTACTGTGCCTTTTTGGTTTGACCTCGAGGTCTCACCCGCTTTGTGGAGTCACAGACGCAGCTTCACTGCTGCGCGACCTCGCCTGCTCGACTGGCATGTGATTAGCACATGTGCAATAGAGCAATTGTGGGCCGTGGCAGTTTTTGCCCAATTATATTAGTAACATTGTTTTTGTTGTGTTGTTGTTGTTGTTTTTGTTGTTGTTGTTGTTGTTTTGTGGGTGTTCCCCATCTTACCGTCTGTCTCTGTTTGATGACATCAGAGCTGATTTGCGTGAAGAAAGACATCTAACAGAGGAGGAGAGGAACGCTGTCGAGATGAATTCTTCAGAAGAGGTGAGAAAATCTCACTGTTGTATCACTGATGTTGCAACACACACACACACACACACACACACACTGCGTCTCTGTCCTGATTCTTTCTTTATATCTTTCTCTATGGAAACAGAGAGACACCAGCGGAGTCAGACGTCACCGCTGTGATCAGTGTGGGAGCCCTTTCAGTCAGGCATGTCACCTAAGAAGACACCAACGCATTCACACTGGAGAGAAACCCTACAGCTGTGAGGAATGTGGGAGCAGGTTCAGTCGGTTAGATCACCTAAAATCACATAAACACATTCACACTGGAGCTAAACCCTACAGCTGTGACCAATGTGGGCACAGGTTCAGTGAGTTAGGTCACCTAAAATCACATACACGCATCCACACTGGAGCTAAACCCTACAGCTGTGACCAATGTGGGCGCAGGTTCAGTCACTTAGTTAGCCTAACATCACATAAACGCATCCACACTGGAGCTAAACCCTACAGCTGTGACCAATGTGGGAGCAGGTTCAGTGAGGTAGGTAGCCTAAAAAGACATAAACGCATCCACACTGGAGCTAAACCCTACAGCTGTGACCAATGTGGGAGCAGGTTCAGTCGCTTATATAGCCTAACATCACATAAACGCATCCACACTGGAGCTAAACCGTACAGCTGTGACCAATGTGGGAGCAGGTTCAGTGAGTTAGGTAGCCTAAAATCACATACACGCATCCACACTGGAGTTAAACCCTACAGCTGTGACCAATGTGGGAGCAGGTTCAGTCGGTTAACTACCCTAAAAAGACATAAACATCTTCACACTGGAGTTAAACCCTACAGCTGTGACCAATGTGGGAGCAGGTTCAGTCGCTTATATAGCCTAACAACACATAAACTCATCCACACTGGAGTTAAACCCTACTACTGTGACCGCTGTAAGAAAATGTTCAGACACTCAAATACTCTGAAGAGTCACCACTGCATCTAACCTGCTGAAGTGAAGAGAGCCTCCACTGTCTGCAGCGTGAACAAGCTTATCTGTCCAATAGGAATGAACGATACTGACAAAAAAGTCTAATTGTGATTATTTGACAGATGTTTTGTTGTGAAATCTGTCACAACAAGTTATGGAAACTTTAAGTACAATTTCCAGGTCCTGGAAAAGTTCTGGAAAATATAAAATCCCCTAAAGCAGGGTTCCCCAAATAGCATCCCATCATATCACACAGGAACGGACATTATTCTTTACCGAGCTTTCGACCGGAGTGGCGCTGTTGAGCGCTGTGACGCTGGGAGCTCTAACCCGGAAAAAATAATATCATCCGCACAGACTTCAGATAAAAAGAGGCATTTATGAGCAGCATCAAGCTTTCAAACCCCTCCATCGAGAAGCTCTGAACCCTTCTGCTCAAGTAGGTGGCTTTGAAATGTTTCTGTGACACTTGTAAATACGTGCGTATCGCTGATTTAGACAGCTTGAGACTGAGAGTCGCAGGGAAGTCTATGTACGGATAAGGGACTCTTGGAGGGTAGACGATCACGTCACGATGACGTCATACCCGGAAGAGTCACAAAGGGGCTATTCGGCCCTCAGCAAAATGTGGCCCTTGGTGAAAAGTAATTGGGGACCCCCCCTGCCCTAAAGTTTAGGAAAAGTCATGGACATTAGTTTAATAAATATTCACATGCACAGAGTGCGGAATATGGAATTATTTTTGCTTACGTTACGTTGCTGACAGGAAGTAAAGGGGAAGCCCACGGACACAACATAGCCCGTCTGTAAAAAGATGTTTAAAAGTGTGCAGGCGAAGGGAGCCGACACGTCCAGCTTGGCCAAACGCCAGTAAACTTCCCGACTTGTTTAAAGAGCAACAGGTTAGCGAATGTGATGGATAACATCATTACATTCCCTTAAATAAGTCGTCAAACAAGTTTTATTTTGTGACAAGCAAATGTTTTTCACTGTCAGAGTTTGACGAGGAAATGCGCTCAGTACGAGCAAAGACCCTCTGCCAAGTAACGTTATTGAGTCATGACGCTGTTTAATAAGTGATCTGGTTGCAAAAATATCAAAGAAATCACAAACTTATAGAGGACATCATGGTCACGCTATATAAGCTTTAATAATACTGTACTGACATTGATCTGATTATTGTAGTAAGATGACATGAAGGCTGTGCATCAGCAATAAGTGATATTTATCAGCATAGCAAGCATTCATTGTTATAATAGGCTACAATTGGTCAGTGCTCAAAAGCAGGGCAGGAACAGGTTGGTCAAGTGAAAGTGGATCCCTGGATTTAGAGTCAAGTCAAGTTTATTTGTATAGCACATTTGATACACAGAGGCAATTCAAAGTGCTTCACATAAAATGGTTGACAAGAAAATAAAAGAAGACATTTTAAAATGGACATTTAAAAGCATCACAACAAAACTTTAAGAAAGAGCATAAAAAGTGCATTAAGCAACAGGCGCAGCAGTTACAAAAAGAGCAAAAAACTTATAGAGGACTCATTGGGTTTGCATAATAGAATAAATCAATTTTTCTATATTGAATCCCCCGACATCATGACTATATAAGAAACATGATTACACACACATGATTGGAAAAATGTCCATACCTTTATAACAGTTGGTCAAGTCAGTTGGTCAAGAGTCAAACACAAGGCATTTAAGCAACCTGAATTCCTGCAAAAGTGTGAAAGTGAGTAATTAAAATGAATAAACAACTGACCTCAGGATCATTTAACTTCACAAAATGCATTTACATCAGAACAAGTTGAAAGCAGTGATTAACTCTAATCATGTTTTTTCTGCAAATTGCATCATTGGGAGGTTGATTCTGGCACTCAATATTAGGGATGGGCAATATATCTCTTTTATATCAATATTGTTATATGAGACTAGGCCCTCTATCGGTGCAATGGCCTAAAAACAGCGCTTAGTGCCAGGCGCAGCGCAGTTTAATGGGCATGGACCAGCGCACTTGATATTTTGGTGTCGGCGCTACACGCGGTCTGAAGCATTATAACCATGCCTTTTAAGCGTAAAATTATGCACTACCTGCTCATTGGAGAAGTGCAGTAAACGAATCACAAGCTTCCCTTTTAAGCTCCAATTCCACGGAGCGATCCAGTCTGGTCAGAAAAGCCGGCCAAAGCGCTCTGAGCTCCCCCCCTCCCTTTCATCCCCGTCTGTCTCCATATATATTATTCCATATTATTATGCTTCTCAAACCAATCTCACTGCAGTTTAAATACTGCAAGCATGTAAATACGCGACACTATAGCAAGATCAAAGTGAAAAGAATGTTCTAAACGCATCGGATAGAAAAATATAGACGATCCCTATGTGGCCTATGAGATTAGATTGGTGAAAGTTTGTCCAGATTAGAATGATATCGTTTTCTCTCGCTACCTTTTCTTCTCCAGTGCTGCAGATGATGCACATAAATATAGCCTACATTATGTAAAGTCATTGCATAAATGTGTTTTTATTGTAAAAGTAAATGTGAAGTAAGCCAAGTCTTTACAGAATAAATGTTGTCTTTTCCTGGTTTTAAAGGCTGCATTACAGTGAGTGAAGTGTAGGCTAGAGAGATTTTAAAGTAAACTGTCGTAACTTACTCACTTTCTAATGTACACCATGAATTCACAAAATGTTTGGTCATGGAAATTTGTTTTGAAGTCATGGAAAAGTCATGGAAATCCATTGGTCTAGGGCTGTGAATCTTCACTGGCCTCACGATTCGATTACGATTCAGAGGGCTACGATTCGATTACGATTATCGATGCATCTCGATGCATCTTCAATCGATGCATCACTTTTTTCCCCAATACATGATTTATTTTTTCTCACTTTCTTTTTTCTCACTGTGTGGCTACTTTTAAAAATAAAAGTGCATTTGGAATTGCATTGTATTATGATCCAAATAAACAACTGCATGTACTCCCATTATATTTTATTCTATATATATTTTTTTTTATAATCGATTTTTGACATTTGTGAATCGATGCAGAATCGTGCACGTCCGCATCGCGATGCATCTTATAATCGATTATTTTTGACACCCCTAGAAATGTGTATGAATGAACCCTGTTTTGTTTAAAGAAGTTATTTTGTGTCAGTGTGCAGGATTTACTGAGTTAAATGATCAAATGTCTTGTTGCTGTTTGGATCAAACTAAAGAAATGTATTGTTCGTCTCTACTGTCCAAACAAATGTAAAGAAATAAAAGTTTAGTGACAGCAAAAGTCTGACTGCAGAATTATGTTTATTTCTCAGCCATAAATCTTGCCAATGGATTGCTAGAATGTAAACCACAATGTAAAAATGCAGTGAAGTAAATAATATAGTTTGCATGGAGAGCTTGTGAAACTGTGATGGTCAAGTGTCTCATTTGTGATTCCTACAACTGGACTGTACAGAGGCAAAAAGATCCTATGTGATATGAGAGTTACAGCAGACGGAGCGTTGAAGAGACATCTGGAGCTCAGTGGGATCAACTAAATTATGTCACCAAATGTCACGGAAAAATAGAAGTCTCCACTGAACTGAATAAAAGTCAAAAGGCAAGAAATGTCTTCGTTGGGTTTTATCATCAAACAGAATATAAAAGATTGTCTTGGTCAGTTTTCAGTCTCACTCAGACTGCGTCTGTGTGTGAGGGGAAAAAGTCCCCCCGACTCGAGCCGGAGGCTGTCTCTCTTATGCTAAAACATACAATACAGCAAAACAAGAGATAATGCAGTTAATCGACAGCACAGCAATATAACAGAGTCAGCAGTCACATGATTACAATAATGGTGTACAATACAATAAGCATGATGCCGGCCAGGGGAAGTTATATATTATAATATACAATACAATAAGCATGATGCCGGCCAGGGGAAGTTATATATTATAATATACAATACAATAAGCATGATGCCGGCCAGGGGAAGTTCAGCTTGGTCAAGAGTTCACCCAACAAGTGTCTTCTTTCACAATCAAGCCTAGTTTGATCATTGTAATAGTGCAGTGATACTCAACAGTGCACCTGAACACAACATGCAAGATACCCGCTGAATAAGTGTCCAAATGTTCATGTCATTCTGGCCAATACTCCACTTATGTTATAGCATTTCAGTCTGGAATATGGTGTATCTTTCAATAATCTATGATTTTAGCTGCTAAATTGCCAAATTTAGCAATATATCAATATTGTTATATGCTCGCTACCCAGGCACTTATGTATGTACTTAAAGGAGAATTTCGTTTTTTTTTAACCTGGACCCATCTCCTGGCAATAATTATGATTTGGCCACTCACCCAGCGATGTCCGCGGCGTTTCTGGCCGTCCTAGCGTTGTTTTGAGATCAATAGCGTCCAAGTCAGTTGTAAAATGGAGCTGATTTGGGGCCAAGTGTGAGCCTGTCTTTCCTGCATCTAAATAGCTATTTTTATTCCTGTTTTCGCCACATATCGTAATAATGTGATCCCTCAACATCCACCAGAGTGATATCTCGCCCCAGGCCATTTCCTGGACTCTCACAGGGATCAAATTACCTCAAACGTGATCTCGGTCACCAAGTCTCGTGAAGTCCCGCGATACTTTCCTGCCGGCTGGCCAACCTGAAGTAGTCCAGGTTGAGTGGTGACGTGACGTGGAAGCCTATACGACAGTGTGTAGTTCTGGATTAGCTGGGGCTCTCTATTTGCGAAGCCACACAGGCATAAACATGGAAAATCGTGCAAAGAGGTTGTCAACAGATCTGATCTCAGAAAGCAGGGGTCTCTACAGACCAACAGGGTGTACCCCTGGGCCCTGTGACTTCCTGAGTGAGAACCTTGCATGTGAAGCTGGCTATATATACTCAGTGTGCTTACAATAAACACATCTCTCTTTCACTACTCAGCCTCCGTGTTGTCTTATTTTTGTGACCAAGGAAGGATTAAAATCCACAACATGAGGAACGAGAACAGAACTCAAATGTATTAGATGATTAAAATCTACTTCACCTTCCCACTTTCTTCAAATAAGGGCAGCTTTTCATTGGGCAACTAGCACATAGTTCTAGTATGTTCTTTTCCTCGTGACTGAAGGAGCACGCGTTTCTGTACGTTTTTTCATGGAAAGGACGTGTCAAGTTGTCTGGCGTCTATCAGATAAATGTCCACCTTACCATGGTCTTAAGTCTAAACAATTCAAGATGGAGCGTCTTAAGGTCACATGCAATGGCCCTCTGGTCTGGTCCTGATGGAGTCAAATCTATCGTCACAAGGCAGCTACACCACTGCCTTATCTGTAGAGAAAGAGGGGGAGTGAGGCCCTGTGTTTAACTTGAAGCATACCACAGGAGAAGAGGAAAATGTCTCCTCATGTTTACATAGATACTGTAAACCCAGTGCATACTACTCTGAACTCCAACTAACCACAACATCTCTCCAATCACGACGGCCACCTATGATGAGCAAAATGCCTACATTAATATGATGATTAAAATACACCTCACTAGTTGGCCTTATGGAGACAGGGGACACAGCTAATCAGTCTATATATTTCCACCATATTGAAGAACTTGTTAAATGGTGTGAAGATAGTGCCCTTGTGTGTGTGTGTGTGTGTGTGTGTGTGTGTGTGTGTGTGTGTGTGTGTGTGTGTGTGTGTGTGTGTGTGTGTGTGTGCGTGCGTGCGTGCGTGCGTGTGTGTGTGAAGACAGGGCCCATCAAAGCTCGCCCCCTGTGCTGTGGGGCTAGCTCCGCCCCTGAGCCTCCCCAATCACCCCCAACAGCAACACCCCTCCCCCGGTCAGTCAGTCTCCACTCCCCACACAGGACGCATTTTTCACTTCACTGAGTTCCTTATTAACGTTTGAGGAGAACTTCCAGACACGATGAGGGATTTCACATTAGGACTTTTTGGATGAGAAAAATGAGCCGACTGATTTGTGAAAGGTAAGAGAAGTCAAAACTGCTCTCTGCTTTGGACCATTGATTGAGGAGTTGAAGTTGATTCTCATCTAAAAATTTGAAGTTGGACTGTTTGGAACCTGCATGTCAGGCCATTTACACCTGGCACCTACATGTGTTTTCTGTGATCAGATTGCAGTCGGATAGTGCTTGACCACAGGTGTAAACGCCCCCAAGACACATTGAGGACGGATTGCAATCTGATCGGCCAAACGACCTCCGGAGGTGGTCAGGGACACATTGTGACCACATTGAACACAAGTGTAAATGCAATGTGTCCTCTCAATCCACATACAACAGCAGCCACCACTGTTTTTCTGCTGCTCTACGGTATGGAACTTGCCTGATGCGATCGCAATCGGATCTCAATATGAACACTGGGAGATTCATATTAATACCAGGTGTACATGTAATCAGGCTAATGTGGTCGGGATTATCCAATTGCAATCTGATCACAGAAAACACATGTTCGTGTCAGGTGTAAATGGCCTCACATGTGGATTGACAGGATGCTTGTAGTAAATCAGGAGAAACAGCAGCGAGAGGGACTTCCCCACATCGTTGTGAAAGTATCTGTCTTTTGAATGATCAGATGAGATGAAGTCGGAAAATGAGCAGAGCGTTTTGTGTGTGCCTCTTCTCTTCTCCTGTGCTGTTTCGCACAGGAGAATCCAAATATCCAAAAGCCTATTTGCTATTTGTGCAGAGAAGTCATTAAAGTGGCTTGGCTATTTGAGGGTCATTATCTGACAGGAAGCAGCTGCTTCCTCTCCTAGCTTCCCAGGATGGGTGTGTGTGCCTTGTGTTTTCCAGAGTGTTGTCATGACGTAATGTAATATAGAAGCACTGCTTTCTAAGTAAATGTTCGTCTCTACTTGTTGTCACTTTTGTTTGTTGTGTCTCTGTTAGTGACTCAGTGACTCAGTTCTAGGAAGGTTGTTGTGAGTGGTTCTCTGTGTTCCATCCTGCAGCATGAGGCCCTGTCTGATCCTCACAGATGTCCTGAAGACAGAGCTGGGCAGAGCGTATCTGGACAGGACAATGCAGAGCCCCACATTGGGAAAGGGAGCAGAGGTGACAAGTCCACGGATGGAGAGCGGGCATAGGTCAAGAAAGGAATCTGCCCTCTGTGGAGACAGGAAGTTAGGTCACAGGAAGCCCAGGAACAAAGGCTCTACACATCAAAACAAGAGTGTTACTCCTAAACACAACCAGAGGACCACCTGCCAGTCTTCTCAAAGGTAAGGAGACACTATCTATAGCCATATTTCACACATGAGGAAATCCTCTGGTGTAGAGTAGAGAGTGGGGTGGAGGTGAGGTATGCTGCAGGAATCACAGAGTTTATGTGAGATGAGAGAATTACATTTTTCAATGTAGACTACATCAGAGATATATTTCAGAAAGCAATTCTCCACTCCATGTAAAAACCTTCAACGCATTATTCATATTTTTATTTCTCCCCACAAAAGTCCAGGTGTGCCATGGGATTTTGTAAAGTAAAGCAATCATTTTACTTTCACTTTTGTTACTTTCACCAATGTTTTCCCTCACATGAACATGGGAGCACTGACCGTCTCCCCCCACAAGCCTCCATGAAAACAGAGAAAGAGAATGATGATGATGATATGAGAAAAAACTGCATTCATTGAAGTGTCATCAGTTGGTCAGACAGCACAGATGGCAGAGTAACAGGTGGATGGAAAGCTAGGGAGAATAGGTCATCTAATAAACTGACAGGTTTAATAAGATCATTTTTTATTATATTGTAGGTCCTGAAAAAGTTTTGGAAAAGTTTTGGAATTTGGTCTGTGAAAAACTGTGGGAACCCTGAAATGTTCAGGCTGCGATCAGCGACATTGTGTGGCTCTCAGACTAGTCCAAGTGGGGAGGGGCTCTCAGACTAGTCCAAGTGGGGAGGGGCTCTCAGACTAGTCCAAGTGGGGAGGGGCTCTCAGACTAGTCCAAGTGGGGAGGGGCTCTCAGACTAGTCCAAGTGGGGACGGGGGTCTCAGACTAGTCCAAGTGGGGGGGAGGTATCAGACTAGTCCAAATGGGGAGGGGCTCTCAGACTACTAGTCTGAGTGGGGAGGGGGTCTTTGAGGTGTGGATTGGGACGCAGGGGTCTGTATTGAGAAAGGGAAACAGTGAAGAGGTTGGTGAGGTAGGGGCAGAGGACAGGAAGGCATGTCTTCAGTAGGGGGGTGGGGAGGGGGGTCGAGGGAGCAGGTTGTGGGTTTGGATGAGCTGATGAGTTTGGAGATGGTGGAGGGGGCAACTGGAGCCTCTCCCTCCCCCAACGCCTAAACCTAACCTCCTCCAGACCCTAAACCTAACCTCTCCCACCCCCCATGCCTAAACCTAACCTCCTCCAGACCCTAAACCTAACCTCTCCCACCCCCCACGCCTAAACCTAACCTCCTCCAGACAAACTGTTTAGTATCGCTTTAATATTTCTTCAGTAGGTTTTAGTCTTCAGAGAACTACTTGGATCCTACAATCACTGCTACATTATTATTATTATTATTATTATTATTACCACTTCTAGAAATAGAGAGTGCCATGTGCCTGCTGAAACTGGCAGTGTTCATTTCTACCGTGCCTCGTTGGTTTGACCTCAAGGTCTCACCCGGTTTGTGGAGTCACAGACGCAGCTTGGCGGCTGCGTGACCTCGCCTGCTCGACTGGCATGTGATTAGCACATGTGCAATAGAGCAATTGTGGGCCGTGGCCGTTTTTGCCCAATTATATTAGTAACATTGTTTTTGTTGTTGTGGTTGTTGTTGTTGTTGTTGTGTTGTGGGTGATCCCCATCTCACCGTCTGTCTCTGTTTGATGACATCAGAGCTGATTGGTGTGACGTGAGACATCTAACAGAGGAGGAGAGGAACGCTGTCAAGATGAATTCTTCAGAAGAGGTGAGAAAAACTCTCACTGTTGTATCATTCAATACGTTTACGTGACACTTAAAAAAATCGAATTATTGCATTAGTCCGCCTAAAACCATACATAACGAGACTTGGGGAGAGGTGACTATTTGCATTTAAGAGACTTGGTTGCCTGCGGTGACCCGTCTATAGTAATATAATATATATGACAACACGTACGCCGTACAGATTCGCAAAGTTTAGCTCTGGGTTGCTAACTTGCTAGCTCACTCTCCGACGATTGTTGTCATCTGTGACGTAAGTAATAGGTCAACCGGTAATGGCCCAATACTAACAAGCTGAAAGAGTGTATATCGCCACCTATCGTAGTGCAAGAGACATGATTCCATCAATAAATCGATTTCCCCTCCTCTGGTCATGAAGGGCGCCTGTTCGGAGGGAGGGGCACTGGTTGGAATAGCGTGATCCTCCCACGTGCTATGTCCTACCGGTGAAGCTTCCCCTGTCAGGTGAAAATAAGCGGCTGGCTAACTGCCCATGTCTCAGAGGAAGCATGGAGCCAGTTTTCGGATCTCCCCACATCGGCAGAGGGTGGAGCAGCAACCAGGATAAATATAAATTAGCACTAATGGGGGCTAAAAAAAATCGGGGGGGGGGGGGGGGAATATATATATATATATATATATATATATATATATATATATATATATATATATATATATATATATAAAAAATCGATTTCCCACCCGTGCTTGTATACTGGGACAGGTGAAGTAAACATCAAAAGATGCTCCGCTACAAGCAGAAACCGCAGGACCACCGCAAGGACAACACACCCCCCGCGGACCCCGCCCGCAGCAAAGCACCCCCGACGTTCACTTCACATCAAAGATGCCTCGCCACAAGCAGAAACCGCAGGAGCCACGACATGCCGCCCCCACGGCGGTATTCCTTGGTGAGAGTGTGGCCAGAGCACTCACACCGTTGGAAACCCTTCTACATCCTCAGCAGGTATCTCAGGGTCACCAGCGTTTCGCCCCCCAGCCTGTACGCCTCGCCTGAGTAGAAGGGCTCCAACTGCGAGCTCTAGTCAGCCACACCCATCTTGCACCCCCTCTTCTTGTGCTCTGAGCAGGTTGAGCAAAGAGGTCCAGGGCACTGTGGTTTGACTCCTGACCCCGGTCCTCCGCCGACTAACAAGCAGTACTAATAAACTCAGAGATAACTCTCTGGGTAGTATCAGGTGCTTTGCGTTGCTGTAGCCGCTCTTTGCACTTGGTCTTGTACTTGTAGCTAGCTTGTGCAGTGCCTCGGGGTGCCAGCCCTAACACTGTTGCGTGCCGTCTTTCCGAGCTGTCATCCATCCTTTCACGGATGTCCGTGGGTCTTCCCCCACCGCCAATGGGCCTTTCCCCATGGTCACGAGGACAAGGACAGTAGTCCGAGTAAATAGCCTAATCAAGCTATAACCATAGCTCGACTTAACTGTGCATGTAAACGTACTGACTGATGTTGCAAGACACACACACACACACACACACACACACACACGCACTGTGTCTCTGTGCTGATTCTTTCTCTATATCTTTCTCTATCGAACCAGAAAGACGCCAGACGCAGACCCAGACGTCACCGCTGTGATCAGTGTGGCAAAACATTCATAAAACTAAAGGAACATCAGAGAGTTCACTCAGGGGAGAAGCCTTACTCCTGTCAAGAGTGTGGGAGCTGTTTCAGTCAGTCAGGAGACCTAAGAAGACACCAAAGCATTCACACTGGAGAGAAACCCTACAGCTGTGAGGAATGTGGGAGCAGGTTCAGTAAGTTCTCTAACCTAAAAACACATAAACGCACCCACACTGGAGCTAAACTCTACAGCTGTGATCAGTGTGACAAAACATTCACAACACTTCAGGTCGTGAAGCTTCATCAGAGAGTCCACTCCGGGGAGAAGCCTTACTCCTGTCAGGAGTGTGGGCGCTCTTTCAGTCAGGCAGGTAGCCTAAAAAGCCACCAACGCATTCACACTGGAGAGAAGCCCTACAGCTGTGAGGAATGCGGGAGCAGGTTCAGTCAGTTAGATAACCTAACAATACATAAACGCATCCACACTGGAGCTAAGCCCTACAGCTGTGACCAATGTGGGAGCAGGTTCAGTCAGTTAGGTGCCCTAACAAGACATAAACGCCTTCACACTGGAGTTAAACCCTACAGCTGTGACCAATGTGGGAGCAGCTTCAGTCAGTTAGGTGCCCTAACAACACATAAACTCATTCACACTGGAGATAAACCCTACAGCTGTGACCAATGTGGTAGCAGGTTCCGTCACTCAGTTAGCCTAACATTACATAAACACATTCACACTGGAGCTAAACCCTACAGCTGTGATGAATGTGGGAGCAGGTTCAGTCGCTTACATAGCCTAACATCACATAAAAGCATTCACACTGGAGTTAAACCCTACAGCTGTGACGAATGTGGGAGCAGGTTCAGTCGCTTATATAGCCTAACATCACATAAAAGCATTCACACTGGAGTTAAACCCTACAGCTGTGACCAATGTGAGAGCAGGTTCAGTCACTTATCTAGCCTAACAACACATAAACGCATTCACACTGGAGCTAAACCCTACAGCTGTGACCAATGTGGGAGGAGGTTCAGTCAGTTAGCTAGCCTAAAATCACATAAACTCATCCACACTGGAGTTAAACCCTACAGCTGTGACCAATGTGGGAGCAGGTTCAGTCAGTTATTTGGCCTAACAACACATAAACGCATCCACACTGGAGCTAAACCCTACTACTGTGACCGCTGTAAGAAAATGTTCAGACACTCAAATACTTTGAAGAGTCACCACTGCATCTAACATGCTGAAGAGAGCCTCCACTGTCTGCAGCGTGAACAAGCTTATCTGTCCAATAGGACTGAACGATACTGACAAAAAAGTGTAATTGTGATTATTTGACAGTTTTGTTTTCTTTACATGTGAATCAGAAAAGTTATTTTGTTGTCAGTGTGCAGAATTTACTGAGTTAAATGTTTAAATGTTTTGTTCCAGTTTCGATCCAACTCTGAAGAAATGTATTGCAGTCTGTGAAATTTCGAAATTGCAGAAGTCCAGTATCATAGCGATATCATTTTTGCTTTATTTTCAAATAAATTGTTCTGTTCATGTCTACTGTACAAATGTAAGGAAATAAAAGTTCAGTGACAGCAAAGTCTGACTGTGCAGAATTATGTTTCTTTCTTTCTTTTTCTTTTTTTTCTCTGCCATAAATCTTGGCATTGGATTGCTAGAATGTAAACAACAATGTAAAAATGCATTGCAAAGTAAATAATATAGTTTGGATGCAGAGCTTGTGAAACTGTGATGGTCAAATGTCTAATTTTGTATTCCTACAACTGGACTGTACATAGCCAAAAAGATCCTAAGTGATATGAGAGTTCCTTATTAACATTTGAGGAGAACTTCCAGACACGATGTGGGATTTCACATTAGGACTTTTTGGATGAGAAAAAGCCAACTGATTTGTGAAAGGTATAAGAGAAGTCAAAACTGCTCTCTGCTTTGGACCATTGATTGAGGAGTTGAAGTTGATTCTCATCTAAAAATCTGAAGTTGGACTGTTTGGAAAACCTGCATGTCAGGCCATTTACACCTGGCACCTACATGTGTTTTCTGTGATCAGATTGCAGTCGGATAGTGCTTGACCACAGGTGTAAACGCCCCCAAGACACATTGAGGACGGATTGCAATCTGATCGGTCAAACGACCCCCGGAGGTGGTCAGGGACACATTGTGACCACATTGAACACAAGTGTAAATGCAATCTGTCCTCAATCCACATACAACAGCAGCCACCACTGTTTTTCTGCTGCTCTACGGTATGGAACTTGCCTGATGCGATCGCAATCGGATCTCAATATGAACACTGGGAGATTCATATTAATACCAGGTGTACATGTAATCAGGCTAATGTGGTCGGGATTATCCAATTGCAATCTGATCACAGAAAACACATGTTCGTGTCAGGTGTAAATGGCCTCACATGTGGATTGACAGGATGCTTGTAGTAAATAAGGCTCGAGGGACTTTCCCAAAGGCACGTCGTTGTGAAAGTATCTGTCTTTTGAATGATCAGATGAGATGAAGTTGGAAAATGAGCAGAGCATTTTGTGTGTGCCTCTTCTCCTGTGCTGTTTCGCTACCCCTGACCAGCCAATCACAGTGATTTCTCTACCCCTGACCAGCCAATCACAGTGATTTCTCTACCCCTGACCAGCCAATCTGAGTGATTTCTCTCACCGACGACGTAACGCTGATTCAACATGTTGAGCGACAAGCCGCTGTCAGAACAGTCTAGAGCCAGCGGTGCGCGACACACCACAGACATGGCCGACAGCCCACTGTTGGCTTGGTGTGTCAGGGGCTTTAAGAGCCCCATACAGGCATGATTGGCTGTGTCTGCGTGTGGGAAGCCAGATTAGGGGTATCCTAGTCATGGCACTAGCGCCTCCTCTGGTCGGTCGGAGCGCCTGTTTCTAAATTCGAATTTCACACAGCACATCCACAGAGAATCACATGGAGAGACTTAACGAGCCCTAATGACTTGCAGCTGGCAGGGGCGGAGTTTCTGCAGACAGGAGCAGGAGCATTTTCTCCATGAGGTAAACAGAGAGAGAAGGCAAAAGAGAAAATGCAAAACACAGATTATATATGGTACAAAGCGGGTTGATTAATTGATATAATTCGAATAAACTACGTTCATTTATGCAAATACAAACATTAAACACATTATAGATTAGTTCATTAATCAAGAATAAAACAATTATAACTGTGTTTATGAATTACCAATTAATGTAGGAACAATGTGTTATAATTGTAGTACCCTGCTACATTTTGTTTACACGTGGGGTTTTTTATGCAAGTCTATTTCATTTGACCTATACAGCATATCTCTACATATGGGCTGTCAAAAATATGATTGGATTGTAATGATGTTGCATTGAGTATTCTATAGACCAAATCACCGTGACGTCACCATGTAAACAAATTTACTTCCGGGTACCACTTGGGGAAGGCGGCAGGTTTAAATGTGCGTGTTGTCAAATAAATGATGTCAAACCCTCTCGCTGTTTTCGGCCGACTACTTTCAATTTAAATGGTTAAACGGTTGGTAAACATGCTTGTCCGACGTATCTAGCCTTTCTTCTGTGTTTGTTTTATGTAGTGTTAGCTAGCTAATAACGTGTGTTTGTCTGTCAAACTCGCTGTTTTTTTACGTTACAGACAGAGTAACCTCGCGTCACCAGGCTCTTCTCGGCGAGAAAGAGCCTGGTACAGACAGAGCTACTGACGCCACGTCAATTTAATTTAGCTTCAAGTCTACTCTAGTCTGGTCCAACAGGTAAATTAGCTAGTCTGGTCTCCACTAACGTTAGTGAAAGTGTTGTTATGAATGATATTAAACAACAACACAACACGGACGAACCATTTTTGTCTTCTTTGTCTGTTTTTGTCTTCAACACGTCAGTTTGTGCCGTCCACCGCCATTATAATGTGTGGACCTCAGGGGTACCCGGAAGTAAATGTAAACATCCCGCTGATTTGGTCTATTGTTTTCTCTGCCTAGTAGCCTATACCTCAAAGGGTTAAGTTTATTTCTTGTTTTCTTGGAATCCTAAATTCACTTCTTATGCTGCCTTCCAGACACCTGGGACGTGGGTGTTTCCCAGTGGAAAAGTCCCACCCCCCACCTTCAAAGCATTCCAGAGCACAAAGGCAAAACGCAACCAAGAAACATGGCGGACCGCGACAAACTTTCTTTTGTTTAGCAAATAGCAAGACAGCTTAACAACGAGTAGAGCACCATCCTTACATATTTAAATGAAAATGAGGAGCAGCAATGACACATAATGTAACAGACTCTATTATACATTTTATTAAGGCACTTAATACTTTGGACTACATACTCCATGTTGCGGCCATTGTTGTGTGACGTCAGACAACTGGTTCCCAGCCTAGTGGGGGTAGATTTTTTTCTCCCAGTTTTCAAGTGGGAGCTCCCACTTTGAGTGCCGTTCCAGCGCACTTTTCCTAATAGGAGGCCAGAAAATCTGAAGGTCCCAGTTGTCTGGAAGGCAGCATTATGGGGCCCATCTCTTGTCATGTGTGGCTGGGTGGATCTGACCAATGGCGAAGCTTGATACTACTTGGCGAGGGGGAGGTCCATTAGAGTCTGGAGAAGAAACGCCATTGTTGCTGGATTTTGAGAAGGAAGCACAGAGAGAGAGAGCAAGAGCGAACAGAAAGAGGAGATACACCTGTTTATTTTGTCTCGGGACAGTGTTTTACAGTAGTTTACTCGCCGGTTAACGTGCCTGCTATGTTTCTGTGGAAGAAACGAGTGCAGTCTACTGTGAAGTGAGTCCGCGTTAAAGTGCGTGTTCGGGACTGTCGTCAGTGTCGTGTCGTTTCCGCCAAAGCAAAGAGTGTTTCCAGGACTGAGTTTGTGCCGCTGCCGAGTCCGACTGCCGAGTGTTGGGAGAAACTCTATCGTCTATCAGTGTCGCCTGCCTGCCTGCAGTCTGCACGGACGGGAGACTCTGCTCTGCTCGTCTGCTGTTCTGCGCGTCTCTGCCGCGCGGCTGCGCCCAGAGACAGGACCTGCACCGTGTAGTTGTTGGTTCATCTACAAGCCCATGACCATGCAGAGAAACAGTGGTATGGTTTCTCCACTCTGCACACGGAGGTACAACCACTGTTGTGAATCACAACAATCGTTTCTTCAATTCAGCTCCAACTACAGTAAAGCGCGCCAACTGGTACCATAACTGAGTATAAAACCCCAGGGTATATTTATCTGTAGGAGAAATTAAAGGGCAACTCAAACGATTTTCTTTTTGTAATAAATATTGATCTATTATTGTTATACAGTCGTTGTGGTGTGGTATATGTTTATGGTGATTGATATGGAGTTAAGCTCACAATAACAGTATAGCTATACAACAAGCTAACCAGGCCTCTCACACGCTAGTTAAGAGTTATGTTATTTTGTTTGTGGTCAATCACACCCCAAATTCTATTTGAAGTAGACTCTCACCAATTCGCCTCCCATGCACATGTGATACCAGATGTTTAAAGGTATATGACGAGTGCCGGTCCTGACCTCCCAGGGGCCATAAGCAAGATTCTGCTAAGGGGCCCTCCTACCTGGCCTTATGCCTTTGCCACACAGTCACACCTGATACCCTCAGTGCTCCACTACAATCCTCCCTCCTTTAAAACAGTTTGCTCCATCTGTCAATCTCAGAGTAAGTAGACATACAGAACAGAATTAGGTATAAACAAACATTATTTATTGAATATAATCTTTTGAATATAATCTTAAAATGGCACCAGGCTTGCTCCCTGTGTGCGCTGGTGTTGCAATAGAATGATAATTAGTTGTCACTTCTGATCAACGCAATTTCTTTTGCACAATCTGCGGGAGCGGGGCCTTTTTCTGCTTTGGGGCAGCTGCGTAGTGTGCGTATAGGGCCGACCGGCTCTGTATATGACAACACACATGTTTAATGAGAATTGAGTAGGGGGGCTACATAATGCTCTCCACACTCACAAGCGAGCTGGCCACGCCTCTGCTGCTCCCAGCTGCGAGTATAGAAGAAAATATAGTACCACCCATCAAAAAGATCCAAATATCCAAAAGCCTATTGGCTATTCGTGCAGAGAAGTCATTAAAGTGGCTTGGCTATTTGAGGGTCATTATCTCCTAGCTTCCCATGATGGGTGTGTGTGCCTTGTGTTTGTCCCAGAGTGTTGTCATAGAGACAGTCCACATGTCTGGGAACGCCCATACAGGCTCTAGGAACGTCCACAATAGACGCTGGGTTAGCCTGGGGGCGGGGTCAGGGTGGGGTAAATTCCCCCGTTCTATCCATTCAGCAAAGTTAGAATTTAGCCGATAGCCCAGCCCAGGCAGACACGATCGGGGATTTAACCACCGCGGTAAATGCACATCTGAGCAGACGTCTTGTGTTCTGCTCTAGAACCCCCCAAACATGTAGTTTAGAGCCGCAGCACCGTCTTTTGGTGAGTCAGCCTAAATGTTCGTCTCTACTTGTTGTCACTTTTGTTTGTTGTGTCTCTGTTAGTGACTCAGTGACTCAGTTCTAGGAAGGTTGTTGTGAGTGGTTCTCTCTGTTCCATCCTGCAGCAGGAGGCCCTGTCTGATCCTCACAGATGTCCTGAAGACAGAGCTGGGCAGAGCGTATCTGGACAGGACAATGCAGAGCCCCACATTGGGAAAGGGAGCAGAGGTGACAAGTCCACGGATGGAGAGCGGCCATCCATCAAGAAATGATTCTGCCCTCTGTGGAGACAGGAAGTTAGGTCACAGGAAGCCCAGGAACAAAGGCTCCACACATAAAAACAAGAGTGTTACTCCTAAACCCAACCAGAGGACCACCTGCCAGTCTTCTCAAAGGTAAGGAGACACTATAGCCACTTGTAGACATGAACTCTGGACTCTGCCTGTTGAATCAGGTCCCTTTCAGACAGAGGTATTGTTGTTTTCACACATGAGGAAATCCTCTGGTGTAGAGTAGAGAGTGGGGGGAGGTGGGGTATGACGTAGTGTGCTGCGGGAATCACAGTGTATTTTCACAATTTCCATTTAAAGGAGAATTCTATTTTTTTTACACCCCGGACCTTATTTCCAGCTTAAAATATGATGTTTTACTCACCCAGATAACTTTGGTTTCATTCGGATCCCCACAGAAGATATTCAGCTCCAAGTAGAGTCCTGGAACAGGCTATAACGGGGCATGCATAATGCACTCTGTAAACAACATATGTCACGCCGCGGTTTATTATGGTTGTTATATAATATAGAGAACATGAATACAATCACTGCTACATTATTATTATTATTATTATTATTATTATGATTATTTTGAAATAGAGTGCTGTGTGCGCTCCTTTCTAGCGTCCCTCACTGCTTCACGAAAGGGGGGGGGGCCTTCAGGGAGACTTTACAGCGGGGAGAAGGGTTGAGGAAGCTCACTTGGGCTTGCCATGATGATGCCTGTCTGTCTGGCTGCGCTGCGCTGCAGGCGTTCTCATACACTAACGTTAAACGTCAAATGAAACGAAGCGGGGGGGGGGGGGGGGGGTCCTAAACTGATAAGTGACTGATTATACTAAAAGCATAAGCAGGTGGACTCAAACTTTTGACTTGTGTGTGCCTAAAACACACTGCAGCGCGTCACACGTGAGTCGCAATGCTCGGGCGCCGGTGTGTGGTACTCAAAATATTTTCTCAAGGTTCGCAGGTCTGCACTATGTACCAAACCAAATTTTACAGGGACCACTTCCACTGCAGATACTAGGGGTGGGGGGAAAAATCGATACACCATAGTATCGCGATATTTTGCCTGACCTGACGATATTGTATCAAGATTCAAGATTCAAGATTCAAGATTTTTATTGTCACTCCATGGTACAAGTATCACGTGTGAAATTCTTGTGCTGTGGACTCCGTTTACGACATAGTACAAATAGGCAATGAGCAATAGGCAATAAGAAATAGGCATCGATAAGCAATACTAAGCAGCAATGAGGCAGAATAGCGATAAGACAAGTCAGTGGCATATTCATTGCACATAGGTGCACATGTCATGTGCATACGTTAGACGTGTTCGGACATTTTAATTCGACGTATTTGACATATAGTGCAAATAGCATGTACCTTATTAAACATACAATTAAACATTAGGCATTGTGCATACGTTAGACGTGTTCAGACATTTTAAATTCGACGTAATTGACATACAGGTGCAAATAGCATGTACCTTGTTAGACATACAATTAAACATTAGGCATACATAATGGTAGCAGCTGCAGTACGGTACGGTACGACTACTACACTATTTGTGTATGTTAAGGAGTCTCGTGGCCTGCGGGAAGAAACTGTTCCTCAAGCGATTTGTGCGTGCTTTTGGAACCCTGTATCTCCTCCCTGAGGGTAGCAGGGAGAACAGGCTGTTGTGGGGATGGTTTGTGTCTTTGATGATCTTCAGGGACCTCCTGAGGCACCGCTGGTTATACAGTTCGTGCAGTTCTGGCAACTCGTCTCCTGTTACGTGCTGGGCCGCGCGCCTCACCCTCCGTAGCGCCCTGCGGTCCATGGTGGTACAGTTCCCATACCAGGCGGTGAAGCAGCCAGTCAGCAGGCTTTCAATGGTGCCTCTGTAGAAGTCCCTGAGGATTTCTTTCCTTAGCCCAAACTTCTTCAGGCGCCTGAGTCCGTGTATTCGCTGTTGGGCCTTTTTGACAACAGTGGCGGTGTGGCCGGCCCAGGTCAGGTCCTGGTGGATGTTGACTCCCAGGTACTTGAAGCTGTCCACCCTTTCCACCACTGTGCCGTTGATGGTGATTGGGGGGTGTGTGCCCCCCCCTCTCCTGTAGTCCACAATGATCTCCTTGGTCTTGGAGACGTTCAGAGAGAGGTGGTTGTCCTGGCACCATTGTTCCAGGACCCTCACCTCCTCTCTGTAGGCCGTCTCGTCGACCCCCGAGATCAGCCCCACGACTGCTGTGTCGTCTGCAAACTTCACGATGGTGTTTGAAGTTTGAGTCGCCACGCAGTCGTGGGTGTAGAGGTCGTACCAGAAGGGGCTGGAGACGCACCCCTGGGGCGCTCCTATGCTGATGGTCAGCGGGGAGGAGGTGAGGTTGCCCACCCTCACCACCTGGCGGCGGTCTGTCAGGAAGTCCAGGATCCAGTCGCACATCGCTGTGTTTAGTCCCAGGTCCCTGAGTTTGCTTACCAGCCTGGAGGGTACTATGGTGTTGAATGCTGAGCTGTAGTCCACGAACAGCATTCTCACATAGGTGTCCTTCCCCTCCAGGTGGGACAGGGCGGTGTGGAGCACGTGTGCCACTGCATCCGCTGTGCTCCTGTTGGGGCGGTATGCAAACTGTAGCGGGTCGTGGTCCGGGGGGAGTGTGTATCGATATTTGGACGCCAAGTATCGATAAAAAAACTTTTTTTTTTTTTTTTGCAGGCCATGCCAGGCCACCAGGCTACTATAAACTTTAGTTCCAAGGCCAGCAGTAAACAAACGGTAGCATATTTTCATTTTGTTTTAACAGTAACAGTTTTGTCATAACAGTAATTTACAAATTCCCCAGTTACTGTTTTGTGCAAGTGAAGTGAAGTTGCATTGTTCAAAAACTATGTAAGTACAGTAGTCCACAGTTAACACATTGACTGCCAGCCGTTTTTTTTTGCTGTAGGTAGCTTCTGCCAAGCCGTTTTTTGAGGATTATGGCTCATTTTACAAGAGCCGAGGATTCGTTTCAGCTTGGAGTTTGTGAACATACAATATCTCAAAAGTACTAATAGAATGTGTACTTTCTCTGTCTAAAAGAGTTAGTTTGTAGAGTTAGTAGTTATGTAAGCATTAGCAGTTGAATACAGCATGGTTTTAGCGTCAGAAAGAATATTCAGAGATAAACGGCTTTTTGTGAAATTGGATGGAACAGTCACTTTAACCATTCATTTTTGGCTCTCTCTCTCTCTCTCCCTCCCCCTCTCGCTCTCTCTCTCTCTCTCCCTCCCTCTCGCTCTCCCTCCCTCTCTCTCTCTCTCTCTCTCTCTCTCTCTCTCTCTCTCTCTCCCTCCCTCTCGAGTTGCTTCAACTCCTCCCTCCGTGGGCGGACAAGCTTGTCACCAGTCAGTGCTTTGCTGCTCTCCTGTGCCTGCATGTCTGCACGGCCGCTGTTTGAGGAAGTCGGGATGGACTCGCTCGTTTGGAGTTTTGGTTGAGAGAAGCTTTTGCGATTCTGGTCATATTTATGCTGCGTGTTTCAAAGTGTGTTCCTCCACCTGTAATCTATCACCCGATCATAGTAGATCGGCTGAATCTATTATGTAAATTTGCAATCCCGCATCGCCAGCAATCAGCGCGAAAAGGACAGCGTTTTCCCCCATCCATTTTTCATGAGAATGGCTGGGCTGAGAATGGCGTGACAAGTTAAAAAAATGCTTTCCTTCCTCTAGCCAGGAGAGCACTGTTGCCACTTAGTGGGTCGGTGGAATGGGTTGTAAACGTTCGGTGGCTCCAATAATTATATAAGAGATGTAAAAGGGTTAGATGCACAACCCACCGTCAAAAAAAAAAAATCGATGCCAAAAACGTGTAAACACGTTGTTGGCAGGGAACAGCTGGATTCTGAAAACGTGTTCATACGTTGTTGGCAGTGAATGTGTTAAGGTGGACTGTAAGTAGACTGTAACAAACAGTTCAGTTTGTCAGGTGCATGCAACTATGACATGACTTTATGAAAGTTGTTGGTCTGTCTACTTGACAATGTTGCTGCAATAAAATGGTTGAAGTCAGATGTACAGACTGGAAAATTGTTCTTATATAAACCAGATGTTGACAAAGTTTTCCTTTGGGGACATCATTTGCAGTTGAAAAAGTAAGAAATCGCAATATATCGAAATATCGCAATATTCAATATATCGCAATATCGGCGATATCGCAATACTATCTTATCGTGACTCAAGTATCGTTTTAGTATCGTATCGTGGGCATCTGGTGATTCCCACCCCTAGCAGATACCAGCAATTCTTTTTTTGATCAAATGAAATTTGCTCATGTAACCATGCAATAGTATCAGAAAGGCTAAATAACAAGGCCTTCTAGTTTCATATGATACCTACCTACATGAAACTTCATCCTGGCTTTAAAACTGAGCCTGCTACAGCCTCTGAGTAGATTTTCAAATTTGATATATTTCCCCGGATATCGCAATATTTACAGAATCGGCACAAGCCTACTCTTTGGGGTTAATGTGTATTATGTAAAAACTGTTGTCTGTAAAAAATAATATAAAATTAAAAGGCAATGCTCTGGCGGGCCACCAGGTGGAGCCAATGATGAGGATATGTTTCTTACCTTGAGTGGTGAGCTCTGGAACTTTCTTTTCCTCATTTTGTTGACCAAAATCACACATTAGGGCTGTGGCGATTCACTTATCTCCCGATTCGATACTATCCCGATTCTTGGGTGCCGATTCGATTTATATTGCGATTCTTAAGTATTGCGATTCTACGATTATTGCGATTCGATATTACGATTTATTGCGATTTTTGTTTATTTTTTTCTTTTATTTTTTCAGTTTGTTTGCTTTTTTACACTAGATTAGAACATGGGAAAAGTTGAATCATACACTAGAGACTGTATATTATATATCATGAGTATAGGCTGGGCAATATAGTTAAAAACAGGGGCGGACTGGGATCATAATTCAGGCCGGGCATTAGATACCAAGCAGGCCAGGGTGATATGGGCCAACGCGCGTGAAATTTGGGCCATTTGAAGCCAGATTTGGGCCGTTTGAAGTCCAATTTTACAATGAGATGCACCCACTTTAACCCTGAAGTGTAATTATTACTTCAGACTAACTAATAAAGTAATAAAACCACTAGTAAACCAGTAGGCGGCGCCTGGTCTGCTGTTCAGTGAGTGGCCTGACTGCAAGCACCCAAAAATTTTTTTTTTTTTTTTTTTTTTTTTTTTTTTTGCGATTTATCGATTCTGGAATAAAAGATCGATCCAAAAAATCGTGACATTAAAAATCGCGATACTTAGGTGAATCGATTTTTTCCCCCACCCCTATCACACATTCTAACCCGTTTCATTGTATTTTAATGTATCGCCCCCGTGGTGTTAACAGCTCCTTTCTGACTGAATTCAGTGACTTCTTTGGCCCCGTTATTAACACGTTCACTGCCAATGACGAGTTGACTCGTCAAACACAATCCAACCGTTCACTGCCAATGACGAGTTGAGTCGTCAAAAAAAATATATTTTTTTTTTGACGGTGCTACGTGGATCAATGCCCCCCGCGTCTCCTATGGAGATATTGGAAGTATTGAATGTGTATAATCTATTTTACCGACCAGCTAGGTGGCGACGGTGCTCTCCCGACAGAGAGAAAGTCAACCAAAAGCAGCCGCGGGAGGAAGCCTTGAATGAATGAGGAAATGGCTTGGCGATTTTACAGTCATCAGTCACCAGACTCGCCCGAGAGCGGCCGCGCCAGCAGCAGCACACTGAGAGCGGAGAGCGGTGGGGGATTGCAAATTTGCATAATAGATTATGGGTGAAACACACTTTGAAACGCCCTCAGAAAGGCCAGAATCGCACGCATTCCGAAAACCCAGAAACGAACGAGCCTCATTCTCATACTGTAGGCGGGGACGCTTTCGCGCTGCTGCGCACGGGCGCACGGCGGTGGGGGGTTCCAGAAATGGACTGGGTGGGCAGCATAAAGCCTAGAGTCGCACGGGGCTTCATCGGGGCTCTCAAACCCAAGAGACGAGTGAGCCCTATCCACACTCGCTGCCAGGGTGGGAGGCTGCTCAAACTCGCAGCAGCAGCAGCAGCAGCAGAGCACTCGCTTGTGACAAACGCAGGCTGAAAGCCACCAGACACGCCCACGGGGGGAGGAGTTTGAAGGAGAGGGCGTTCGGAACTATATTGTTTGGATGTCTGATCTCTCACTGATGCCAAAAATAAATGGTTAAAGTTAGGGGTCGACCGATATGGGTTTTTCAGGGCCGATATCGATATCGATTATCGGCAATGAAAGACACCGATAACCGATATTTTGGAACCGATATATGTTTGCAGTAAAAATTTAAATCTTGGTGTCAAAATTTAGAATAACACGACCCGTTGTTGAAATTCATTTTCTTCAGTTTATCCAACTACAATATTATTTGAAAATATTCACTCTATTAATATTGATATGAATCAAAGTGTATGTGTGTGTGTGTGTGTGTGTGTGTGTGTGTGTGTGTGTGTTTGTTCAATCTAGTGGAGACTTGGGCACATTATCAAGATAAAGCTGTGGACTTATACTTTTAACAAACTAACACCGACTCACTACAGTAACAAAATAATAGAGGGTTTCCCTCCGCTTACACCTGACACTAACCTCACCCCCAGGCTCTCAAAGGAGAATACTGAAACAAACACGTTCATCCGTGCATCCGCTGATGTAATGTCTCATCCTCGTTTATTCGGTTCCTTGTTCCAAGCAGAGAGAGAGTCAGAGAGAGCAGAAAAAAAGTCCGCTGCAGCTTGCCCAGACATGCCTGCCTGCCAATGTATTTTTCGGACACGCAGCGCGGACACGCAGCGCTGGATCAATAAAACAGCTTCGCTACTGACAACCATGGCCATTTGATTCAAAAAGAGCGACGCTACACCGTGGACACGCACGCTACTATGGAATTAAAAACTAGTGCCCCATACACTGCTTTGTGAGGTTACTAGGCTATTTTGCCCTCTTCAACAGCGGTGGACGGTGATAAGTTTGAGTTGCACTTGCACAGCAGGCACCAACGTTACTCAAAGATATATGCTATCAGTACACAAATAATCTCTGTTATCTTATCGTTATCACTGCAACAATCATCTCTCTCACTTATAGACAGACCTATCTCCACACACTTTGCACTGTGCGAGGCTGCGCTTCATACGAATCGCTCATAAGATCGTGGTGTTTTTGAAATGTCAGCGTAGGTAATTATTATGTATATTAACTTTAGTACAACTTCGGCATGGCAATATCTGCAGCTTTACCTTAACACTGTGACTGTCACACAGTCGCAACAGCCAACTAGTCAAGTCCGCTGTCCGCTCCACAGAGGCAGCACAGCTCAGACGGCCACGGCCTGCCTCTGTGCAGGCTGGAGCACTGAGGTGTCAGATTTCATCTCTGAGCAGCTCTCTGATAGGCTATTGCTCGATGTGTAACCAATCAGATAGCGCTGTGGGAGGGACATTGCTCCAGATCACACAGAGGGAACTACAGTACTGTAGGAGAGGCTCCTTCCAGCCGCAGCAGCTGCAAATTAGCGCATTTTTTTATTGAATTATTATATCGGTAAACAGCCAATGAAAATGCCGATACAGATAATCGGCAAAATGTTGAATATCGGCCATAATAATCGGCCAAACCGATAATCGGTCGACCCCTAGTTAAAGTGACTGTTCTGCCTGTTTGATTGAATTTCACAAAACTGCGATTATCTCAGCTTTCACTCTCAGACGCTGAAACCATGCTGTACTCAACGGCTAATATCTACATAACTACTAACTCTACAAACTAACTCTTTTAGACAGAGAAAGCACACATTCTATTAGTACTTTTGTGAACTTTGTGTTCACAAACTCCAAGCAGAAAAGAATCCTCGGCTCTTGTAAAATGAGCCAGAATCCTCAAAAAACGGCTTGGCAGAAGCTACCTACAGCAAAAAAAAAACGGCTGGCAGTCAATGTGTTAAATTTGAGAGAATTCTAATGCTGGGGATTTGAATGTGCATGTAAATGCCATGCTAAAAGTAAACAATGTTTCTAAGACCCACAACTCAACACCAAGCTTATCATCACTAGGTCCACCTGTCTTATCTACCCCTGTCCACTTGCCTACCCCTTCTTACTGCAGTCATGTACTGCCCCTTATTGGTCAGATGATGGTACATATAGTCTGGTCTGTAATGTGCTACAGTGGTAGACGGATCAATAAGCGTGCCTTACCGCAAGCTGTGTATTGACGCGCGGCGGCATTAAAACTAATTGAGGTGTAGTTGCACCGTTGACCACCAGGTGTCATCTGTGAGCATCCTTGAGATCAAGTGTTGAATGTGACACAATAGGGCGCGCCGGGAAGAAAACAAAAGGTAATTACGGCAGCTAAATAGGCCCCAATATAGCGTTAAAATAAAATAAAAATGTAGGCTATCATGCAAAAAGTAGCCTGTAATGTTAATTTAATTTCGGACCGTCTGAATATGTTTTATTTATAGAGAGCGAGGCGAACCAACAGCAAGCAGAGAAAGAGAAACGGAGATCTGAGAGTTTCTTCATTGCCCAACCGTGACAGCAGCGAGAAAAAGGGAGCTGGATATATCATTTTTCAAAATGATTTACATGGACTGCGGGCGCTATTAGAAAAGGGTGATGGATTTGTCTTGTCAGCTGACATTTGGACAAATAGGAGAGGGCACAGCTTCCTGGGCATCGTGGCCAGTTTCATTGACGGGACGTTAAAGGGGCACACCGTTCTGTTAGGCTGTGATCACAATACAGGGTCACCATACCGCTGATCGCATTTACCAAAAGTATGAAAGAATTGGAACGTGCAACGACGTGTTATTCGTGTCATATGCGGGGCAGGTGTTGAAACTGAAAGTAAGACTAGCGCCATCCAGCAGAGAGAGGGAAGGAGGGGATGGTGGGCATGTCTGGACATGTCTGGATGCATGCAGGGGCAGGTGTTGAAGCGAGTCATCCTGGAGCAGATGCAGCAGAAATATGACAATGCTGCAACCCAGAGGATTATGCGGAAAGCAACTCTTCTGGACCCAAGATACCGGGCGGAAAACATGGATCCCACCGATCTAAGTGATACCCAAGCTGAGCTGGTAGCAGAGATTGTGGCAGCAGTCGGCCCCGCTGCACGCGTGAGAGTGGAGGGTGAAGAAGACGAGTCAGGTGCTGGTGGAAAGATAACCAGGCACGGCTTCCACTCATGGCCGGCTTGGCAGGGAAATATTTGTGTATTTGTGCCACCAGTGTACCATCCGAGCGTGTGTTCAGCACAGCAGGGATTGTTGCAATGCCACTCCGAAGCAAATTATTGCCCGAAAAGGTAAAGCTGTTGGTATTCTTGGCCAGAAACCTGTAATGGTAAAACGAAGCAAAAAGGCTAATGGCTAAAGGCCTATAGCCTATTTAACCAAGCCCAAAATGTTTAATTTCGAATTCCTTTAAGTTTATAAGATCGTGTGGTGGGCTTGTGTTGTTTAAATCCCTGAAGTTCGTTAATACAAGCTTAATTCATTTAAGATAATTGCATAATTCGTTTTGTATTTATTTTACACAGCAATATCTACTGGTTAATTTTACCAGGCTAATTTATTTTTATTTTTGTGTGTGAAATGATGAAGGTTTTCCCAATGTCCCACTGGGTTGTGTTTTTGTAAATAAAAAGTGTTGTACGGAAACAAGCTTGTTTCTTTTATTTCTGTTTATTATAGTAACATTTTTATTTGTCTTATATGGCTATTATTAGGAGGGGGGGTTGATTAAATTTTATGAAGTCGTTGCGGTGCTGTTTGGCTGCCCGGCCCGGCACTGCTGCGAATGCGCATTCACAAACATGTCATGTCACGGAGTCAGGCGCGACTCAAACTGCAGGCTAGTAGGCTGCTCAGTTAAAAACAACAATAAATATGCTGGTCGGTTACTTATTTTATTTAGCCTTCTATATTTTAGAAGCATATTTTTATGTTTACATTTTCTCAGTTTCTGGGATAGTCGGACAAGTGAACATGAAGGAAGAGTAGAGACTTATGGAACCCTGACTGAAGACGTTTGTTTATTCATGTAGCCTAATTAAAAACATTTTCAATGATAGCCTGAGGTGTCTGACTGCTGAATGTAGCCTATTAAAGGCCTTTGGCCTAACTGCAAAGTGCAAACTCAAACTCAGCAAGCAACAATAAATTAAACAAATAGCCTATAGCAGCATTATTGGGCACCTAAGTAAATACATGCACTGTCTGGCATGCCTAGAATGTCTCTAGAACGTGAAATTAAATAACTTGAAAACTAATAAATGAAGAATCACTTGTAAAAAATTTTTTTTTAATAAAGTGGCTGGCTGCTCGGTTCTGCCCGTTTTCGTTTAGCATTTATTTGCGTCGGGACTTCACTGCATTGAACTGCTCCGCTGCATGTGCAAAGTTGAAGGCCTCCAAACCCTTTCCACAACTTGCGATCTGCATCAGCCTTGTGACTTCTGCAGGGACACTGGAGACTGGAATTGGGGGAGGGGGTGGAGGGTGGAATGTTTCACCCCTATTAGACCCTATAGACCTGTCTATTGTCTTATGTGGCCAACCTATTGAAATGTAAATAAAGGAACGGGGGCAGTCCGGGGGGGCAGTCCCGATGAGAATAGGCCTACAGTAGCCTATATTACAATAGGCTATATATAAAATCTGTGGCTTTCAAGGCTGGTGTGAAAGAGCCTACATAACCAGAGTAGGCCTATATTGTTTGATAAAAATATGTTTTCAGACAATGGGCACGGCGCGCACACACACACACACACACACACACACACACACACACACACACACACACACACACACACACACACACACACACACACACACACACACACACACACACACACACACACACACACACACACTGCTCCCCTACGAGAACCGCAGGCTCTGCGCACGCTGCTGAGCGACATGACGGGCGGCCAGCGTGGCCGAGAACCAGATGACAAATAAATAAAGTAGCTACTCTCACCTCTTGATTAAGGTGTAGGCTATGGGAGTTATTTATTTTATTTATAATAATACAGATATTTATAATAAAACATATATTATAGTTTTTATGGTAGCGCTACCATAGCCTATATTATTATTATTATGGATGGCCCTCTGCAGCTGTACTAAATACGAATAAAGCAAGGCCATAAAAATTAGTTCGTATAGTCTAGAGGGAACAAATAAAAGGAGCTGAATTGCCGTGGAGTGCGCAGTAGTTTTAATGCGGTTGACACAAAGGATACTGTTGGCAGAGTACATGAAACATTCCACCCCCCATCGCAAGTGATTTTATTCTGCATGTAGAATATTCAGCAGGAATGCACAAATGTCACACAAAGGAATAATAATAATAATAATAATAATTATGACGTGATAAGATCATTCATTTTAGCACCGCGCGCTCCGCTCTCTTCAATGAGGAAATGGAAATCCAGACCTTGTAGAAAAGTGTTGATTTTCGGGGTTAGGGTTGAAAGTAATTCTCTCTCTTTTCAGAGGCACACAATTACTCACATAAGACCCTACATTTAATAGTTAATTTAATAATTAGTTTGTGGATTTGGTTTCCAGGGACTTTAATCATCAAGGGGAGACAAAACACGATTGATTTCGTAGGCTGAGAGCGAGAGCCTCCCTGCTTGCTGCATATACTGTACTGTAGGTAGTTGTGCACTGCCGCCCCCTAGTGTCCCACTTTGATACCACATACTAACGGCAAACAGAATTAACGCCGCGTTGCGGTAAAAGACGCTTATTGATCCGTCTACCACTGTACAAGTGAGAATATGTTGATGGGCTGGAATGGGTTGAGGTGACTCAGTTCTAGGAAGGTTGTGAGTGGTTCTCTGTGTTCCATCCTGCAGCAGGAGGCCCTGTCTGATCCTCACAGATGTCCTGAAGACAGAGCTGGGCAGAGCGTATCTGGACAGGACAATGCAGAGCCCCACATTGGGAAAGGGAGCAGAGGTGACAAGTCCACAGATGGAGAGCGGCCATCCATCAAGAAAGGAATCTGCCCTCTGTGGAGACAGGAAGTTAGGTCACAGGAAGCCCAGGAACAAATGCTCCACACATCAAAACAAGAGTGTTACTCCTAAACCCAACCAGAGGACCACCTGCCAGGCTTCTCAAAGGTAAGGAGACACTATAGCCACTTGTAGACATGAACTCTGGACTCTGCCCGTTGAATCAGGTCCCTTTCAGACAGAGGTATTGTTGTTTTCACACATGAGGAAATCCTCTGGTGTAGAGTAGAGAGTGGGGGGGAGGTGGGGTATGACGTAGTGTGTTGCGGGAATCACAGTGTATTTTCACAAGTTCCATTTAAAGGAGAATTCTGTTTTTTTACACCCCGGACCTTATTTCCAGCTTAAAATGTGATGTTTTACTCACCCAGATAACTTTGGTTTAATTCGGATCCCCATAGAAGATATTCAGCTCCAAGTAGTAGAGTCCTGGAACAGGCTATAACGGGGCATGCATAATGCACTCTGTAAACAACATATGTCATGCCGCGGTTTATTATGGTTGTTATATAATATAGAGAACATGAATACAATCACTGCTACATTATTATTATTATTATTATTATTATTATTATGATTATTTTGAAATAGTGCTGTGTGCACTCCTTTCTAGCGTCCCTCACTGCTTCACCTGCTAAAACTGCCAGCGCTCATTACTACCGTGCCTCCTCTTCATCCTCCTCCTCATCGATCATTACTACCGTGCATCCTCCTCCTCATCGATCATTTCTACCGTGCCTTGTTGGTTTGACCTCGAGGTCTCACCCGCTTTGTGGGGTCACAGATGCAGCTTGGCGGCTGCGCGACCTCGCCTGCTCGACTGGCATGTGATTAGCACTAGGGCTGGCACGGATCAGAAAACCCACGGATCGGATCGCGTGACGGATTTTGAGCCACGGATCACGGATTTTTCGGATCAGCAAAAAAAAAAAAAAGAGGCGTTCTCATACACTAACGTTAACACATTGAGTGCCAAGGACGTCTGTGCACGTCCTAAAAAAAAGTAACGAGGAGTGCCAAGGACGTCTGTGGACGTCCTAAAATCATAATTCATATTATTCCATAATTCTGCTGTTTAAGGTCGTACCCAGCCAGTGAGCATGAATCCCTTCAAGGGATCACACGGCGCCACCTTAAACATCGTCACGGAAGCTGCGCCACCCACCTCAGATCCTTTACTTTGTACAGGAGAAAGCAGGGAAAGACGTGATCAAAGAGGAAACCGATGCATGCTTCAGCCAGAGCCGTATATATTGCTCTGTCTGCAGCGGAGAGTGGGCTCGGCTGCATCCGCGCTCACAACTGAGCTCTTATGCTTCTATCTATCTCCACACGATTTCCTGCCAGAAAGCCAGCATCCGAAGCCGAACGGCCAAGCCTTTTCGTTCAGTCGCGTTTGCCAGCGCGCATCATTTCCTTGATGCGCGCTGGGATCCGTCCGGGGCAAAAACGGAGTCGAGAAAACAAACTCTGTGCGTGTGGGAGGAGCCCGCAGCTCAGAGGTGGAGAGGGGGGGGGGGGGGGGGGGGGGGCACGCAGGCTGCACAGAAACCACACCACGCCACCACATCAGAAAACACCAGCCAGAGTCAGTGAATGTGCTCGAAATTAGAGTGCAAAAGGTATTCATAAAAGTGACTATATCTTGGAAAGTAAAAAAAAACGACAGAAAACCCTTGAAAGTGCACTTGTTTCAGAGGCTGTCATTTCATAATGGAACTGTCTAGAAACAAAATTTCTTCTTTGGAAGAAGCAGGAGTGTTCAATGTTTCATTAAAGTCCAGCCCCGTCAATATAGCCATAATAGAAAAAATTCTATAGCTGTTTTCAACTGAATGGAAGTGAATCTGGCACAGGCTGCAGACAATTTTACTGAAGCGCTGTGGCACTCAATGTGTTAAACGTTAAATGAAACGAAAGGGGGGGGGCCTTCAGAGAGACTTTACAGCGGGGAGAAGGGTTGAGGAAGCTCACTTGTGCTTGCCATGATGATGCCTGTCTGTCTGGCTGCGCTGCAGGCGTTCTCATACACTAATGTTAAACGTTAAATGAAACGAAGGGGGGGGGGGGGGGGGGGGGGGTCCGCGGACCATTGACGTTCCGAACCTCGTTCCGAACCGTGGGGGCTGATCCGTACGCGTCACGGATTATCCGTGATCCGTGCCAGCCCTAATTAGCACATGTACAATAGAGCAATTGTGGGCCGTGGCAGTTTTTGCCCAATTATATTAGTAACATTGTTTTTGTTGTTGTTGTTGTTGTTGTTGTTGTTGTTGTGTTGTGGGTGTTCCCCATCTTACCGTCTGTCTCTGTTTGATGACATCAGAGCTGATTTGCGTGAAGAAAGACATCTGACAGAGGAGGAGAGGAACGCTGTCAAGATGAATTCTTCAGAAGAGGTGAGAAAATATCACTTATGTTGCAGGACACACACACACACACACACACACACACACACATACATACATACATACATACACACACACACACACACACACACACACACACACACACACACACACACACTCTGTGTCTCTGTCCTGATTCTTTCTTTGTATCTTTCTCTATGGAAACAGAGAGACACCAGCGGACCCAGACGTCACCGCTGTGATCAGTGCGACAAAACATTCACAAGACTTCGGCTGTTAAAGCTTCATCAGAGAGTTCACTCAGGGGAGAAGCCTTACTCCTGTCAGGAGTGTGGGCGCTCTTTCAGTCAGTCAGGTGACCTAAGAAGACACCAACGCATCCACACTGGAGAGAAACGCTACAGCTGTGACCAATGTGAGAGCAGGTTCAGTCAGTTAACTAACCTTACAAGACATAAACACATCCACACTGGAGCTAAACCCTACAGCTGTGACCAATGTGGGAGCAGGTTCAGTCAGTTAGCTAGCCTAACAACACATAAACGCATCCACACTGGAGTTAAACCCTACAGCTGTGACCAATGTGGGAGCAGGTTCAGTCGGTTAGATCACCTAAAAACACATAAACACATCCACACTGGAGCTAAACCCTACAGCTGTGACCAATGTGGGCACAGGTTCCGTATGTTAAATCACCTAACATCACATAAACGCATCCACACTGGAGCTAAACCCTACAGCTGTGACCAATGTGGGAGTAGGTTCAGTCAGTTAAATCACCTAAAAACACATAAACACATCCACACTGGAGCTAAACCGTACCACTGTGACCAATGTGGGAGCAGGTTCAGTGAGTTAGGTAACCTAAAATCACATACACGCATCCACACTGGAGTTAAACCCTACAGCTGTGACCAATGTGGGCGCAGGTTCAGTCAGTTAGTTAGCCTAACATCACATAAACGCATCCACACTGGAGCTAAACCGTACAGCTGTGACCAATGTGGGAGCAGGTTCAGTGAGTTAGGTAACCTAACAAGACATAAACGCATCCACACTGGAGCTAAACCCTACAGCTGTGACCAATGTGGGAACAGGTTCAGTCAGTTATCTAGCCTAACAACACATAAACGCATCCACACTGGAGTTAAACCCTACAGCTGTGACCAATGTGGGAGCAGCTTCAGTTACTTAGGTAGCCTAAAAAGACATAAACACATCCACACTGGAGTTAAACCCTACAGCTGTGACCAATGTGGGAGCAGGTTCAGTCAGTTAGCTAGCCTAAAAAGACATAAACACATCCACACTCGAGTTAAACCCTACAGCTGTGACCAATGTGGGAACAGGTTCAGTCAGTTATCTAGCCTAACAACACATAAACGCATCCACACTGGAGTTAAACCCTACAGCTGTGACCAATGTGGGAGCAGGTTCAGTCGCTTATATAGCCTAACATCACATAAAAGCATCCACACTGGAGTTAAACCCTACAGCTGTGACCAATGTGGGAGCAGGTTCAGTCGGTTAACTAGCCTAAAAACACATAAACACGTTCCCACTGGAGATACTGTGTCCGCTGTAAGAAAATGTTCAGACACTCAAATACTCTGAAGAGACACCACTGCATCTAACCTGCTGAAGTGAAGAGAGCCTTCACTGTCTGCAGCGTGAACAAGCTTATCTGTCCAATAGGAATGAACGATACCGACAAAAAAAGTCTGTGATTATTTGACAGATTTTTTGTTGTGAAATCTGTCACAACAAGTTATGGAAACTTTAAGTACAATTTCCAGGTCCTGGAAAAGTTCTGGAAAATATAAAATCCCCTAAAGCAGGGTTCCCCAAATAGCGTCCCATCATATCACACAGGAACGGACATTATTCTTTACCGAGCTTTCGACCGGAGTGGCGCTGTTGAGCGCTGTGACGGCTGGGAACTCTAACACGGAGAAAATAATATCACCCGCACAGAATTCAGATAAAAAGAAGCATTTATGAGCAGCATCGAGCTTTCAAACCCCTCCATCGAGAAGCTATGAACCCTTCTTCTTAAGTAGGTGAAATGTTTCTGTGACACTTGTAAATACGTGCATATCGCTGATTTAGACAGCTTGAGACTGAGAGTCGCAGGGAAGTCTATGTACGGATAAGGGACTCTTGGAGGGTAGACGATCACGTCACGATGACGTCATACCCGGAAGAGTCACAAAGGGGCTATTCGGCCCTCAGCAAAATGTGGCCCTTGGTGAAAAATAATTGGGGACCCCCCTGCCCTAAAGTTTTGGAAAAGTCATGGAAATTTGTTTAATAAATATTCACATGCACAGAGAGCGGAATATGGAATTATTTTTTCTTACGTTACGTTGCTGACGGGAAGTAAAGGGGAAGCCCACGGACACAACATAGCCCGTCTGTAAAAAGATGTTTAAAAGTGCGCAGGCGAAGGGAGCCGACACGTCCAGCTTGGCCAAACGCCAGTAAACTTCCCGACTTGTTCAAAGAGCAACAGGTGGGAATGTGATGGATAACATCATTACATTCCCTTAAATAAGTCATCAAACAAGTTTTATTTTGTGACAAAAACAAAAATGTTTTTCACTGTCAGAGTTTGATGAGGAAATGCGCTCAGTACGAGCGAAGACCCTCTGCTAAGTAACGTTATTGAGTCATGACGCTGTTTAATAAGTGATCTGGCTGCAAAAATATCAAAGAAATCACATAAACTTATAGAGGACATCATGATCACGCTATATAAGCTTTAATAATACTGACATTGATCTAATTATTGTATTAAGGTGACATGAAGGCTGTGCATCATCAATAAGTGATATTTATCAGCATAGCAAACATTCATTGTTATAATAGGCTACAGTTGGTCAGTGCTCAAAAGCAGGCAGGAACAGGTTGGTCAAGTGAAAGTGGATCCCTGGATTTAGAGTCAACCACAACAAGGCATTTAAGCAACCTGAATTCCTGCAAAAGAGTGAAAGTGAGTGATTAAAATTCATAAACAACTGACCTCAAGGCTCATTTAACTTCACAAAATGTAGAAAAAGTTGAAAGCAGTGATTAAATCTAATCATGTTTTTCTGCAAATTGCATCATTGGGAGGTTGATTCAATATTAGGGATGGGCAATATATCTTTCTTATATCAATATTGTTATATGAGACTAGATGTCTTAGATGTTGGATATGGAAATATGATACGGCATAAATGCTGTCTTTTCCAGGTTTTAAATGCTGCATTACATTAAGTGAAGTGTAGGCTAGTGACACTTTAAAGTAGAATGTCATAACTATAAGTGAAGTGTAGGCTAGTGACACTTTAAAGTAGAATGTCGTAACTTACTCACTTTCTAATGTACACCAAGACTTCACAAAATGTTTGGCCATGGAAATTTGTTTTGAAGTCATGGAAAAGTCATGGGAATTCATTGGTCAAAATGTGTATGAATGAACCCTGTTTTGTTTAAAGAAGTTATTTTGTTGTCAGTGTGCAAGATTTACTGAGTTAAATGATCAAATGTCTTGTTGCTGTTTGGATCAAACTCTGAAGAAATGTATTGCAACCTGTGATTTGGAAATTGCAAACGGTCACATTGGGATTTTCAAATAATTGTTCTGTTCGTCTCTACTGTCCAACGAAATGTAAGGAAATAAAAGTTCACTGACAGCAAAGTCTGACTGCAAAATTATGTTTATTTATCAGCCATGAATCTTGCCATTTGATTGCTAGAATGTAAGGAACAATGTACAATTTGGACGGCACGGTGGCTCAGTGGTTAACACTGTTGCCTCACAGCAAGAAGGTCCCGGGTTCAAACCCCGGTCCGTCCCAGGTCCTTTCTGTGTGGAGTTTGCATGTTCTCCCCGTGTCCGTGTGGGTTTTCTCCCACCATCAAGAAAGACATGTATGTTAGGGTAAATACTCCTGTCAGTGCCCCTGACCAAGGTACTGGCAAAATAACGAGTTGGTCCCCGGGCGCTGCACAGTGGCTGCCCACTGCTCCTAGTTCTAGGAAGGTTCCTAGTAGAGGATGGGTCAAATGCAGAGGATGAATTTCCCCAAGGGGATAAATAAAGGATAACTTAACTTAAAAATGCATTGCAAAGTAAATAATATAGTTTGCATGGAGAGCTTGTGAAACTGTGATGGTCAAATGTCTCATTTGTGATTCCTACAACTGGACTGTACAGAGCCAAAAAGATCCTATGTGATATGAGAGTTACAGCATAGACGGCGCGTTGAAGAGACATCTGGAGCTCAGGATCAACTAAATTATGGAGTTTTATTTTTTAAATATTCATGACATGATGAATGCGTTATCTTGATCTTTATTGTTTATTTATGTAGTCCCTAGCTGGGCGGAGTCGATAGTGGCACACAGTTCAATTGAAAACAATGTATCCATCTGCACCTCTACTGTGATCTGGACAAGAATGTACAGCAGCAACAGAGTATGTATTCGATGGAAGATGGCTGCATCCATCTAGTGGTGAGATCTGTGCACTGCATTTCAAAGAGACACGTTTTCTTCTGTGTTTAAATATATCTCACGGACATCATACTCTCTCACACACATACACACACACACAAACAGACCATTCAGATGGTTAAAGGCTAAATACTGTATACATTATTTTACTTTTTAATTTCACATCAGATATTTCTCATGTACATTTAGTGTGTAATAAATACTGATTCTGAAGTGAAAACTCATTCTATTTGGATAGTATGCCAATCAACACTTTAAATGAGAATTTTGGTATATTTCAACCTGGACCATTTTTATTTAGGCCTATTTGTGTAGAGAAATATTTAAAATTGATGCAGTATTGACCAAGATCGCTTCAGTTGGCAGGCGCTCCTCGCAAAATGGCTGCGTTCACCTTATCGTGCGTTCCTTTATCGCAAAATAACTGGGATGTGGAGGCTAAATGACGTCACATCCGTTTTGTTAGCGTTCCATTTGCAGAAAACTTGAGCTGGGAAGTTCACTGTTTATTGTCAGATCCAGTTGCTAGCCAGGCTAGCCATTGTTAGCAATAACAGTTGATAACATGGCATTTCACGGCATTTTGAGCATACAAACACTGCAGCCTCATGTCCACACAGATACTGTAGAAGTTAGGCAGTGTGTGTACAGCTGATTTTAGTGAGACAAACAAAACAGAAGTGCTAAACAACATTACTATGATTATATGTATATATGTATACATATATATATATACAATGGCAGTGGTGGTTAAGTGGAGCACTGTTTGGGTTGGAGATGTGTGTCTTCACTGTAGTCTGTCGCCCATGTCACTGCAGTGTCTCAGCCGTGCGGGGAAGCCTTCCTGCCTGGGCGATAGTTGACACTGTGTGCTGTGTCCACGTAATCCTCCTGCAATCTCTCATGTTGTAAAATCCCTTCAAACAGTTAAATAACAACACAGAGACATTTTATTAGCTAATGACTTTATTGGGAAACATTGTGTAACCCTAACCCTGTGCAAAACGTTCGTACCCCCGTGTGTTTTCTCACCGTTTCATTTATCTTCCTGATCTGCCCGGCCCGCACACAGACTGCAATCATCAAGACAGGTCTCATCTACTAGGTAAGATGTTACATTTAGACATTTAGACTGTTTAATAACAATTGAAAATCTTGCTCGTACACTGCTCAAAAAAATTAAAGGAACACTTTGAAAACACATCAGATCTCAATGGGGGGAAAAATCATGCTGGATATCTTTCCTAACATGGACTTGTTAATGTGTTAGGAACGAAAGGATGCCACATTGTTTGGAAAATAAAATGATCAACCTGCACTAGAGGGGCAACAATAGAGAGGCAAAGTGACCGCCTACTTCCTGCTTCAGCACTGTACCAGAGAATTTCATCCGCCATTTATTTTCCCATAGACATTTCGTAAAATGCTTATAAAATAGTTCGTCGAACCAAACGGTTCAGCTAACGCTATAATCGGGAGAGACCATAGAACATTTCACTTGGACCAACAACAAAAAAACATTGAAAAAATATTGTCTTTAAACCTGCATTTGTTTTACGTTTTGGTCCCAGTGAGATGTTATGCCATCTCTCCTGTTTCTAAATATATATGTACCGTTTGGTTTGAACCAGTACAACTATTTTTATAAGCATTTTACAAAATGAAAATACATTACAACTATTTCATCAATTTATTCCTAACTTGTAACTATATTTTAACTATCACAGGTCTAACTCCCATCCCCCATCTCTCTCCCACAGTACTCTGTCTACTGCTGCATCCTGTCTCTCATTGCGTCATCATCCTCGGCTGCAAGAAGGAGCTCTTCATGGCCTATGGACGCATCCTCTATCCACACGACTGGAACTGCAACAGGTGGGACTGAACTCTGGATGTCAACCCTGTATCCTGTCACATGGTCTTATTCAGGGCTGGACTGCAATGTAATTCTACCGTTGCAATGGCCGGTGGACCGCTAGCTAGTGGGCCGGTCAGGTTGGTGAAAAAGTATGTAGTGAAATGTACCCAGGCCCGGGCGGTTCCGCGACCCATGATTACACCTAAAACCCCTAGACCGGGTCATAACATGTGGCTTTATAAGTAAATCCCCAACCCATGCGAGCGTGAGCGAAGCACGGGTTGGGGCCGATTCGAAATTGTGGGCCTGTCTGACACATGGCAGGTAGCTTTTTTGGTCCCAGTCCAGCCCTGGTCTTATTGTACTGTGAGGGGGGAGGGGGTGCTCATGTATTACAGGATATGAGTCATAATTGAACACTAGTCACTCACTCTAGTCACTTAGATTTCATGCATCGTCTAGTTCAGTCTCATGAAGTATTTCAGAGGTGGTGAGATCTTATCAGAACCACTTACAGTGACCACCATAGTATGATGATCATCTTAAATACCTTGATACCAACATCATTAGACAACCAGGGTCAAAGACACAGAGACAAACGAACAAACAATGTGACAATTATTAACCCTAATTATTCCTGCATCCCTAAAATGAGCATGTATGAATAGGTGAAACATTTGAAATGAAACTGAGGTCCAACCATGAATTCCCCTTTGTGCTAACGATGCATCTGTCCTGAATGAGCTTGGCCTGGTTAAACACCCCCAGGTGATGAGCTGCATATACATCACCCTGTTCCTGGTCGCTATGCTCATCATCTCACAACAGGTAAGGAGAATGCTCCTCACCCCATTTCCCTCCCCGTTTTTATCCCTTATTTCTCAGAGACACACACACACATGAATAACTTTGTATTGCTCACAGGCATAAAGACAGACTGATAGCATCCCTATAGAGTTAACGGTGCCTCGCAAGTACCTGGATGGCAGATGTGTGACCTTTGGTTCCTAACCTTTCTTACATCCCTCCTTCATGGCCCTCCTCTCTTTTACCTAGAGTAAGAGCTGCTTTTCTGCCAGTAGCTTCTTGCGTCTTATGCTATGCTGGAGTTTGTCATTTTGCCTTGAAATAACAAGTTTTCTCAAAATAATTTCTCAAATTGAGTGCAAACCTCTCCAACCTCTATATATAAATATATATAAAAAAAAGTATATATATGAAGAGTTAATTTGCAAAAACAGGTAAACGCCATTCTTAAAATGAACAAACATCTGTTTGATACTCCCTGGAGTGCACATAGAAAACATTGAGTTGATTTATGTGGAAATTATCAGATGAATATGTTTTAGTTATGATTGATAATAAACATTTCCCAAAAATAAATTAATTACAGTATCAATACATCAATATATAAAATAAAATGATAAAAAATCCAAACGGAGATACCTGTTTTTGCAAATGAACTCTTCATATATACTTTTATATATAATATATATATATATATATATATTTTAGAAGAAGAAGAAAAAACACCTCCCTCATCCTCACCACCCGTCTCTCTCTGCTAGAACGAGTCGTGCTTCCGACTGCTGAAGAACAAGAACCACACGGATCAGGACGAGATCGAGCCCAGGGAGAACCTGAACCACCTGCTGCTGGAGAACGTTATGCCGGCCCACGTGGCCGCGTTGTTTGTCGGGGAGAACAAAAAGAACGAGGTGGGACTCCACTCAAACTCTTTACTTAAGAGAAGCACAAGGTAGGCGCCCCGGGTTACAGGTGGATTTCTAAACAGGCCCCGCCTTCCCTCCACCCTCCACGTCTCCATCACTCCACTGGCTCTCATTGGCATGTCTGGTGACTTTGACACCGGTACACACGGTTGACATGAAATTGGGCACACGGGTAGTGCAGCAGTAGATTTCCTGCCTACCTTTTGCTCGGCAGTACCAAAAAAACTTTAATTGCAGATTTCTTACATTTGTTGTCTGCGGGGAAGCCTTCCTGCCTGGGCGATAGTTAACACTCCGTGTGCTGTGTCCACGTAATCCTGCAATCTCTCACGTTGTAAAATCCCTTCAAACAGTTAAATAACAACACAGAGACATTTTATTAGCTAATGACTTTATTGGGAAACATTGTGCAAAACGTTGGTACCCCTGGACTGAGGAGGCGAAACGGAGGCAGATGGGTCCAACCCCATGGTCCAACCTCACTTGTAGACGGGGAGCAGTGGAACATGCCAAGTGTGATTCAGTAGGGGGGTTTAATTGATTACAGTTTTTCACAATTGCTTAAACACATTTCCTGATAGACTACCTCACTTTCTCAAAACCCGAAACACAAATCTCAAAACTCACACACAAAATGCAAAATCCTACACTTCTCTTGCAAAAGCACACTTTGCCCTCAAAACAGTGTTAACTCTTCATTAAATGGTATTTTCTTTTCAAATGACAAACACATACATCATATGAGTAGACATTTCTAAGCACCCATTGAACACTGGTGTGCAGAATGGAAAACACTATATGAATGCTTTATCAGTAGAATTATGCCTTTGCATGTTCAGTTTCAGGTTGTGCACATTGTGTCTAATGTGTTTAAACAATTGTGAAAAACTGTAAAACCAATTTTTGAGGGGTTAAACTACTTGGAGTCATTATAAATGGAGTCATTATAAATGATGACGTATGGGAAAGTCAATGTAATAATAGTTGTGTTGAAGGGGACTCTTGTTGTATTGTGTGGTTAATTGAAAACTAATTATGTTTGTCTCTGCATAGGAGGGGCTGCATCCTTCAATGGGGGATTCATGTCCCTGCTTCTGACAGGGGAAGGCACCAGGACTGCTGCCTACATACTGTAACTGGACCCATTTGCAGGGGCTTAACCTACTGTATGTGTTTGTTCAGTTTTGTCTTGTCAAGTTTTGAATAGTGATCTGTTTATTAAGGGCAATAAAACTTTTTCGAGTTTGGTTTAGTTCAGTTTTGTCTTGTCAAGTTTTGAATAGTGATCTGTTTATTAAGGACAATAAAACCTTTTCGAGTCGTTTGTTGGAGAAAGCCATAACAAAACTGCCTAGAGATCCATTGTGAGAGAGAGGACAAGGCAGGAGAGAGAGAGGACAGAGGACAAGGCAGAGAGGAGAGGAGAGAGAGGACTTCAAAAGGCAGGAGAGAGGACAGAGAGAGGCAGGAGAGAGAGGACAGGACAAGCGGTAGAGAGGACAAGGGAGAGAGAGAGTGGGGAAAGCCATAACAAAACTGCCTAGAGATCCATTGTGAGAGAGAGGACAAGGCAGGAGAGAGAGAGGACAGAGAGAGAGGCAGGAGAGAGAGGACAAGGCAGGAGAGAGAGGACTTCAAGGCAGGAGAGAGGACAAGGCAGGAGAGACGACAGAGAGGCAGGAGAGGACAGGACAAGCGGTAGAGAGGAGAGAGGACAATGGAGAGAGGACAACCAGTCCTCCACCACCCCCTCTGTCTGACCTCCCCTCCAACCTGTCGAGAGAGAGAGGACAACCTGTCCACCCACCCTTCTAACTCCCTGTCTCCCTCCAACAAAATTCCCTCCTCTGCCATCTTATGATGTATCTCCCGGCCTCCTTCCTCTCACCCTGTTCGCACTCAACCACTCTACTACCATCTCTGCAGGGACTGACCCGCAGAGGAGAGAGGGGAGCAGGCACAGTCCCTGCAGAGATGGTGAGAGTGGTTGAGTGAGAACACGGTGAAGGAAGGAGGCCGGGAGATGGCAGAGGGGGGAGGAGAGAGGGGTGGGGGGAACAGGGTGAAGGAAGGAGGGTGGGGGGGAGGGGGGAACAGGGTGAAGGAAGGAGGCCAGGAGGGTGGGGGGGAGAGAGGGGGGAGGAGGGAGAACAGGGGGGAGGGGGGAACAGGGTGAAGGAAGGAGGCCAGGAGGGTGGGGGGGAGAGAGGGGGGAGGAGGGAGAACAGGGGGGAGGGGGGAACAGGGTGAAGGAAGGAGGCCAGGAGGGTGGGGGGGAGAGAGGGGGGAGGAGGGAGAACAGGGGGGAGGGGGGAACAGGGTGAAGGAAGGAGGCCAGGAGGGTGGGGGGGAGAGAGGGGGGAGGAGGGAGAACAGGGGGGAGGGGGGAACAGGGTGAAGGAAGGAGGCCAGGAGGGTGGGGGGGAGAGAGGGGGGAGGAGGGAGAACAGGGGGGAGGGGGGAACAGGGTGAAGGAAGGAGGCCAGGAGGGTGGGAGAGGGGAACAGGGTGAAGGAAGGAGGCCAGGAGGGTGGGGGGGAGGAACAGGGTGAAGGAAGGAGGGTGGGGGGGAGAGGGGAACAGGGTGAAGGAAGGAGGGTGGGGGGGAGGGGGGAACAGGGTGAAGGAAGGAGGCCAGGAGGGTGGGAGGGGGGAACAGGGTGAAGGAAGGAGGGTGGGGGGGAGAGGGGGACAGGGTGAAGGAAGGAGGGTGGGGGGGAGGGGGGAACAGGGTGAAGGAAGGAGGCCAGGAGGAGGAGAGAGGGGTGGGGGGAACACCGTGAAGGAAGGAGGCCAGGAGGGTGGGGTGGAGGGAACAGGGTGAAGGAAGGAGGCCAGGAGATGGCAGAGGAAGAGCAGGGTGAAGGAGGCCAGGAGATGGCAGAGGGGGGGATGAGGGGGGGGATGAGGGGGGGGTGGAGAGACGACTTCAAATCCCCTGCAGGAATCGAACCTGCACTTCTCCGCATTATGCGGTCTGTTAAGGTGACCGCCTTAACCCCTAGACCATCAGCCTAGGTAACTTACAATGGATCTCTAGGCAGTTTTGTTATGGCTTTCCCAATGAAAGACTTGAAAAGGTATTAGTGTCCGTACCGGGATTCAAACCACAAACCTTTGGGTTGGAAGGCATGGTCTTTCACCACTGGACTACAGCCCAGCTCATACACACAGAACATGCAGCAAGTCAAATAGATGTGCTTAAGATTAGGGTTTTCTTAACCACGACCATACCCTAACCCAATTGATATGGGGGGGGGGGGGTATATATATATATTTTTATATTTTGTTTTCAATTATTAATATTATTATTTTCACATTTACTAATCATTAACCACTCTATTCAGGAATTGACCGACTAACTAATATATTCACGAACTGACATGTATTAATCATTAAAGAAACAGTTAACTACTCTGAGTCTCTGAGGGGAGAAGAGGAGAGGGGGAGAGGAGAGGAGGAGAGAGGGGGAGAGGGGGAGAGGAGGGGAGGGGAGAGGAGAAGAGGAGGGGAGAGGGGGAGAGGAGAAGAAGAGAGGAGGGGAGAGGGAGAGGAGAAGAGGAGAGGAGAGGAGAGGAGAGGAGAGGAGAGGAGAGGAGAGGAGAGGAGAGGAGAGGAGAGGAGAGGAGGAGAGCGCCGCCAGGCCAGCCACCCCAACCTCCAGAGTGCCACCACCCAGGCTAAGTGCCCCTCTGCTGGGCAGAGGAGGGGAGAGGAGAAGAGAGGAGGAGAGGAGAGGAGGGGGAGAGGAGGAGAGCGCCGCCAGGGCAGCCACTCCCACCACCAGGCTGCCACCACCCGCCCTGCCCCTCACCCTGCCCGGGGTCCCACACCCCCGACTGAGACCCCCCTCCAGAACCCCGCGCACTAGGCGGACCCGGTGTATGGCGCGACGCAGTAAACAAACTCATGTTTCCCTCGTCACCAGTCATGCTGGACATCAGTACAAGTGTGAGATCCATAGACATATATAAGGCTAGATGGCTTAAGGCGGAGTCACCAGCGTCGTTGAAGCGCTGCCATCTTGCTACGGCAGGCTTTCTGGTACGTTCTATGGTAGCTGTTGGAGGGTGCACAGACAAAAATACTCATAACTCGCTGAAATCTTGACGGATTTACAAACGGTTTGGTTTATTACAAGCATATTCCGTTCCCGAGATATGGCAAAAAAAAAAAAAAAAACTAAAAACACTATTTTTTTGATGGGCTCCAAATTACACCAAAATTAAACCGAAGCATCTATGCCATGAGAGGGATTCAGGCACAAAGTTTCATGCAGTTTCATCCATTTCCCTAGGAGTTATGATCATCTGATGTGATAATACTAACCCAACAACAGATGCTCATAGCTCCTAGCAAAATGGATGAAACTGCATGAAACTAGGTGCGTGAATTCATCTCATGATGATGATGCTGCAGTTTAAGTTTGGTGTAATTTGGAGCCAAAAATAATAATAAAATGTTAGCGTTTTTTTAACCCATAAATATATATAAAGCTGTGGTGCCGTGCCGTAGCAAGATGGCCACCATGCGACGACGTCGCTCTCCATTGACCGGCAGCGCGGGTAAGCCATCTAGCCTTATATATGTCTATGGTGAGATCCCTCTCATTCCCGCAAATATGTAACGTAGCCTACGTAAATACAGTGTTGTGTAGTGGACAGGTCCGCCCATAAGGGGTAAGCTTCCAGGGGCGTCGCCACTAGGGGGGGCGCTGGAGCCAGGCAATTTTTTTTTTACACTAAAATATATCTCCCATCCTGAAAATGCGGCAACTAATTAATTTTTTTGCAAGTTGTCGAACAAATACACAAAACACAGCAGCAGTAACAAGGCATGCTTGGGCAGGAGTGCTCCTGTGGAAAATAGTGCCATTCTGATGTAATCCCCCATCCGACCAGTGCAGTGAGAGGCAGCAATGTGCCACAAGGCATCTAGTCTGCCGGAAAGCCAAAAGAAGAAGAAGAACAAGGCAGGCTTGGGGTGGACCATTTTGCTTGGGGCAGCAGCGCAGGGACCATTTATGGTGTAACACACAACACAGACAGGTGATAGCAAACAAAACAAGACCGGTGATGGCAAAATGCCAGGAGCAAAACAAAAGTCAGGATGCCAAAATCGCAAGGCATAAAAAAAAGCGGGAGCAGGCAAGGGCTTTAGACCCAAATAATAATCTGTTAACAAACTTTTTTCAGTCAGCTCCGAAAGCTGATATGAGTAAAGCGCATACGGGGGAGGGGGGGCATAGTGGCTGGACCCTTCCAGGGGCACTGCCATCTCTCTGGGCAGCCCTGGTAGTGGAAGCGATCATCTTGCTCTATAATGACCAGAATGGGTGTTGTTCAAACTGAACATTTATTTCTTCAACATGCTGCAGCAGAAAGGGAGATAAACAGCGGACACTATTTTCATAGTTAAGCTATGAAGTAGCCTACTTCCCCCCGCAGCATCGTGACATTGAATGAAAGTATAGGCTATAATGGCTCGTTTGAGATGACTTCTGGCTCGCCTGGGAAGCAGGCGAGAGCAGCCGAGTGCAGTCAGCCAACAGGCAGAGAGGGGCGGGTCATGCCTTCGCCTAGCCTTCGCCATCATGGGGAAAAAAAGATTGCGTCCCGGAGCTAGCCTGAGAGGCTAATAAAAGCTACATGTTACAGAGTAAGCTGACTATCAGTACGTTATTGCATGAGAAAGTGGACACTGTCAATAGTTAGCACTGTGAAGCTGATACAATTCAGGTGGCGGTAATGCAACATTTAAGGATGCCAACCGCCATAAAACACAGAAGAAGCTGAGAAAAAGGAAGTGCTGTGGGGTTGCAGCTGGTGAAAACCGTCTATACAATGTAATTTCTATCTGTAAATTCAGATTACTTTTGTAATTCGATTACTCATTGTAATCAGATTACTTTTGTAATCAGATTATCATCAGTGATGTCATAAGATGTTTTTGGTCACTAATGATGTCACTGATGACATTCATAGACATTGTGACATCATCAGTTGGTTTTCATATTTACTGCATGATTTGAGCCAAAAAAGCAAAAAGTGCCTGTTTTGGACTCCCAGACTTTTTCCCCAAAAAAACACAAATGAGCTTTAGTCCAGCATCTAGCCTGGTCTAAAGGCTTCAGATTAGTAGTGTGCACTGTAAAATTCTGTTTTTGAATATTTTCCCATGTTCGGCATACAGATCAATTTCCTGTACATCTCATGTAAACTGCATGTAATTGGTTGTTGTGCCAAAACTGGGGGAATAGGGGGAAATAGCCAAACACAATAGAAACTAGTAATTACAAGCCTTGACTCGAGGTGAGATGTGTAACATCAGGGAAATAATCTTTTTTGGGGAAAAAAGCTGGAGGTCCTGAAAAAAGTGTTGTTTTTGTTCAAAATTAACATTGAAAACAATGGGAAAACTATGCAATGGACTTTGAGGCCATGTAATTCCCCCAAATTTTCAGCCAACCACAAAATTCCATTTCAAGGTCAAATTTCAAGGTGTTTGGTCCAGGATCATAGAATAAAAACATAATGTGAGTGCATTTTTTTTTCAATGGCTGCTGGAGGTCCCAAAAAAGTATGTTATAATGGAAGTCAATAAGAATTTGCGGGTCATGCAACAACCGCCAACAGTAAACGTGTGAGTATTTTCTCTACAGGAGGCCACGAAGTGTCCCTAACATGGTGAGAGGGAGACTTTTGTAAAACACACAGAAAAAAAGACCTGAGCATACTTTTGGCCTCAGACCACCAAAAATGCCAAAACCCCATCCGCGCGAATGTTAAAACGATCCAACCGTTGGACTAACAGGGTACAAGGGTTAAAAAATAAAAAATATATAGCGGCCGTCAGAGCAGATTCCACGTCTCCAGCAGAACTTCCGCAGCTCCGTTAACTTGTGACATGTTGTGACGTGGTAAAACCACGTCACAAAATATATATATATATATATATATATATATATATTTTGGATGGGGGCCCTGGGCCCGGGGCGGGCGCGCCCTCTGCCCCGGTGTGCGCTCCGCTACTGACTTTAAGTTCTAATATTTTTTGAACAAACCATCATACAGGGGGAAATTATTATCCGATGAACTGATCTTTGCAGCTCTGTTGATTAGCTAATGTTTCCGTAGCATTTGATTAACGTTATGATTTAATTCATTTTGTAACAAATGTTGGTTTAGCAGGTGAAATCGAACTGAACCTTTGGCTACGTTGTACGTTGTAACTTACGTTTACTGACTGGGCAGCCCAGTGCTGCTGCCTCTCAGTCGGGTCATTTTTCTAACTAACGTTATCCAGCTGCCTGTCTCTTCTGTATCCTCATACAACAGCTACGAGGAGAGGAGCTTGCGAACATCCCCATAGTAAAAGCACTTACCAGAGATATCCATATAGGCTAAATACTCTCCTCGTGCTTCACCCCAAATAAAACCTAGTGTCTGTTTGCGACAGGCTAACCCGTTAGCTACTATTAGCTGGTATTGTGTAGGTCTCATTTTATACCCGGGAGTTGTAACGTTATAAACACATTTCCTGGCATACGCAGGCAGTTGGACAACCTGGTAAGTTCTGAAAATATGTGTCTATTGTGTTATTCCAGCTATCGTTATCGGTTGTTAGATGCTAGCCTACATCGGTTAAAACCATTGGGTATTAAAATAACCGATAACATAGCTGGAGTATAATAAAACACATTTTCTGAACTTACTTCAGTCCCCAACCAACGTTACTTCCTCGTGCACCTTTCTCAAAACAATGTCCTTTTTATTGCGGTCCATCGATATACAGTCTGGTAGACAGATCAAGCAGTGTCTTCCTTGTTTTACCAAGCAGTGTCTTCTCTATGTAAACTAGATCTATAAGGTGAAGAGCCTGTCCAGCCAATGACGGCTTGAGACTGGCTGCCACAGCTGTCAATCATCCCTTTTTATATGTCAAATAACTAATTAAAAACAAACTGATCAGAAAAATGACCACTTGCACAGGTGATAAGAACCATCTAAAATTATACAAACCACCTTTGGGAAAAAATTATATGACGTGTACTGTGATTGTTTAGTTTGTCCATTTCCCCATCCACTAACATGGGGAGGCGGGCCTATACTGGATACAGCCGCCAGAGCGGCGATCTAACATGCAGCGGCTTCACTGAATGGGACCAGACCAGACGTCCATCTTTTTATGTCGATGCGTAAAACGCGTCAGAACGGAGTGCTGTGTGCCCGGTGGGAAAACCGGACGATAATGTGTCGTGGTGGCGGGTGTCCTTCCTTCCTCAGTTACCCAACCTGTGGGCGATATCCACCGTCTTTTGAAGAGAGTCGGGAAGCCCAGGAAAAAAGCTCAATCACAGCCATTTTGGCATTTTCCCCATCTGACTCGGGAACTCCGGAGATCTTCAAGTTCCAGCGCCTGGAATGTGCATCCATGTCGTTCACTTTTTCTTGATTGATGTGACATGGCTAAAGCATTGAACATGTCGAATTTGAGGGGCACAGTAGCGCAGTGGTAAGTGATGTCGCCTCACAGCTAGAAGGTCCTGGGTTCGATTCCCACCTGGGACGCTGTGAGCGCTGAAGGAGTGCGTGCCTGTCCGCATGTCCTCGAGTGCCCACCGCCCGGGTGGGGTCATCAAAAGGGCCTTTCTGTGTGGAGTTTGCGTGTTCTCCCCGTGCCCCCTGGGGGCTTCTTCATATAGGAACCCCACACCAAAAACATGCAATATCCTGGTTGCTGATGTGGTGCCTCCTCTGGTCGTTAGGCGCGCCTGTTCGGAGGGAGGGGAACTGTGTGCGTGTGCGTGGAGGGGGGGCTGTCAAAACATAGCAGATGTTGCATTAAGCCATATGAGAGGAGCACAGGAGCAGCGGTGGTGATGCGGGACCACAGCACACACACTGGACGGAAACAAGGCGATCCGGACCTGGAATTTAAAAAAAATAAAAAATAAAATCCATAGATCTGCTGAGGTCACCACTGGGAAGATATACGGCTTGTTTGGCATTTCGGTTTGGATCCGGGAACATTTCGGGCGGTTACCGCGTTTGTGAGCTTTGGAGTTAATACGTTAAATAGAACGCGCAATGTATTGCACCCTTGGCACGTTCGCCCGCCAAACAAAATATACACTGGGTGTCGCCCGCGAGTTCTGAGGCGAGGATATTTGTGTGGATGATGACTGTGCTGCGCAGTCCAGCCGGTCCCGTCCGAGCTTTCATCTCCCAAGGAAGTGTTTTTTTTCCCTCGCAGGGCGCAATCACGTTTAATAAACGAGGTTATCGTCACAAAGAGCTTCACAGAGAAGGGACACAATACAGATACAATGTTTACAATTTTGAAGACATGAAGCCAGCTGTGTGTGTGTGTGTGCGTGCGTGTGTGCGTGCGTGTGTGTGCGCGTGCGTGTGTGTGTGTGTGTGCGTGTGTGTGTGTGTGCGTGTGTGTGCGTGCATACGCCATGAAAAATCATCAATCATGCAATTATTTGTGCAATGCATCCTGCCCTAAAAAGCTGCCCAAATAGTTTCTCTGTTTCACTGCTGCATCTGTTGCTTTTCAGAGAGCCAAAGAAGGCGTATTAAAGGATTATAAAAGAGTGACATTTTCCTTTCATGTAGTGTTAATTTTCGTTGACGAAAACTATGATGAAAAATGTTTAGTCGACTACCTTTTTCCCCCAAGACTAAGACGAGACTAAAATGTTCAGACTTTTAGTTTCATTGACTAAGAGACGAGACTAAAATACTTAAATACTTTTAGTCGACTAAAACTTGACTAAATAAAAACAGGATGAGGTTGACTAAATATGATGAAGACTAACAAGGACATTTAACACGGGACTATAAAACTAAGACTAAGTAAAAAAATGGCCGACAAAATTAACACTACTTTGATGGTAAAAGCACTCGGGACGGGGGGGGGGGGATAATATATAAAACAACAATAATCATTTAGTTCACTGAAACCATGTTTTTACAGTCTGTCTTTCTCTGCGTGTATACATTTGACTTGTGTCTGAATGATAAAAGGAGATACTTCCAGGACGCCTCTGCCTCTCTCTTCAGCCCGTCTTCAGGCCTGCTGACAGAGGGAGCTCCTCTGTGGAAACGTTCGGGACGTCCCGAACAGATGATAGATGTGAAACTTTCCCTCTAAACATAAACAGGCTCAGTGTGTTCAGCTGTGGCCGGCGAGCGAGCACCAGACCAACGGGAACGTCACTCCTTTTTTCCCTCATCTATTTTTACGGCTTCCATTCAATTCCCAGTCGGCTCGTTTGGCCGCATGTGAGGAGAGAGCGCTCAGCCCTCACAAGACGAAATGTGTCTCCCGCCCCTCTCCTGCAGGTGTTCTGCTACATGTTGGCGCCAGCATGAAAGCTAATAGGCTACTAGCTATCGTCTCCGCTACAGTAGAAACATTTAGTTTTGAAGCCACAATATATATCTTATCAACAAATCGGCCAACGGATATCAAAGCCGGTGCATGGCTTAATCGAAAGAGCGTAACTCGAACTGGTTAACAGTTAACGAATCGAATTGGTCATTCAGTGGCGTTTTGAGCCTGGCGAACATAATATATAGTAGCTAAGGAATGTAGCTAATCTAACAGCTAGCTAACGCCAGAGCGGCTAACGCTAGCTATTTATATCGGTATTTATCATGACATGACGTCTGACTAAAGTGTTCCATTGAGTCATATGGTAGGCTAATCACCCCTTTTTAGCAACAGCTTATTTTTTAAACGTTGAGCACAACATGAGGTTATTTGTCAAAAAAATTGACTACTTGAACATTGTGGTTAATCAACAGGCCAGGTCATGAGTCATCATCAGCAACACATGAAATCTTAAAAATGACCAAACACACTGGAGGGGGGTTGTTCATCTGACAGCATCTCTGCTGGGATTCCAAACACAATAAAAGGCCAAAGAAAATGTTTCAGTCGGAATCTGTTGCCTGGATGAAAATACAAATACTGTTGTTATTCTGCACGGAAATTCCACATTATATCGGCCATAGAGCTCAACAGCGACTGCCAACTTTTTTGCAGCTCTGCTTCTACAAGATAATTCCCCATTCATTTTCTTCATAGATGTTTCCGAAAAATCTCACCACACTATCATTGGAGAGCGGCCGGGATGCTGGCTCAACTGCGCAGCAGGCAAAGCTGTATCCGAGTAATAAATTAATTTGGTTCATTTTGTCTTCTTTTTGAATTATGTTTTAGTTTTCTTATTTTCAGACAAATTAAGAGTATGGTGTTATTTTATCTGCTGACGGTTTCGGCTGTAACTACAGCCTTCTTCAGAGCTGTCAGCAGGTAAAATAACACCATACTCTAATTTATCTGAAAATAAGAAAACTAAAACATCAGCTGTATCTGAGCCTGCATAGCGGGCGAGGCCAGGTGAGCGCACGTATAGTGCGTGAGGTGCGTCTGTGAGCCCAACGAAGCGGGTGAGACCTTGAGGGAAAACCAACGAGGTACGGGAGAAATGAGCGATGACCGGGGGGGGGGGGGGGGGGGCAGGCAGGGTACCTAATAGCAATTTATGCTATTAGAATAGCATAAATTGTCAGCCCCAGCTCAGCCCAAGTCCGTCGGACTAGGTCGGGTCCCATCGTGCTTGGGCTGAAACTGAGAACTCAAAATATTGTTTTGGAAGTTGATGTCAGTTATTTTCCACCTTTTTGTATTCTGACAAATTACACAAATTTAGATTAATTGAATGCTTTTCCTCACACCAATATTTAGTCATTTATTTTTTATACATTTGATGATCAAGGTAATTTGAAACAAGATATCCTACAATATTGATGGCCTGTTGTAATAGAATACACAATATTGATGTATTTTTCCCATCTTTGGATAACATCCACTAGCATCCACTAATGACATATGTTCAAGTATTTCCTAGTAATTTTACTTCAATTGTATTTGATATAGTTTGCCAGTAACTTCCTAGCAGTGAGAGGTCTTGCTGCCCAGTAGGTTTCTTCCATCTGAACATGGCCCTGATGGATTTCCCAGGCTTTCAGCTGACTTTATTGCGTGTTTTACTTGGTAGAGTTCAAACCAGTGAAGCATCAGGTCCCATGGGTGTCTGGATTAGGGCGCCCATCACAGCATCACCAACTACTGTAGCCTAGCCTAACAACCTACACCTAGATCACATAAGTAGCTAGCCTATACTGGTAACAACCTACACCTAGATCACATAAGTAGCTAGCCTATACTGGTAACAACCTACACCTAGATCACATAAGTAGCTAGCCTATACTGGTAACAACCTACACCTAGATCACATAGCCTATACTGGTAGTAACAACCTACACCTAGATCACATAAGTAGCTAGCCTATACTGGTAACAACCTACACCTAGATCACATAAGTAGCTAGCCTATACTGGTAGTAACAACCTACACCTAGATCACATAAGTAGCTAGCCTATACTGGTAACAACCTACACCTAGATCACATAAGTAGCTAGCCTATACTGGTAGTAACAACCTACACCTATCACATACGTAGCTAGCCTATACTGGTAACAACCTACACCTAGATCACATAAGTAGCTAGCCTATACTGGTAACAACCTACACCTAGATCACATAAGTAGCTAGCCTATACTGGTAACAACCTACACCTAGATCACATAAGTAGCTAGCCTATACTCAGGGCCGGTTCCAGAACAAGATGACTAGGGGTGCATCCTAGATAGGAAGGGGTGCAGATGCCCGGCCGAAGGCCGGGCCCACTCGGGTGGCCGGCCGAATGCCGGCCGCCCGAAAAATTTGACATGTTATTTTACTAAAAATAATGCATTTGACCATCATTTCAAGTAGAATGATACCACCCAAGCAAGAATATTTCAAGTGTTTCAAGTGCTTTACTGAAATATTTGGACCATATAATGATAATACAATTATCTCAACCTTAAGGTTACATATAGGTGCCAAAAAGCCATAAAATCACAACAAAGAACAAAGAAAAACAACAACTATAATTCAAGTTTAAACAGTAAGTGTGCAGCTGTAGCATTTATTTAAAAAAAAAAAAAAAAAAATGTTTTTTTTTTTTTTTTTTTACTTTTCAACTGAGCATGCAGACAATTAAAATAAGGGTGCAATGCATGCTTTTGCACCCCCGTAGAACCGGGCCTGCCTATACTGGTAACAACCTACACCTAGATCACATAAGTAGCTAGCCTATACTGGTAACAACCTACACCTAGATCACATAAGTAGCTAGCCTATACTGGTAGTAACAACCTACCAGAACACATAACGTTATACCAACAAATGTATTCAGTTAATCTGTAGCCTATAATATAGCCTATATGCTAAGATATGCTCTGCAAGACATTATACAGAATGATAGCCATATATGATTTTGTCCAAAACCACTAAAATGTACACTATTGGTTTGTCTGTATAGGTTCTCGAAAAACAGTTATTTGAAAACATAAAGAGGTAAAGGCATTTCAAATCCATTTTGCGCCAATTTCAGAACTACTACTAAACTAACTACTTGATGTTTGAATTTGATTTGATTTATTCATACATACTACTATGCATGTGAATATGTATTGTGGCACTAGGTGGCAGCATTCTGCAGCTAATCCTCATGCTGGGTGACTAAAGACAATCCGTTTAATTTGTAGCCTAATTAATCAATTAATTAACCTGGACATCATCACATTGTTTTCACCTGCTCATAGATTAATACACTTTTGCTTCAGACTCCTTATCAATGCTGTGTTTTAGTCCTCGTCTTCAGGCCGGACTCATACAACACGCACGCACGCACGCACGCACGCACGCACGCACGCACGCACGCACACACACACACACACACACACACACACACACACACACACACACACACACACACACACACACACACACACTCACACACAGAGGAACTCATCCAGTCCTATTTGAAACCTTGTTTCTATGTTTATCAGCTCTTTAATGTTTAGAGCATTTCACAATTATTTACTTTATTTAATGAGAATTTTAATTATTCTGTCTTACAGTAATTACTTTTTTCTTCTTTAGCCTTACAATGCAAATATTAGCTACTTAAACAACAACAAACTTTATAAGTGCTTTTGTTGTAACAAATGTTGCAAAAATACTTTAGAAGTACTTTAGAACATGAGTGAATAATAGTCCACAGAATAATAGAAACAGACACGTATGAAATAATGGAATATAATTTGTCACGTCAGATTGAATTCTTGTTTTCATTCCTTTTTATGAATTGTTTGTACAAGATTTCAGCCCGCCCGCCTGTGTGGAGACCTTTATCATGCTCACTGCCTCCTGTGTGTGTGTGTGTGTGTGTGTGTGTGTGTGAGAGAGAGAGAGACAGAGAGAGAAAGAGAGAGACACTCCATGCTTGACTGTTATCGCTGAAAAAGCCTGCGTGTCCAGACTGAGCTCCACCCCCTCAGACAGACACCTCTGCATGATGAGCTCATATAGTCATTTAGCATCTGGGTGAAGTGTTCAAGTCTTTTCATGTCTCTCACACCTCCTTTGCTGCTAGATCAGTTTGTTATTATAGCCTATATGATCACATAGTAAGTTAAACTAGTGCAACAATTTTAAATAGTTTTGTTTCGATTTTATGTGTATTTCATGTGTAATGTAGATGTCGTCGTAGTTTTTTGGTGATGCAGTGAGAATGTCTCGCATAGACAGACTTTTTTACAATGATCACATAATCAACTATTTTGGAGTCGTATACTCCCATCTGAACTATCCTACATTTTTTTGTATAATATGTTTTCTTTTTGGTTTGCTTAATTTATTCTACATGCTAGATGATCACACACTTATGAGTGTGAGTTTTGCTGCTCTAGTGTGTGTGTGTGTGTGTGTGTGTGTGTGTGTGTGTGTGTGTGTGTGCGTGCGTGCGTGCGTGTGTGACGTAACCAAACATTTACATAATATATTTGTACATGTTAAAATGTTTCAGTGGCACATCTCCAGCTCTTGATCTTATTGGTTGTGTCTTTTCATTTACTGATTTTAACCATGACTGTAAAGCATATGAAATGTGCTATAAACAACATTTGATTTGATTCCTTGAATTCCTGTAAGTAAATGCTTGTTAACTCCTAAACGCTGGATCGCACTTCAGTAAATGCCAAAACAGCACCATATATACTGTCAACAGTAAAAGCTGTTTAGTCAAATCACATTTAACCTGAAATAGTACAATTATCTTGACCAAAATGATCTTGATATTATCACTAAAAAATATATTTAATTAATATTTTTAATGTAGTCTATTATCCTATAGAAATCAAATCACAAATTTTAGTCTATAATTTAGATTATAGGCTCCATAACTAGCCTATGAGAGGAAGATAACCCAAGCTACTTACTACCAAAGATCATGCACCTGTTGCCCGTTCGAAGGTCAATGAAGACACAACATCTGGAAAATATGGTTTATACACTTTTACTGTGTGCTTCCAACTGTGTCTTGTCACGGTGAGTCAGTATAAAACAGGAATTCACAACATAAACATGTCAATTAAATAATAACCAACCAAATAAAATAGTCACCAAATATCAGTCTTATAGATCAATACAGTATAGCGTCAATAGCATTCAACACAAAGCATTTAGTTACATTAACCTTTTATAGCATTTAACACACAAGGTATGTCGTTTTCACTGTACCTCTGTACCATTCCCAACCAGCTTACTATGTTAGCTAGAACATTCACCCACTGGTTAGTACTCATGATGCTAATTAGCATAGCTAACAACACAACATGGCTTCTCTCTCAGAGTACTGAAATGCTAATTAGCCCGTATGCTAACGTTAATTAGCTCGTATGCTAACGTTTTTCTGATCCTCAATAAACAGTTGGAAACTACTCACTACTTGCACCAAATAGTCCGTGCACACTCCTAACTTAGTTATGTACCCAGTTTTACCCTGTTTCCCGAAGTAGCTCACCTGGAAAATATGGTTTATGTAAGGGATAATGTATACTGAGCCGGTGATTACTGTGGAAATAATGACCGACAGGTGAATGATTTAGCCCGACGCGCAGCGGAGGGCTTAATATTCACCTGAAGGTCATTATTTCCAGTAATCACCGGCTCAGTATACATTATCCCGCTTAGAACACAGCCTACAACTAAATCATTCAATAATCTGACAAAAATAATTATTCAAATAGATTTTTTAATAGCGTTTTCAACACAAATCGGTTTCATTCGTAATTGGCACACAAGACACCACAGCTGCAACTGGTTGGCCTAATTAGTAGCGTCTGCGGACAAAATGCTCTTACCAACTGATTAATCCAGGTGTGGCAGAGCAGCGGTCGGTTGTCGAGAAATAATGACCGGTGAATATTGTGCATAGCGCAATGGCTGTCTCGCAAGGAAAGCAGGGTCAGTGGATGCGTTGGGAAGACGTTGAGAAGCGAAAGATCTCTTGGAAGGAGATGTGGGACATGGAAGCATTTCGATCCAGCTTCATCATACGTGCCACATATGATGTCCTACCAACTCCCCAGAATCTTAGCCAGTGGTATGGAGAAGATCCGGCATGCCCCCTCTGTCCATCTCCAGCTAACCTGAAGCACATCTTGGTTGGCTGCAAGACAAGCCTGACACAAGGCCGATACACCTGGCGGCATAATCAGGTGCTTAAGTGTCTAGCAGCTACGCTGGAGAACAGACGGAGGGTCGTCAATACCCTTCCTCCGCAGTCCTCCCACCCTACATCCTTAAGACAGTTCGTCCGTGAAGGCGAGAAGCTACCCAGGACCCGCACACCAACATCAGAGCCTGGGCAGCTGGGTGCGGCACGAGACTGGAGGCTCCTCGTGGACCTTGAGCAAAGACTCTGCTTCCCAGCGGAAATTGCCATGACCAACCTCAGACCTGATCTTGTGCTCTGGTCCCCTTCAATACGAAGAGTCTACATCATTGAGCTCACAGTGCCTTGGGAGGATGCTGTGGCCCAGGCCTACGAGCGCAAGAGGCTTAGGTATGCTGAGCTGGCAGCCGACGCAGAACAGCGGGGCTGGAAAACCAAAGTTCTCCCAGTTGAAGTTGGCTGCAGAGGCTTCGTCGGCCAGTCAACAACAAGGCTCCTCAAGGACATGGGGATCCGAGGCCAGGCCCAACGCCAAGCTATCAAAGCCCTGTCCGGAGCAGCTGAAAGGGCCAGTCAGTGGCTCTGGATCAAGAGGAGAGATAACACCTGGGCTCCAAAATAGCAGCATGCTGTCATTGGGGGAGTGAGAGGCGGAAGGGGCTAAAGTGGAGGGGAGCACACCTGGGACGCTAGGTGATGCTGTTGAGCCCTCTGGAGGTGTCGTGGGCTCCATCAATGAAACACTGACGAAGGAGGGTGCCCACCTGATGACCCCGATGAAATCCTTGGCTCCTTCAACCACCCAACCCCCCAATTGTCATCATCTGTCTCACAGTTTCTCGAGGTATACCCAAGGATTGTACCACCTAGTCCTGAACTTGGTATGCGGTCAGGCGCAAGCTCGGCTCAGGGAGGACGACGCCCCTGCCATGCAGAGTCCCCAGCACTCTGGATCTTAACATCACATCCTGTGTATTTAGAACTGATCATCTGGTTCAACCAGTGACTGCTGAGAAAGATCAGCTGGCAACTAGGGAAAGACCTTGTGATGGCTTGGAAAGACAGCTGACAGGAGGGAAAGACCCCACTGGGCCTGCCACAGGCTAGCTCCCTGTGGTAGGAGGGATGCGGCATTGCAATGCACGGGTCCCACCCGCTATCGGCTACGAAAAGTTTAAAGAAGAGAACACCCCTAGAGTCAGCGAGAGCGGGGGCGGAAGATGACTCATCGGTAGACAACACGGCAATCGACCCAGGAACGAATCAGACAACGAGTACGATGATCAGAACTATACCAGAGAATTCGACACCTACTCCAGGAAAAACGCTCCAGAGTTGCCCATGTGGCTGGGCGAAGGTTACATCCACTGCAGGCCTGAAAGTACATCAAGGCAGGAAAAGGTGCTTGAAGAAAGTGGAACAGGGACCTCGCATCGACCGCTACTTCCTAAGAAGCACGTCGAGTCAGGCGAGTGAAGTTCAGCGGCAGGAAGGAAACCACAGCCCGCAGAACATCAATCCCCCCGTCCCAGCAGAGGAAGAGGAGGAGTCAAGCAGAGCAGACCACCACGAGCCTAGCCAACATCACGCAACAGAGACCAAGATCCAGGGGCGGAAGCCACCCATCAACTGGCCAAAATCCTGTGAGAAGAAACTGTGGGAATCAGTCAACACAGACCTCAGCCTGCAGCTAGAACAACTACGTGGAACGGCAACGAGGAAACTGGAGACACTTGGAGAGCTCATCTACAGCTACGGATCTGAACGCTTCGGAGTTGCTGAGAAGAGGAGAATAACACCATCCATTCCAACTAAGTCCAGGAGACAGCTGGAAATAGAGCAACTGGTCAAGGAGAGAAGGCTGCTGAAGAAACAGTGGAGGAAAGCCCCAGAGGAGGAGAAAGACGGCATAGATGTGCTGCAGGCAGAAATTCAGATCAGGTTATCAGCATTAAGGAGAGCCGAGAACCTGAGAAAGAGGCGCAGAAAGAAGGAACAAGCAAGATCTAGCTTCTTCAAAGACCCTTTCAAGTTTGTGAAGGCCCAGTTCACGAAGGAGAAAAGTGGTGTACTCTTGACATCAAAAAAAGACCTTGAAGCCCATCTGAAAGCAACACACTCTGACAGCCGTCGACACGAACAGTTCACCCTTCCACCTGATATGCCACCATTAAATCCTCCAGAACATCAGGCAGACGTCAGCCCTCCCAAGTGGAGCGAAGTTGAAAGAACAGTACGTCGGGCAAGAGCAGCATCCTCCCCTGGGCCCAATGGGGTGCCCTACCGGCTTTATAAGAATGCACCAGATGTTTTGCGTTTCCTGTGGAGGCTGATGAAGGTGATATGGCAGAGACAGGCAATACCAACAGCCTGGCGGAGGGCAGGCGGTATCCTGATTCCAAAGGAAAAGGACTCTAGTGACATCAGCCAGTTTCGCCAAATCAGTCTCCTGAACGTTGAGGGTAAAATCTTTTTCAGCGTTGTGGCCTGCAGGCTGACCACCTACCTGCAAAGGAACCAATTCATCGACACATCGGTGCAGAATGCAGGGATTCCAGGCTTTCCCGGGTGCGTCGAGCACACGAGCATGATATGGCATCAAATCCAGGCGGCAAAAAGGGACAGAAAGGACCTCCATGTCGTTTTCCTCGATCTTGCCAACGCCTTTGGCTCTGTTCCACATAACCTCCTTTGGACTTCGTTCAGCTACTTCAGAGTCCCAGATTCCATCACCGCCCTCGTCAAGGCCTACTTCCAGGACGTGCAGCTATGCTTAACAACAGCTGATTACACCACAGCTTGGCAACACCTGGAAGTGGGCATCATGGCAGGATGCACCATCTCCCCCATAGCCTTCACCATGGCCATGGAAGTCATCATCCGTGCATCTCGGTGGGTGGTTGGAGGAGTACAACTAAAACCAGGCCTGCGGCTCCCTCCCATCAGGGCATACATGGATGATTTGACCATCCTCACCCCAACCCTTCCACAAGGCGGCTGCTGAGGAAGTTACAGGAGAACATCGAGTGGGCCCGGATGAAGCTGAAGCCGAGCAAGTCCAGGAGCTTGTCAGTGGTGAGAGGGAAGCTGTCAGACCAACGCTTCTACATCGGCGACGAGCCCATTCCAACTGTGGCAGAGAAACCAATCAAGAGCCTTGGACGTTGGTACAATGCGACCCTGAGGGATAAAGACCAAGTGGAGCAGCTCAGGCAGGACACCATCAGCGGCCTCGCGAGTATTGATAAGACCATGCTCCCTGGCAGGCTGAAGCTATGGTGCCTTCAGTTTGGTCTCCTACCTCGACTGATGTGGCCTCTGTCCATCTACGAGGTGCCGATCTCCAAGGTTGACAAGCTCGAGAGATTGGTCAGCTCTTTCGCCAGGAAATGGCTTGGCGTTCCCAGGTGCCTCAGCAACATCGGGCTTTACGGGAAAGGGATCCTGGAGCTTCCCCTGTCCAGTCTCACAGAACAGTACAAGACCACCAAAGTACGACTGGAGATGATGCTGACGGATTCCCGCGATCCTTATGTTGCTAAAACTGCTCCCACTCTGGCAACTGGGAGGAAGTGGACTCCAGCTGCAGCTGCACATAAGGCCAAATCAGCCCTCAAGCACCGGGACATTGTGGGCCACGTGAACAAAGGGAGAGGAGGCCTTGGTCTCGGGGAGACCCAACTGTCCTGGTACAAGGCAACTCCTGTTCAGCGGCGAGGTCTCGTGGTGGAGGAGGTGCGCCAGCAAGAGCAGGCTGCAAGATGCGCAATGGCTGTCTCGCAAGGAAAGCAGGGTCAGTGGATGCGTTGGGAAGACGTTGAGAAGCGAAAGATCTCTTGGAAGGAGATGTGGGACATGGAAGCATTTCGATCCAGCTTCATCATACGTGCCACATATGATGTCCTACCAACTCCCCAGAATCTTAGCCAGTGGTATGGAGAAGATCCGGCATGCCCCCTCTGTCCATCTCCAGCTAACCTGAAGCACATCTTGGTTGGCTGCAAGACAAGCCTGACACAAGGCCGATACACCTGGCGGCATAATCAGGTGCTTAAGTGTCTAGCAGCTACGCTGGAGAACAGACGGAGGGTCGTCAATACCCTTCCTCCGCAGTCCTCCCACCCTACTTCCTTAAGACAGTTCGTCCGTGAAGGCGAGAAGCTACCCAGGACCCGCACACCAACATCAGAGCCTGGGCAGCTGGAGGCTCCTCGTGGACCTTGAGCAAAGACTCTGCTTCCCAGCGGAAATTGCCATGACCAACCTCAGACCTGATCTTGTGCTCTGGTCCCCTTCAATACGAAGAGTCTACATCATTGAGCTCACAGTGCCTTGGGAGGATGCTGTGGCCCAGGCCTACGAGCGCAAGAGGCTTAGGTATGCTGAGCTGGCAGCCGACGCAGAACAGCGGGGCTGGAAAACCAAAGTTCTCCCAGTTGAAGTTGGCTGCAGAGGCTTCGTCGGCCAGTCAACAACAAGGCTCCTCAAGGACATGGGGATCCGAGGCCAGGCCCAACGCCAAGCTATCAAAGCCCTGTCCGGAGCAGCTGAAAGGGCCAGTCAGTGGCTCTGGATCAAGAGGAGAGATAACACCTGGGCTCCAAAATAGCAGCATGCTGTCATTGGGGGAGTGAGAGGCGGAAGGGGCTAAAGTGGAGGGGAGCACACCTGGGACGCTAGGTGATGCTGTTGAGCCCTCTGGAGGTGTCGTGGGCTCCATCAATGAAACACTGACGAAGGAGGGTGCCCACCTGATGACCCCGATGAAATCCTTGGCTCCTTCAACCACCCAACCCCCCAATTGTCATCATCTGTCTCACAGTTTCTCGAGGTATACCCAAGGATTGTACCACCTAGTCCTGAACTTGGTATGCGGTCAGGCGCAAGCTCGGCTCAGGGAGGACGACGCCCCTGCCATGCAGAGTCCCCAGCACTCTGGATCTTAACATCACATCCTGTGTATTTAGAACTGTTGATTGACCAATCAGAATCGAGTATTCGAGAGAGCCGTGTTCTAAACACTTTTACTGTGTGCTTTCAACGAGCTGTGTGTCTGTCACGGTGATTCAGGATAAAACAGGAAGCGGACGTCCCCACTGCGTCACATGACCAAACGAAGGCCAGAAACGGTGATTATACTGCCACCTGCTGGTCTACACACACAACTGTTCTATACCACATTTCTAGATAAACAGAGCTACTGAACAATAAACAACTGAACAGAATGAAACTTAAAATGAAAAATTATTCCAGGAATGAATATCCTTTCTAAATTAAATATATAGGGGTGCCTCTGTTTATACATCCTACACACCCATATGAAAGGTGCTTCAGTCTGTTGCTGAGTTTGAACCCAGCGACCTCTGGGTGTGACGGGACTTCTCCGACCGCAGCAGGACCGGTGGTTTTGACAAGCTTTATCTGTCCCATCAGCAGGCAATTTATAACAGCCCGCAGCTCTCCTGGCATCTGTCTGCCCACACTGCTTACCAACAGGAGAGGGATGCTGGTAGCATGTTCTCTCCCCTCCAGGGCAGGGAAAGGGCCCATGTACGTCCGCGGTTCAGCCTGCCATGCGGGTCGGATGCTATCATACCCACACACACTTTGCTGTTTCTGCTGGAGGAGCATCAGATGTGTCTATAGGCGGTTTCACTCCAAGAAATATTTCCAAATGTCATCGTTGTCTTGTGGCATGAGAAATATCGACTGTTCAGTATTGTCTTTTTGCGGGTGAAGCAGAGCTGGCTTTGCTGTCAGGATGTTGTGTTGAATTATCCAACATGTGGAAAGGAGACCTCAAGAGTCCTGGATATCACTAACGTCTCTGTGATGTCACAAGGCTCCGTACTGTAAAAACCTACACTTTCTGTTCCTCCTATCAGATATCAGCCACCTCAGTCACATGATTTTCTATTTATTTATTATTTGACCTTTATTTAACCAGGTCAAATCAATTGAGACCCAGTTCTCATTTAAATGATGATGAACCCACGTGACACAAATACAGGAAGTGATTTGAAGTTGGGGCGTCTTGCTTTGATATATCCCGTCGTCTTTGGAATACGATACGAGCTATTAGGTTGTGGTCACATTCAAACATTAATCTTTAGCATAAACCAAACCACAAACAAGAAAAGAGACATGCAGGAAGTGTGTCTCCTCCAAACTATGACACATGTGAATATCAGACAGAGGAAACAGCACCTTCAGGTAGTAAAGCAACCGGAGTTTCTTGGGGAGTAAAAATAATTGGTTTTCAGATTGCACTTAACCCCAGGCTAAGGGATTCTGTTAGCCTGGGGCTAAGAGATTTCTAGTGAGCCGTTAGCCAAGATAGCCCTGGGCTAAGAGCATGCAGTGTGAAATGCCCATTAACTTTCTCTTTAAGAGTGGACTGGACTCATCCTGTCCTTAGCCAATTGACATGAACACACACACACGCGTGTGCACACGCCCGCGCACGCACACACACACACACACACACACACACACACACACACACTTGACCTCCATACCAAATTTCAGCCTGCTATAGCGCGAAAACCTCGCCTGCTAAATCGTGGTGAACTTTTTGTGGACCGACAGACTGACCAACCAACCAACCAACCAACAGAGTGACTTATAGAGCTGCTGGCTGCAGCTAATAAAGAGATAAGTTATTACTTATTATGATTTATTTATAGCACTGCAATGTCACCATATTACATACTACTAATATAATAAGGTGGTCCGGTTCTGCTCCGCACAATTGCTCGAGTGACATCACTGGTGACATCACAATTGCTCCATAGAAAGAGTGACATCACTGATGACAAGAAAGCTAAAGCTTTGAAGCAAAACACATGAGTTGGCAGGAGTTTGGTCACACCCAAAGAAGTGCACCCATGGCACAACCTCTCCAGAGTCTCCTCCACCCAGCGCGGATTTCTCGCTACAGTAACGTGACGTTCAGGCTGATTATATCTAGTCCAATAATACAGCCTCATTGACTGCTAAGTCAGTAACGTGAAGAACTGGTTCTTAGGCTCCACCCATTTAGGTTCAACTCAACCAATCAGACTTTTTTCTACCTCCAGAAATTCCTTTGAGAAATGTTTGTCGAAACAAACCTGCAGTCTGCCCTCCTCCCTCTGTAGTTTTGTCTGCAGACAGTGAAAAGGAAAAGGAGACTGATTCACCATTATTCCACCATGAAGTCATGAAGTCAGTTCCAGCCATGTGTGTTATTACTTCTGTCTGTTGCGTAGGGCAGCGTCCCAGCCGGTGTTTGATTACTTCTGTCTGTTGCGTATAGGGCAGCGTCCCACAGCGTTTGGCCATCTTTGATCTCCATTACACAACGTGTCATCGGGCTCCATGGTGCGTAACCAGCAACCACACCCCCGCCCGCCCATCCACGCCAAACGCAGAGCGTCCGGACCGTCTGTCTATGAAAAGGACCCGAGACAAAACAGAAGGGTGAGAAATCCCCTGGGTGTTGGTCCACTCTGTCAGATCGTTCACTGGACATCTCTGACCACCTCTGGTTCTGGACCCAGCTGCACCCAGAGGATCGCAACTGTTGACGTCAGGAACTCCATGTGTGTTTGGCAGCCATCTTATTTTTACAGCCTCTCCGTCTCCATCTGCTCTCCGTTCCTGAGCGTTCCGATCGGCTGATTGCAGGACAGACACACAGTCACCTTTAGGCTCCGTTCACACCGCAGTCTCAATCGCTGGTCACAACTTGCTTAGCACACCTACTGACTGTATGACTGCACCTTTCAGTACCACGGAGAGTGCATCAGCAAACAAAAAATAATTAGTTAAGTTAAGTTGTCCTTTATTGTCCCCGTGGGGGAAATTCATCCTCTGCATTTGACCCATTCTCTCTAGGAACCTTCCTAGAACTAGGAGCAGTGGGCAGCCGCAGTGCAGCGCCCGGGGGACCAACTCCAGTTCGATTGCCAGCGCCTTGGTCAGGGCCACTGACAGGAGTCTTAACTCTAACATACATGTCTTTGAAGGTTTGTCTCCAAAAAACCACCCAAACATAGTTGATTTGAAAGCTCTATAAAAGCACAACATGACCCACAAGCGTCAGGCCAGCAACAGACTTCACCGTGACATGTTGGTTGTTGTTGTTTTTTAACATGCCTGACACCCCTCCAGGGGTATAGGCCGTCCACAAGGGACTTCCAGAGTTCTCTGTCATTTGCGGTCGTTTGCGTTTCATATGTGTGTGCGACTCATTGACACACATACAGACAAATCAGTGTTGATTTCAGACATTTGGTGCATTGTTAATGTTTTTTGATTGCGGGACAGAACATGTTAAACGTCTGTGTAAGCTCTGAAAACAAGTATATACTATACAACAGACCGGGACAATCCCGGACAAACCAGGAAGTCTGGTCACCGTAATCAAGTCTTTGGTTTTCTTTGGTGTGTCTTCTTGTCCTCTGTGCTAAACTTTAACATGGTAAATATCTCAGGTAAATAAGAACTAATTACATGGAGGCTCTGTTGCCCCTCCCTCTGGCCGTGATGCCCTGAGATCTCTAAGGCCACCTTGGCAGTGCCCTGCTACCAGCCTGCTACTGTCAGTTGCTTTAAAAGCATCACTGGTCTCAGTTTAATGTAGCCTGCTCTATGCAAAGGATGTGTCATTGGCTCATTTTAACACACATTTCAGAAAAATCCCTCTTCATGATGTCACAATGTCAACAGAGCAATGGCCTTTGTGCCCTGGCAAGTGGCCTTGTGCCCTAAAAGAAATTGCAACGCCGAAGGCCGGATGGCCACGCCCTTAAAATGATAAAATTCCCACCCTGATTGGTGCATATATTTATTGAGACTGGGATGTCTACATGACTGTGAGTCAACCGCCTTCACAAAGTGTTGTGGTTGTAACACATATTCTGAACTTTTGAAATATTGCCCCTGACCATATCTCACTAGTATAATAAGGCAGCCGGCAGTGCACAATCGTTCAACTGCGCATTTGCAAAGCCTGCAGTGGTAGAAATGAGCGTGCCATATTTCTTAGTTATAGTTATAATAAAAAAATATGATATATATTATAATATATATAACTAATGCTGAAACTGAGAAAAAGTCAACTAAAAGTAAAACTAAACATTTATAAACACTAAAAACAACCTGAAATTAGTAAATCCACTCTGGGAACTAACTGAAACTAAACTGAATTGAAATCAAAATACAAAATAAAATAAGAAATAATGAAAAATACAAAACTATAACTCTGGTTCGAATATAAATAGGTCTCAGAATTGTGTCACTTTCAACTGCAGTGTGAACGCGGCCTTTTGAAACGGCGGTCTTCTCTCGTGGATCCAAGGGGGCCACGTGTTTAACCCATTGATACCTGATGCAGCATTTGTGTGTGTATCCCTTTAAGACTGCGAACCGCGTGACGCGGTTCGCAGTCGTAAAGGGATACACACACAAATGAGGGATATACACGCATATGCTGCATCAGGTATCAATGGGTTAAGACTGTCAGAACAGAGGACAATCCTCGGTGGGACTATTTCTTTGCGTGGTTGGATATTTTCCACAGAGGATGGGCGGGGGGGGGGGGGGGGGGGGAGTAATGATCTTGGCTCTATTTTCACATGCCAGCCCCCCCTGACCGCCGTGTCCCCGAGCTGCACTAACTCATCTCGGTGGAGATTTATAACCCTCCGCTGTCCTTCTCCCAGTCACAGTTTGGGCTTTGGCCCACGATCCAGTCAGTTCAACTGTTTAGAAGAACACGTGAACAGTTTCTCTTTGATTCGCAGGCTTTGATTTTCACCCCAGTTTCCCCTATATGCAGTAAATACATAAACCTCCCTACTGTCATTTTGTCCACCTCTCTTCCCTTCAGATGGAGTCAGCAGCACACACACACACACACATGCTAATCCCTCACACAGAGGGAACACACACAGGAACCAGCCAGGACGAGTGAATGATGGTCGATACCTCATTAGTCTACGAGGCTATGAAAGCTTCCTCACTGACAGAAACGCCACTGGCCCGTGTTCCTCATCATCACACCCCAGTCTCCAGAATAAAATGTCAACATTGTACGTTTCTAGAATCCACGGAAATGTGAAATATTAAAGGAACACTCCGCCCATTTTCAACCAGCTTTGTATCATTAGAACATCAGTAGTATATCAGAAAACTCTAAACTGTTTTGAAGCCTGTCATTTAATTTGACAGTTATTGAGTGTTAAAGTGTGGACCAGTGACATCACTGGTCCACACTAACTCAAATTAATAACTCATTAACTCAAATCAACTCTCAATAACTGTCAAACTAGATGAATGACTTCAAAACCGTTTACAGTTTGAGAGTTGATTTGAGTTAATGAGTTAATAATTTGAGTTAGTGTGGACCAGTGATGTCACTGGTCCACACTTTAACACTCAATAACTGTCAAATTAAATGACAGACTTCAAAACAGTTTACAGTTTTCTGATATACTACTGATGTTCTAATGATACAAAGCTGGTTGAAAATGGGCAGAGTGCCTCCTGAGCGAGGCACGTCGTGTTTCTACATTTACATTTTAACCCCAACCTAAACATAACCCTAACCTAAAATGCCATGTTGCAGAAACGTATTTTTGCCGACGTTTTATTTCAAACTTACGTTTACTTTACTTAAAATAACGTTTTATTCTGGCAATTGGCTTGCGTATGAGTCGACACAGACACAGACACACAGACACACACACACACACACACACACACACACACACACACACACACGCTAATCCCTCACGCAGAGGGAACACACACAGGAACCAGGATGATTGAATGATGGTTGATACCTCATTAGTGAGGCTACGAAGGCTTCCTCACTGACAGAAACGCCACTGGCCCGCGCGTTCTGTTGTTGTAGTTTTGCCAGAGGAGGTCCCCCCCCACCCTCACCCGCACCCGCCTCTCCTCCTCCAGGTTCAAAACTTTAACAAGTGGGACATGAGTGACCCAGGGAAACAGCTCAACTGCCCTCTGCGGAGCCCGTTTCAACACGGGCAGGGTGGGTGGTCTCTCCATTACACATCGTTACAGTGAGCGCTGTGTGGATCATAAAATGAAGAGACATATCTGTAGATAAATATGTCCCGTGGCCGCCTCGGCTCTCCTGCCAGCAAAATGCGAAGGTTGTTTTTATGAGCAGACCGTGCGCTTGTATTTCACTTGTGATGTACTCGTCATCATCGCGGAAACACCAACATAATGCGTTTTTATTACAGCACAACAGGGTGTCGTCTACATATTAGGGAGTTTTGCACATGACAACTACTTTTCTGCATGATCACTTTTATTCATTTAAAGTGTTGGGCAAGTTAGTAATTCGTTACAGGTGATTGTTACTTCTCTCAAAAAGTAACGAAATTGCTTTAAAAAAATGACTGCATAATAAAGGTAATTAGTTACGGAAAGTAACTTTTGCGTTACTTTTAAAAGTCTGCCTCAATTCTCTAATTAAACGCGCACATTATTTTAGTGTTGCTGTGGCACAGTGTGGGACAAAACATACTGGCAAATTGTGTCTATCCTTGTACCTGCATGGGGTACTTGAACATTCACTTAGGAGGCTTATAGCCTACTCAAGGTCATTAGCCTCTGGGGCTTATAGCCTACTCAAGGTCATTAGCCTCTGGGGCTGATAGCCTACTCAAGGTCATTAGCCTCTGGGGCTTATAGCCTACTCAAGGTCATTAGCCTCTGGGGCTGATAGCCTACTCAAAGTCATTAGCCTCTGGCTGCATCTGTGGTGTGTGGAGCATTTTTGCCAGGCAGGGAGGCGGAATCTCTCCCCCGGACTAGGTCTGATGATCATTAACCGGATAATCATCTGAAGTGATCAATTATTTTCACATCCTAAAGTAACTAGTAACTAGCCGATTTAAATTTCATTAATTGTAATTGAGTTACTAAATTTGAAAAAAGTAATTAGGGACAGTGTTTACCTTCTCTATATGTTTTCCATGGACCCCCATTTCGTTGTATCTCAGGCCAAAATCTGAAATGCTTGCTTATTAAGTGTTGACTAAGGCTACCTGTATTACAGGTAGAGAGAACACAGTGAATCCTATGATCAAAATAGTAATACTTCTACATTATCTATTTGTGTTAACTTCTTGTAAATAAAATAATGGTTAAGTTGAATAATTCATCCACTTTCTGGGGAACCTCTGGAACCCCCTGAAGGACCCATGGTGGTCCCCAGACCCCATGTTGAGAACCACGGCATTAGATGGCCATACGCTCCATCCAGAGTTTAGTCCGCGTCCCGCTGATTTATGAGATCAACGGCGCCGTATTTCTGGGCTTCACCCGCCCAGTTAAAGCCAGTGACATGCAACGCTGGACCAGAGTGACACCTCCTCGTCTGCTGCTGATCACTCATTTCTTTTAATGTGAGAGTGGATTTCCACCCCGCCGAGCCTCCAGGACTCAGGTTCACCTGGATGTTGGTCATAAACCTGGTTTTGAATCAGACACAGACACAATGATCCAACACAGACAGAACAGAGACAAAGAGATAAAAGACTGAGCAAGTGAGAATATAACAATCTCACATCAAGAAGGTATCAAGATGACAAACAAAAATGCAGTTGAAGTGTTGTCACCTTTATGTTTCATGAGATGTTTGCCATCATGATTTATTATCTCGCTACTATAATAAGGCGGTGCGGCGCACAACTGCGCCGTATGAGACACATGACCAAAATAGTCAAACATTCTGTCAGTGTGTTCTTTATGATGGAATTAGAGTGAAAATAAATTATTCCCCTTTCTGCTGGGGACCCCCTGGTACCCCCCCAAGGACCCCTGGGGGTCCCCGGACCCCACTTTGAGAAACACTGACTTAATGGATTTTTTTTTTTTTTTTTAAGGAAGTGTCAGAATTCATTTTGTCCAATTAGGCGAGTATCAAGCACTGTAAAGCCATAAAGACACTTTACCATCAGCTTTACACAAGCTCCCTTTCCAGCTTAATTGTTGATTAAAAGCATTTACCTGTGGCCAGACAGACATCATGGTACAGCAGAGGAGAACTAAGTGGGATATGTTGCAGCGAGTCAAAGGGAAATGCAGTCAGATCCTGTGACGGCGCTTACGTGACATTCTGTTTGATTTCAGCTAATGAGTGCTACTGTACCTTTTACTGCAAGGAAGGAATTTTTATGACCCTTTCCAGACCTTTAGATCACATGACAATATTTTCTAAGGAGACGAGGAACGTATTCCTTGTGAGGTCAAATGCCAACACCAAAATTACATGTTGGTGGCATGCATGCACAGTGTTAAACTTCCGTTTTCCCAGCAGGAAACGGGTCCATGAAGGAGGCACGACTATAAACAGGTAGTAGTGTGACACCACCAGACAATTGTGGTCCAACCCAATCGCCAGAATAAAATATTGGCAGGGATATGTAGAATATCCAATGTAAATTTGACAAACAAAAAACGTCCGCAAAATGTTTCTAAAACGTGGCATTTTGCATCTACAATCTCAACATAAGTTTGAAACAAAATGGCAGTTAATTTGAAAACCTCGCTGCCTTTCGTTAAACACAAAGAAAACAACATTGGTTATGTTTAGGCAACTAAAGCAACGTGGTTAGGGTTATACGGTTTGGGAACTGAAAGTAAAAACGTAATGTGCCTCGCTCGGGAGTTGAACATGCACTGTCTTGCTTGTAAGACGGGGACACTGACAACTGTGTGGAAAACGTCTTCACGCCACTTTGACATCACATGGACAAAGTTTCCAGACCAAAATGTGCTGATCTGATGAGCCTTGAACCCTTCACCTAAAACACCTTGTTTGAAAATAATTTGCTATAAAGTATAAAATCTCATCTTTATGTTGCTTGTCCCAGTAGTTTTTCATATGGACGTCTAATGGCGTCTTATTCTACATCTCTCACCTGTGCAACAAGCCCCAACGGGACTAACATTTTACGTCTTGCTGCAATGATATTTTGATTCCTGTACGGTCCCTTTCATCCAGGGGCCAACTGCTATTAGCCTTTTTTACCTCAGCTATGTTGTGTCTAAAAGGCAGGAAGTACAGGTGTTAGCAAAACATTAACGAATGAGGAAAAAGGCCTACTTCTTCATGACCTTTCCATCTCTTTATCAATCAACTGGTGTAGAGAAACAAAGTGATACATCACTTCCTGCTTTCTCCCTGTACCAGCGCTGGAAAAAATATGAATGGCGGTGAACGGAGAAGAACGTTACTTTTTTGATCCCGTTTGAATTGTGCCACGGGGTGCCAACGTTAATTTTGTCAATTTAAAACATAACTTTGCATGTCAAGAAAGTCACAGTTTGTCGTCAAACTGAAACGTAGGGGGTTAGTTTCGTATAAAAACGACATAGCTCGTGGAAGCTCGTGGCATGTCGCCGGTCTTCAGCTTTGCCGGCAGAGAAGGTGACGTCACTTAGGCGACAGTGTATGTAGTCTTTCTGATTTATAACTTCTGGTGCAACAGTTTGGCGACAAACTGCGACTTTCTTGACATGCAAAGTTATGTTTTAAATGGACAAAATTAGCGTTGGCACCCCGTGGCACAATTCAAACGGGATCAAAAAAGTAACCTTATTCTCCGTCCACCGCCATTCAGATTTTTTGCAGCGCTGGTACGCGAAGAAAAGCAGGAAGTGACGTTCACTTTGCCTCTCTATTTATTTGGGTGTGCATACTCTTCCTCCTCGCCACCCTCACTCAGTAGATGTCCATATCAACAGCTTGAGCAGAGTCGTGAGCACTACGAAAGCTTCCGAAAACAAACTACCGATGTGATGTTAAACGGGAGCTGAGGGACTCGGTAGGCTACATGAACAAAACTCATAAAAAAAGGCCTGTGACATCTGCTTCCTTCCCCTGGTGACCCCTGGGGGTCACGGCGGGGTCACGGACACCACCGCAACTCACACGATGGGGAAACTCTTTCCCTGCCAACAGCAGCGAATGACAGACCATGCGTGCACGAGCATGGGCTCACACAGCTGAAGACCATGGTGGTGGATGAAAAGAGGAAGTAGATGTAGATCTTTAATGGGAAAATGACCACAGGACATGATCAATATAAATGTCATATTAAACTAGAGACCATCTTGCGATGGGATCGTATCAGCTGCGATGCCCACGACCGGCGTAAAGTGCACACTTTTGGCGCTATCGCATTAGCAAAATTGGTCCACAGACAGACACAGACATACCTGGCAAAGTACTCAAAATGGCTTCTGTGGTAGTTTGTGCTACAATAGGTGTCTCCAGGTTTGAAAACTGCTTTGAGCAGCTAGAGCGGTCAGACTGCACAATGTGTGCCTGACCACCTCCAGGTGGTTTGGCCGATCGGATCACGATCCGTCCTCACTGCGTCTTGGGTGCATTTACACTGTACTTTCATGTGGTCAAGAACTATCCCATTGCAATCCGATCAGCCGAAATGTATTTTAGTGTGAGGTATAAGGGGTAGACCCAGCCTCCACGTGACCTCTATGTGCTATGATAGCACATATAGGTCACATGGAGGCTGGGTTGACCCAGGCTATAAGGGGGGCTCTGATTTGCAAAAAATGGTTTCCAATGTGGTGTTTTGCTGTTCAGACTTGATCAAATCAATCCTACTCCAATCTGGATTATGCCAAAAATCCGATTTGGCCTGGCAGTATTGTGCAAAGGGACAGTGCAAGCCAGATCCACGGGCACTAAACTATAAATTGCACAATGCATTAAATCGTAATCATCTCTACTTGAAAGTAAAAGACGCCCACTGTTTCTTTTCGTATGAGTTGACCAGTTGATTATATACAAAAGCCTTTCAAAGACCGGCTGCAATCGCCTGAATTAATACAAAGAATAATGTAAATTACTTTCCTTTTTCTGGACTTTTCAGCCAAACAACCCCTTTTCAAATCCCCAAACCCCCATCAACTATACCACAACAGACAGTTTAACCCACTTTTTATTTTCAGACAAACTTAGCGTAAGACGTTATTATGACTGGTGTTAACAGCATGTGGTGTTTAGTAGAAACAGGTCTGAAGAATGAAGCATTTAACTTTTGTCTCTTAGGGTTAGGTCCGGGCTCTTCGCTGCTGGGACTGACTCTGTGACCCCGGGGGGGGGGGGGGGGGGGGGGGGTTCCTCTGGGAGCTTTTAACGGCTGGACAGACAGACACGCAGTGGAGAAGACATTTAGCTTTGACCTGTGTGGTCCAGACATGGGACTGTGCGTGGAGATGTGGGTGAAAGGTTGAGGGATGTTCTCGTTGCCAGACGTATAAAGTCAAAAACCCTCTGATGTATTTGCCACAGTCAGGAGCTCCTGTATTGTCTGTTCTACTGTAGGAGATTTTCACGCATAAGCTTCCAGTGTTTTCAAAGACTGCTAACACACCAGTGTAGGAATATAGCCAGGGGCAAAAATGCCCCCAAGAAATCTCAGAATGCCCCTAAAAACCATGATGCAGGGGCAAAAAAAGCTCCAATTATTTTGATAATTGTATTTTCATTCAATTCATTTAATTTCCATCTCTAACACACACTCAGCACCTGCAAGCTGGTCACCAGAATACGATGAAGAACACACACAAACAGCACTGTTGTTCACACTACGCTTTAGCAACTTTATACACTAAATAATTACTACTTTTTTTAAAGTGCCCCCAAAATTTTGTAAATGCCCACAGTTTTTAGACAGTGGGGGCAAAAGCTGCCCCAAAATATACATATATTTTTTACATTTCCTACACTGTAACACACTGTGGAAAACGGCAAGGTGATTGTGTTTATTTCTGTACAACAAGCTAAATGCATATACTGTATAAAAATATGGACGTAGCCACCATGACATCACCCATTGCTTCGTGGACTCCCATTTTGAAGCTTCGAGTTTGGCTTTTTGACCGCCACCATCCTTTTTCTTTTTTGCCCGAAGTGACCATATCTGGACGAGAGCGTGGAGCTGGGAAGGAGGTGGTGCCTAGCTGACAGCTAGCAGCTAGCCACCTGTCAACCTCGTGACATCATCTAGCCACCTGTCAACCTCGTGACATCATCTAGCCACCTGTCAACCTTGTGACATCATCTAGCACCGCCCTAGTTGGCGAGAAGCTGAAATGTTGTTCCTCTTTCTAACAAAGGTACATTTCAGTCCTGTCTTGTCTGAGGTGAAATGCAAATGAAGAGTCAATGTTTCATGTCCTCTTTAAAGTTATGCATAATTAAGGCTTTGACCGCTTTGACCGAGTGGCAGGTGGCTAGCCGCTAGCTCCTCCCCAGCTCCACCCTCTCGTCCAAATACTTCTGGCAAAAAAAGCAGAAGAAAAGACAAACTCAAGGCTTCAAAACACGAGTCCACAAACCAAAGTGTGACGTTAAGGTGGTTATACATCCATGTTTTTACACAGTCTTTGGTTTCAATAAGCAAACATCCTATATGCACATGGTCCACTACCTGAAGCTCACCAGTAGGGTTTTGGCTGTGTGATAACATCATGCCAATCTCGCCCACTTCCCACAGTGCTGCTCTGCCTTTTCACACCAACAATCCTATCTCATCACATCCTCTCTCTGCACCACCCACGTGGGAGGTCCTCTCTCTGCACCACCCACGTGGGAGGGGAGCGCAGAGGCAAACATCCCTGAGTCCCTGCCCATCTTCAATGGACCCTCATCCAGATAAATCCATCTCATGTTAGTTTGTACACAAGGTCCATTCAGTCCTGTTGAGCCGGGAGGAAACGCCACGTCCATAATCCTTAACTCTGACCGCACATCTGTCAAGGTGCTGAGAGAGGCGGGGGCGGGGACTGAGCGCACATCTGTCAGTGCTGAGAGGGGCGGGGCCAGGTGAGGTGTCCATGGACCACAGTAAGCTACAGTAAATGGATCAAAAACATGTATACATTTACATGTTACGTGGGTAACGTGCGTTTAGACGTATCACACTATCACCTATCACGCGTGTGAGCGCACGCGTGGGCACGCACACACACACACACATACACGCGCACACACACACACACAAATATGTCAGTTTACACATAAGAACCTGATGATCAGATGTGCATAGTAACAAACTATGTGTGCTATATGTTTTTACAAGCATGCACAAGCACGGGCTATTGTTGCCCGAGCAACAGTCCATTTGCCGTCTTTGGCTGAGCTGCCCCTCTGGAGGAAAAACATCGGCGGACGACATTACTGTCGTTCAGAGGCTGTAGCTCATTTTTAAAGCCAGAGTGAAGGGTCTGATATCATATGAAAGTAGAAGACCTAGCGCATCAATTGGTACCAAGCATGTGATGCTAGCTTTTCGAGAATGGTGCTAAATAGTCCTCAGTTATTTAATTTTGCAGAGGAAAAATTGTCATCTTCAAAGGGGTCCCTTGACCTCTCACCTCAAGATATTTGAATGAGTTCTATGAATACCCAGGAGTCTCCTCTTTACAGACAAGCTGACTTTATGCTAATCCCACATATCTTTATGCTAATCCCACGTATCTTTATGCTAATCCCACCTATCTTTATGCTAATCCCACGTAGCTTTCGTAGCAGTCGCTGATATTTTGTGCTGATATTCATTATCTTTAAAACACACAATTTGCAATACGTTTAATGTAAATGTTTAAATGCACCGCTGTCCTTTGTTTGTTTTAGCCTGTGCACACCTTTTTGTGTGTGAGCACATTAATAGCAAACCGGGGGTCAAATTCCTTGTATGTGTACATACTTGGCCAATAAAGCCGATTCTGATTCTGAAATGAAAGTTCCTCATAGCTGCTTTAAATTTGAAAATTCCCATGCCCAAAATTCTTAGTATTCAGTTTACCCAGAATGCCCTTCTTGTCAGAGTAAAGCCTCTGAAATAGCAGTTAGATCACATGGGACAAAACTCTCCACTGTCTGAAACCCATGTAAGCTATAATGAAATGCCTGAAGGAAGGGAGTTACCCCAATATGTGAAATTGCATAGCGTGCACCTTTAACAAGGATGCAAGTTAAGATATTGTAACAAAGGGGAATGAAAATATGACCGTTGTTTTGTGCACTGAGCGTGAGCAGAAGTCTTTGTCCGGTGTCAGAAGGAAGATGGAGATAGCCTGAGTTATCTGGGAGAATCAGAAGCGGCTCTACAGATCTGCTCACGCCGTCTGACGGCGTGACCGGCTGGAACTCGCCTGACGAATCAGCACGCTTCACTGGGCCTTAAAGAAGATGACTGCAGTGTCAGAAAGCTTGGTGGACATACTGAAGGAAAAACATTTTGGAGGGACATTGTGCACTCCCAAATGAATGAAAATCTGCCATTAAGGTTGAGATCATTGTGGTTTCCAAAGCAGTTTGGAGATTTTTTTATCATCCAATATCTTGAAATAAGCCAGATCATTGCCCCTGTTTCAAGATCACATTTCTAGGGGGCCACCCGGGTAGTGCAGCAGTATAGATTCCCTGCCTACCAACACGAGGGTCGCAGGTTTGAACCCATGACACCTCCGGCTTGGTCGTCGGGTGTCAACATACAGACACAATTGGCTGTGTCTGTGGGTGGGAAGCCGGATTAAGGGTATGTGTCCTGGTCGCTGCACTAGCGCCTCCTCTGGTGGGTCAGGGGGCGCCTGTTCATGGGGGAGGGGAACTGGGGGGAATAGCGTGATCCTTTAAAGTGATGTCACCTTTAAAAAGAGAGTGTATTTATTTTGTCCATATTTATCCCCACTGAAAGAGCACCTCAAACAAACAATATTCAGTCCAGGAAGCCATCTTCCCAAACATTTTTTGAAGCAAAAAACAAACAAAAAAAACATTGTAGGGCTCTCTTTTGGCCAATCACTGAGTTTTGTCAAAATTTCATCAGTGCCGTCTGAAATTCTGCATACGACACAAATGATCAGTGTGATTGTGAACATGTGAGAATGCAGTGGTGAGATGCATCATTGTCTGAAGTTTCAGCAAAATCCAACAAGCAAACAAACATTGTAACATGGCAGTGTAATGTCATTCATTTTTGGTCGAAATTTACTCAGTGATGTCCCAGACTGGGACCTCCATAGTCTCCAATTTACTCAGTGATGTCCCAGACTGGGACCGATCCATAGTGTCCAACCAGTTTCATCTTGGGGAGTAGGGACTAGTTATGGTTCATTTAAGTTATCCCGGTATATGTAAAAAAGAATATACCGTATATGTATAGATATATATATATCAAAATCCACTGGACTTAAAATGAAGAGTTGAGTTTATATTCCGTACTCTTCCAAGAGGATTTTGTGCTTTGGACTTTTGAGACAGATATCTTTGCAGTGCGGTAAGCACCATTTTCTATTTGTATTTCAGTAGTAATATGTTTAGAAATATAGATGACGATTAAACAAGTAAACAGATGAGATGAAACACTGCAGGCGTTAAGGACTAAAGCCTTTTGCACATCAAGTCCGTATTTTTCGTCCGAAGTATTGGGGACTGTGTGCAAAGAGCTTAAGGGTGATGGTGTATCTCTTGTAAGCAGCGTGGCACCTGCAGGTAACGGGGAAAAGTCCACCACCCGAATTTCACCATGAAACCTGAGATCTTCAGTGAGCCGGAAGAGCTGCCTCTCCTCCTCGCCTCCCCCCACTCAACTATTTTAAAAGCCTTGCACTGTTAATCCTCAAGTCAAATATTGTGAGAGTATCTCTTGATACCACTAAGCCCAGATCCTCCCGCCGTTCTGAAGGTGCGGATTAAAAGATCAACAGCAGAGGTGAAGATCTGCAGATAGACAGAGATGGAGAACAATCCCCAAACCTACGTTTCCCAAAACGAAGAGAAGAGAAACAAGTCCACAACCTACTGTATGTCTGAAGAACAAGTTGATATTCCCAACAGTCTTGTCTTTTTTTCCTCTGTCATCATGCCTTCTTTGCATTTCCTAAAGTAGTTAGCTGATCGCTAGCGTTAGCTGAATTGTTAGCCCCGGTGGCTTCTAGTCAAAATAGTAAACTTCAAGTCAGCTGTGCATGCTCATCACATGACCACTTGAATGCAGGTCATGACGACTTCCGGTCTCGTAATCATGAGTTCACGACTTTGAAATGAAGGCAGATGTGACATGTTTTGCAGATGTTACATGTTTGCTTTTGAAGGGAAACACAGGCCCAGTTCGTACTTCACTTCAGAGGCTTTTTTTTTTAGCTTCTTAGAAAAGATTCTATCACTCAAAGTACTCTGTGATTTTCTGGCTTGCAAACTCAAGAAAGCCAGAGTTTTGTAGTCTAACTGACAGTATCAGAATAATGCTTAGATCATTATCTAGTTTACTCTATCAGCATATTCCTTTGCAAATTGTTCACAGCCTCTGCCTGGAGTTAGTAATGTCCTCCAGGGACGTTTTGAATGGTGCAGCTGAGTTTTTCCACTTCTCAAGTCTCAGCAGCTATGGTGCAGTATCAATAGTCCCAGCAGCTATGGTGCAGTATCAATAGTCCCAGCAGCTATGGTGCAGTATCAATAGTCCAGCAGCTATGGTGCAGTATCAATAGTCCCAGCAGCTATGGTGCCGTATCAATAGTCCCAGCAGTTATGGTGCAGTATCAATAGTCCCAGCAGCTATGGTGCAGTATCAATAGTCCCAGCAGCTATGGTGCAGTATCAATAGTCCAGCAGCTATGGTGCAGTATCAATAGTCCCAGCAGCTATGGTGCAGTATCAATAGTCCCAGCAGCTATGGTGCAGTATCAATAGTCCCAGCAGCTATGGTGCAGTATCAATAGTCCCAGCAGCTATGCAGTTTCAAGAGGTTTTACTTTGGAAATAGGGGGCAGCAATGTATTTCATTTAGATTAAACAGTGTACTAATGATATCCCTTTCATTACAGTGTTACAGTGGAGCAGCACCAGATCTGTGTGTGTGTGTGTGTGTGTGTATGTGTGTGTGTGTGTGTGTGTGTGTGTGTGTGTGTGTGTGTGTGTGTGTGTGTGTGTGTGTGTGTGTGTGTGTGTGTGTGTGTGTGTGTGTGTGTGTGTGTGTGTGTGTGTGACTATTTCCTGGGAATACCTCTAAGGTGAAAGCGAGAAATGTGGCAGCTGTTCTGCATCTTTATAAAATGTGGCAGTGAAGCAAAGTTGTGTTCCTATGCAATAAATTATCTGTAATAACAGCAGGAATTGTACTGGACATGTCCATCAATGGTCACATGACTGTAAAGGTTAGCTAATGCTTCAGGTTAGCTAATGCTTCAGGTTAGCTAATGCTTCAGCTTAGCTAATGCTTCAGGTTAGCTAATGCTCCAGGTTAGCTAATGCTTCAGCTAAAACAGTTAGCTTCAATAGCTTCAGGTTTTGCTCATGGTGCAATAAAGGAAAATGTGTTGTCATGAGTTGGGAATTGAATCGCACGTGCAAACCCCGACCTCCACAATCTTCCACCATCAAACTAGACTACTTCCTGTTTCGTCCTGTCTCCTGATAATCCGTTCATGCTGGTGAAAAAAATCGTGTACTTTTTGTGCAGGGAGCACCTAATTTGCATTTGAAGACATGTTGCGCTTTTTTTGCAAAATTCCACGAGGCATGGCTGGCATGGTACATGTGTGCAGCTGAAAAACCAGAGCAGTTGGAAGTTAGTTAGGCCCCATGGGGCCAGCAGCGCACCAGGACTGGCCCGACGATGCATATCGGGCCTAAACTACTCAAACGGCACTATCATCAGCTGCCATCGGCACGGCAACAAAGACGTGCTGATAGGAGAAAAAAGCAACGATCTTTTACACGTTGGTGGGCAAAGCTTGGGTGGCGGCGAGGAACTATTTTCTAGTAGCGTATATATGAGGCCAATTATGTGCGCGATAGCAGGGTGTGTGGCAACGTGGAAGACATTCAGTTCAGATGGAATTTGTGATTGTGCTGAACCCATGAGCTCGGTCTCGTTCTCCCTGCGTCTGTCAGCGGCCGCCTCTGCACGCAGCTATTCATTAGAGATGGTATCAGCTGTCAGAGGCATTCAGCTGTGGTGTTCAGAAGTTCAGGGGAAGGCACCGAGGTGAGATCAGTGGGAACCATCTCCAGTCTGGCTCTGCTCACCATGGCGTTCGTGCCCAAGAAGCTAACGTCTGCAGCCACTCTGACCAACCCCTGGCAGATATATACGGTTTGTACAGCCGGAAAAACAAGTTGGGCTTGGTTTTGGTCACGCTCTGTGGTCTTTTGCAGACTTGCTGTCCTCGATGTTCAGCGGGAGCACCGTTGTTGTCAGACAAACGTCACGCGTCTGCAAAAAGTCTGTTTTTCAGGAATCAACAAGACTTTGCACGTGAGTTTCCTACAGCTGGATTTGGTGGCGTCGTTATTTAGAACAGGGGTTTTCAAAGTGGGAGGCGGGCCTCTCCAGGGGGGGGGGGGCTCCAAGCAGTTTCAGGGGAGGCTCAGTGAATGGAAGTGAAAAAATAATACTTATAAAAATGAGATCACATAGAATAGCCTAAGTATGTGATTTGATTCAAGCTAGTTCAGAAATACAGTAGTTTTGGGGAATCTTGCTGTTTTTACCACTTACGCAGAGTCAGAAACAAATAAATGTCACCAGACAGAACTTCTTTATGTATTTGGTGTAGTCTGAAGTATGTCAAACAGCAACAACAGGCTATCTTGACGCAATTGTTGAGTGTCTATATGGGATCAAGTAATATCATCGTGATCGCATAGGCAGCCAGGAATTGAACGAGAGGGGGCACCTTTGCCCAAGCATTGTCTGGGGGAGGCCCACTGTCTCAGACTTTGTAAACTCCTGATTTAGAGGCAGTAGTAGCAGCATCAGTAGCAGCAGTATGTCTAGTAGTAGTTGTAGTTAGAGTAGTCGTACTTGCAGCTGTAGTAGCAGTACTACTACAGTACTACTAGTTGTAGTAGCTTAGGTTTGACCAATCACCTTTGTCCGAGTCAGAAGTTAGTCTCAAGTCTTGAGGCACAAGTCTCAAGTCAAGTCCATGTCATTAATGTCATGTCTCAAGTCTAAATGTAGAACAGCAAGTCAAGTCAGAACAAATCAAGAGTCCAATATCAATTTAATATCTTAAAAGAAAACTAAATATATCGGTCTAAGACTTTTCAATGATATGATTTTAGGTAGTATATGTGGCAGGTTGGCTGCCTCTGGGTTCATTCTGCCTGCTGATTGACACCAGCTGGGAGTCCCTAATCAGTGTACAGGTATATCAGCTGTGTGTGCAGCGGCGCGACACACAAACACACTGTCTTGCTGGCGTCGGGTTGTTTGCCATCGGCTGGAGTGCGGGCATCAGCGCACTTGAGAGTCGGGAAAGCGGGGTTGCAAAAGCAAAAGGTAGGCACCAGTGCCAATTATCCTTTTGTTCATTTTAGTTGTTAAACTTACATTCACTCCCATTCTTTAACTCTTGCTTGGCAGCGGTCTCGACCGTCCTGTCCCCCCCCGTCAGCAGCGGGCCTCAAGCCTGTCTGTTTTGTGGAGGGCAAAACAGCATTGCACAAGTAAAAGGTAGGCACCAGTGCCCATTATCCTTTTACTTTTCTTTGGTGGCTCAACTTCCATTAATCTTTAACCCTCGTTTGGCAGCGGTCTCGACCGTCCTGTCCCCCCCCCCCCCCGTTCAGCGGCGGTCTCTGGTTGAAAGCGGGCTTCAAGCCTATCTGTTGTGTGGAGGGCACACCTGGCTGCCCATCGTTACAGATTGGCTGCGCTGAGGGAGCTTGTGTGGGGCAGCTCACTTTACCGGGTAAGCTGGCTCTCAGTCATTTTTGTCAACAACAATTGGCTTCGTTTTCCATTTATTAATAGCTTTCTGTTCTGCTGTATGGTGGTTTAGGCCACGGCTGGCTCCCCCTGCTTTCTCCCTCCTTGGCGGCATTGTGGGAAGCTGCGCTGCAGTTGGACGTCAAGCGGCACGCCCAGCCTCCAGTCCGGGGCGCTGTGCTGCTGCTCTGTTTCCACCACTCTTACACACGAACCCCTTTCCATTAGTTTTAGTTGTTAATTATATTGTCCATTGGTGGTTGTAAATGTCGGCTTAATTATATTTTGTTTCTCCCTCTCTCAGGTGCTTGGGCAGCGTGGCAGACTTTGGTGATGGCACTCTCTTCCTGTTTGGTAAAGCACTGGGTGGTTTGATTTGACTTGTGATTTTGTTGCTTTTGAATATTATTTGTGATCTGTTCCTTTTCTCTCTGTAGTCTGACCATTTACTGTAAGTCCCTCGCCCTGCAGATATCCTCTGAGGCAATGCCGATTGTTAACCACCAATTTGGAACCTGAACACACTGTTTTAGCCTATATTCCATTCACTGTCTGGTTTTAAAAGAAAAACTGTTGTACAAAATAAAAGAACATATATTTTTGGAAGTCCGTCTCCTGTTCAATTGTGATGAACCTGGGTTGACCTTTGCTATCAAGTGTTAAATTACAAAGTTGTTCTGGTATTTCCTAGGGTGCAATTCCCTAGGTGGCGTAGTCGCACACTATGACCTGGTCACAATTTGGCGTAAGTCGGCAGGATACAGTTTAAACAACAGAGACGTGACTTCCATTTTTTGTTTTTTTGTTTTTGTTTGTTTTTGCTATATTTTGTGCTTTGTATTAAAATTGTTTTCTTTCAGTCAGGTTGGTGTGTTGGAGTGGAGGCAGCAGTGGAAACAGAGCAGCAGTATTTGTGCCAGCTTTGAACACCCGGACCCCTGTTTTTGTGAGGTTGGTGTGTGCAGTTCACATTCACACGGGTCGCGATGGGGGAGGAAATGCAGCAGCTCAGAGAGCTAGTAGCACAGCTTAAATCAGATAATGAGCGGCTATCTCGAGAAAGGGATGCTTCCCAGGCAGGCTCAAGCGGAGTCAATTCCGTTCCCCACACTTCAGGTGGACTTGCAGGTGCCAGCCCTGCTGTCGCTGAACGGATGGTGGTGATACCTAGAGAGCGCAAATGCCCCATATTTAATGGCAGGACAGGCATGGGGATAACTGAGTGGATAGAGGAGGTACAGGCGTCCATGCGGGCCCGCCACCTGTCAGCGAGGGATCAGGCCTTCTTCATTTTTGACCATCTGGAGGGAGAGGCCAAGAAAGAGATAAAATACCGCACCAATGCAGAGCGAGACGACCCAGACAAGGTAGTGGCCATCTTGCTAGAACTATATGATTGTGCGCAGTCGTATGTGACCTTGCAGACATCCTTCTTCTCGAGACAGCAGCAGGAAGGGGAGTCACTGCTGGAGTTCTCTTTATCTCTTATGACCCTCATGGACCGTGTGAAACGGTCGGCACCGGTTGGCTTGCTCAATACAGAGGTCCTCCTTCGCGATCAGTTCGTAGAGCATGTGCTCGATGGGGCTCTGCGCAGGGAGTTAAAGCAGCTCGTCCGCCGTAAGCCCACTGCCACCTTGTTGGAGGTACGAGGAGAGGCAATTAGATGGGAAAGGGAGGGGTTGCCCGGGGGTGTTAGGGAACGTAGCCACTCTCTTCCCTCAGCGTATGGCCTTCAGTATGGGGTGCAAGGTAGCCCCCACCCTTCCGTTCCTGCCCCATCTACTGGGTTGGATTGGAATGAGTTGAAGGAACTTCTGAAACGTCAACAGGAGCAGCTCAATCAGCTCACACAGACGGTGGCTTCTTTTCAGACCTCTTCTTTCCGTCCACGGCCTCCCCCTAGTGGTCCCTTGATTTGTCGAAGGTGTCAACAGCCAGGTCATTATGCACAGCAGTGTGATGGGGAACGCGTTCCCTTTCGTGGCCATGCTGGTGCGGGCTCTGGTCCATCTTCCAATGGAGCTGGGCTTTTCCGTTCTTCCCATCAGACGGGAAACTGAAGCCCACTGAGCTGCAGAGCCAAAGCTCAGGTGGGGTATGTGAAGGCTCATTAAGAGCAGACGTTATAAATAAATTAATGGCACACTGTCCACACATGGATGTTGTGATGGGGGGGGTTATGGTTCCATGTTTATTGGACAGTGGCTCCATGGTTTCTACGGTCCCAGAGAGCTTCTTCCGGAAACACTTCGCGCCATGGGGTCACGAACGCCTGAAGTCATGTAACTGGCTACGACTCCTGGCAGCTAATAACCTTCCCATTCCATACATTGGCTATCTAGAGCTTGATGTGGAACTGTGTGGTAAAATCATTCCTGGTTGTGGGATCTTGGTGGTGCAGGACCCTCCTGGTGCCTCACCCGCTGCCCCGGGAATTCTGGGGAGCAACGTCATTAGGCGATGCTACCGGGAGCTCTTCGAGGTCTATGGCCCCGCCCTTTTCGACTCACCTCTGGTGGCTCAAGCTCCTCGTCCAGTCCTGGAGGCCCTGCAGCACTGCCATCGTGCTGCCGTTGAGCCTCCAAGAGAAATCATGGCGAAAGCCAAAGTTCGTGGTAAACGAGCAGTGCGTGTACCGGGGGGAGTAATGAAATTGGTTGCTGCCACTTGCTCTGAACAGCTTTCCAGTCAGACCGTGCTTTATGAACCCTTGGAGTCTGGCCTGCCAGCCGGGTTACTTGCTTCCCCGTGTCTTGTGCAGGTCACCCGAGGTACAGCCTACATCCCGGTGGTCAATGTGGGGACAACAGAAGTTCGCATTCATCCGCGTACTGGCCTTGGCACCTTAAGTAGTGCGCAGGTTGTCAGTCTACCTGCAGGAGTCACTGAGGTGAAGTCTACCACTGCTACAGTTTCCTCCCAGGCGGCTGCTGATCAAGTGCAGGGTGGAGTAGAGGCAGTCGACCTGTCTGCTTTAGAGGAACAAGACCGAACTGCGGTTTGTGAGCTACTGCAGAAATATCAGACTGTATTCTCCACCCATGATGGTGACTTAGGTTGCACTGACCTCATGGCCCATGACATCCCCCTCCTGGATGACATTCCGGTGCGGCAGCGGTACAGGCGAATTCCCCCATCTGAGTATGAGGAGGTGAAGGCCCACATCGACCAGCTGCTTAGGGCTAATATAATTAGGGACAGTAACAGTCCCTACGCTTCCCCCATTGTATTGGTCCGGAAGAAGGACCGTAGTCTACGCATGTGCGTCGACTACCGCCTGCTTAACAGCAAAACGAGGAAAGATGCATTCCCTCTACCTCGTATTGAGGAAAGCCTGGATGCCCTTGCTGGAGCCCGCTGGTTCACTACCCTTGATCTGGCCAGCGGGTATAACCAGGTACCCGTCTCAGAGAGGGATAAACCAAAAACGGCCTTCTGCACACCCTTCGGTCTCTTTGAATGGAACCGCATGCCATTCGGGTTGTGTAATGCCCCAGGCACCTTTCAGCGCCTGATGCAGAGGATGTTTGGGGATCAGCAGTGCCAATCCCTGCTCTTGTACCTTGACGACATTGTTGTGTTCTCTTCTTCTGTGTCTGAACATCTGCAGCGACTGGAGGGTGTCCTTGGTCGGCTCCAAAAGGAGGGCTTGAAAGTAAAGCTTAAAAAGTGTGCTTTCTTTCAGGAAGAAGTCAGCTATTTGGGGCATGTCATTTCCAGTAAAGGAGTCTCTACAGACCCAGCCAAGATTGAGGCAGTGGCAAAATGGCAGCGTCCCCACTATGTGTCAGAGCTGCGATCCTTCTTGGGGTTCACCAGCTATTATAGGAGGTTTGTTGAGGGGTTCGCACAGCTGGCGGGGCCCCTGCATAGGTTGGTGGCAAAACTGGCAGGCACCCGGTCAAAGCGAGGATCTGGGCGGGACTTGGGTTCCGCATGGACACCTCCATGTGAGGAAAGCTTTGAGGCTTTAAAAGCCAAGCTGGTTTCAGCCCCGGTGCTGGCCTATGCAGATTTCTCACGCCCATTCATTTTGGAGATAGATGCGAGCCATAGTGGACTCGGGGCTGTCCTTTCGCAGGAGACCGAGGGTGTCGTCAGGCCAGTAGCATATGCTAGCAGAGGCCTCCGACCTACTGAACGCAACATGGATAATTACAGCTCCATGAAGCTGGAATTTCTTGCGCTCAAGTGGGCAATGGCAGAGAAATTCCGCGATTACTTGTGGGGGCACAAATGTATAGTCTTTACAGACAACAACCCATTGAGCTATCTCACGTCAGCCAAACTCGGGGCGGTAGAACATCGGTGGGCTTCCCAGTTGGCTGTTTTTGACTTTGAGATAAAGTATCGCTCTGGGCGCAGTAATCGGAATGCGGATGCACTCTCCCGGCAATACCTGCCCATGCCTAGCTTGGTCGAACACAGCCTACCTGGTACTCCGGTTCCCATGCTCCTCCAGCAAATCCCTCGCTCTGCTCCAATGGTAGCTGCTACTCAATCTGTCATGTCTGTCTTCCCAGGTCACTTTCCATCTGACCTTCGTTCCTTGCAGGGGAATGATCCCCTTTTGAGGGATCACTTCCTGCCATTCTGGGCTAGGCAGGTTCGGCCTACCCAGGAGGAGAGGCAACAACTTCCCAAATCTGCCTTAGCGCTCTTGAGGCAATGGGACCGCTTGGAAGAAAAAGATGGTATACTCTACCGCCGCACTTTTCGTTCGGATGGGGGAGAAGAGTATCTCCAGCTCGTCTTGCCTAGGATTCTTAGAGAAGAGACACTGACACAGTTGCACCAAGAACATGGACATCAGGGTGTTGAACGCACCACTGAGTTGTTGCGGCAGCGCTGTTATTGGCCAGGAATGTCAGCAGACATAAAGCAGTGGGTCGAAGAGTGTGCACGTTGCCAAGTGGCAAAGGATTCGGGGTTGGTGCCCCATAGTTTCATGGGCCACTTACTGGCATCTCAACCTAACGAGATCGTTGCCATAGACTTCACTTTGTTGGAGCCCTCCCGTAATGGGTTGGAGAACGTCCTGGTAATGACCGATGTGTTCAGTAAATATACCGTGGCTGTCCCTACCCGGGATCAGCAGGCTACCACCGTTGCTCAGGCCCTGCTGGTGGAATGGTTCTTCCGGTTTGGCGTGCCAAGCCGCATTCACTCCGACCAAGGCCGGAGCTTTGAGAGTTCTTTGATCCAGCAGCTTTGTCGCTTATATGGAGTAGGGAAGTCCCGGAGCACGCCATATCATCCAATGGGCAATGGACAATGTGAGAGATTTAATAGGACCCTTCACAATCTCCTACGCACATTGCCAGCTTCACGAAAGCGGGATTGGGCCTCCTGCCTTCCGCAGGTGCTATTCTGCTACAACACTACCCCCCATCAAAGCACTGGAGAGTCGCCTTTCTTCCTGATGTTCGGTCGGGAACCTCGCCTCCCTGTGGACTTCCTCCTGGGTCGGGTCCGGGACCCGGTGCCGGGGGAGGTACATGATTGGATGATCGAGCACCAGGCCAGACTTAGGGTGGCTCTCGAGAGTGCACACGAGAGACTGTTGGCAGCTGCGGGGCGACGGAAAGAACGTCATGATCACCGTGTCCGGGCTGCGCCTCTGCAATTGGGCCAGTTGGTTTACCTCCGGGACCATAACGTTCGGGGTCGGCACAAGATCCATGACAAATGGAGCTCGGTGGTCTACAAGGTACTGAGAGCCCCCAGGGAAAGCGGAGCAGTGTATACTGTCGCTCCTGTAGCAGAGTTGCACAAAACGCGAAATGTCCACCGAGACATGTTGAAGGCCCTAGTAGGGCCAGAGTCCCTGGTTCATCCTCCTGGCGCGCTATCTCCACCGGCTATGCCTGAGGACTTGTCCGATGAGTCAGAGGACGAAGACCTGTGGCTGCGGGCCTCGGACCCCTCCATACCATCTACCTCGGCCGTACCAGGTTCCTCTTGTCCTGCGGCTGTGACCCCGGTGGAAACCCGGGCAGCTCCAGGTGCCACCCAGGCACGCGCTGCCCCTCCTGCACCAGCTCCCGCCCTTCCCTCAGGTAGTCAAGCTGTCTTGCCAGCATTGCGTAGAACGGCCCGCTCTACTGCCGGCCACCATCTCAATGTTCACCACCTTCCCCAGCCGGCGAGCAGCCGGGGTAATAAGAACTGAACCTGTGTGGCCTGTGTAATGCTTGGTCCCCCTTGGTGTAGAGTGAGTCTTAGCTCCTGGGCGGGCTAGTTCGTCGTTGGGGCAACGACGCAAAAAGGAGGGGGTAGATGTGGCAGGTTGGCTGCCTCTGGGTTCATTCTGCCTGCTGATTGACACCAGCTGGGAGTCCCTAATCAGTGTACAGGTATATCAGCTGTGTGTGCAGCGGCGCGACACACAAACACACTGTCTTGCTGGCGTCGGGTTGTTTGCCATCGGCTGGAGTGCGGGCATCAGCGCACTTGAGAGTCGGGAAAGCGGGGTTGCAAAAGCAAAAGGTAGGCACCAGTGCCAATTATCCTTTTGTTCATTTTAGTTGTTAAACTTACATTCACTCCCATTCTTTAACTCTTGCTTGGCAGCGGTCTCGACCGTCCTGTCCCCCCCCGTCAGCAGCGGGCCTCAAGCCTGTCTGTTTTGTGGAGGGCAAAACAGCATTGCACAAGTAAAAGGTAGGCACCAGTGCCCATTATCCTTTTACTTTTCTTTGGTGGCTCAACTTCCATTAATCTTTAACCCTCGTTTGGCAGCGGTCTCGACCGTCCTGTCCCCCCCCCCCCCCGTTCAGCGGCGGTCTCTGGTTGAAAGCGGGCTTCAAGCCTATCTGTTGTGTGGAGGGCACACCTGGCTGCCCATCGTTACAGATTGGCTGCGCTGAGGGAGCTTGTGTGGGGCAGCTCACTTTACCGGGTAAGCTGGCTCTCAGTCATTTTTGTCAACAACAATTGGCTTCGTTTTCCATTTATTAATAGCTTTCTGTTCTGCTGTATGGTGGTTTAGGCCACGGCTGGCTCCCCCTGCTTTCTCCCTCCTTGGCGGCATTGTGGGAAGCTGCGCTGCAGTTGGACGTCAAGCGGCACGCCCAGCCTCCAGTCCGGGGCGCTGTGCTGCTGCTCTGTTTCCACCACTCTTACACACGAACCCCTTTCCATTAGTTTTAGTTGTTAATTATATTGTCCATTGGTGGTTGTAAATGTCGGCTTAATTATATTTTGTTTCTCCCTCTCTCAGGTGCTTGGGCAGCGTGGCAGACTTTGGTGATGGCACTCTCTTCCTGTTTGGTAAAGCACTGGGTGGTTTGATTTGACTTGTGATTTTGTTGCTTTTGAATATTATTTGTGATCTGTTCCTTTTCTCTCTGTAGTCTGACCATTTACTGTAAGTCCCTCGCCCTGCAGATATCCTCTGAGGCAATGCCGATTGTTAACCACCAATTTGGAACCTGAACACACTGTTTTAGCCTATATTCCATTCACTGTCTGGTTTTAAAAGAAAAACTGTTGTACAAAATAAAAGAACATATATTTTTGGAAGTCCGTCTCCTGTTCAATTGTGATGAACCTGGGTTGACCTTTGCTATCAAGTGTTAAATTACAAAGTTGTTCTGGTATTTCCTAGGGTGCAATTCCCTAGGTGGCGTAGTCGCACACTATGACCTGGTCACATATAGGAACTTGGTAAGAGCATCATACATTCAATCATTCAGTCAGATTCAGTCGTCTGCTGGAACAAATCTCATCACTTTCAATCTAAAGTCATTTACACAAACACAAGATGTCAAGTCAAGACTTTAGAAACCTTTTCAAGTCATCAAAGTACAAGTCAGAGTCAAGTCCAAAGTCAGGTCAAGTCTCAAGTCTTCTCTTCGTGCATCAAGTCAAGTCTCAAGCGAAACCTGACTGAAGTGACTGAAGTCCCACGCACCTCTGAGAAGTAGTGATAGTAGTTGGATGCAGTAGTACTGTGGAATATCCAGTATAGCTGAACATCCACCCAGCCGATGGGTGGATCTTTACTTGTCGAGACACAAACATGTTGCCAAGTTTGGAAATAAACAAAGGAAATAAAAGCCTGGATGAGAAAGGCATCCCACTGTACATCTTAGAGTCAATCTGAAAGGTCTCGTCAAGAGAGAAAACGTGTTAAAGTTTCTCTGTCTGACAGGTTAAGCTGGCATAATTGATACCTGATGTTCAGAGTTGTTATTGGACAGTAATTAGCCGGCGACGGGTTGGATGCGAGGCTGTACGGTACGCTGGCACAGATGAAGCTCCTCAGAGGGATGGCAGCCGTGCGTTCAGACAGAACCGCATGACGTTTAGTCACGCCTTTACCGTCTGCTGAGATGTCAACACAGACAACAGACAACAGTCACTCTGGAATAATCTGTAATCTGACTGTAATTAACATCAGTTACGTAGATGATGTCAGTGATCACTTAGGTCATCTCATGCTGTGACACATGCACACACACACACACACACACACACACACACAGTAAAGGTAAAGTCCCACTGATTGTCACACAATGTGTGAAATTTGTTCTCCGCATTTGACCCATCCCCTGGGGGAGCGGTGAGCGGCAGCGTGCGCCGCGCTCGGGAATCACATGGTGATTTAACAGCCCAAATCCAACCCTTTGATGCTGAGTGCCAAGCAGGGAGGCAAATGGGTCCCATTTTTATAGTCTTTGGTATGACTCGGCCAGGGATCGAACTCACGACCTCCCAGTCTCAGGGCGGACACTCAGACCACAAGGCCACTGAGCTGGTGATATATATATATATATCCCCACAATGAAAGTGTCGCGACATGGGAGTGAGTGACATGAGTGTGAACATTGCGTTCCGTGCCCGGGTGTGGAACAACGTACCATGACAGGGCAGAGTCCTGCACGTTCCAATTTTGCAAACCCGTGCCCGCCCGGACCCATCAATATAAGACCGGCGCTTGCCCGTTACCTGTGATTATCTCAAAATCAAAACCGGCCCTGCCCAGACCCGTTAATATAAGACCCGCGCCCCCCGACCCATTACCCACGATTAATCACACAGGCTACAAACACAGTCTCTCACTTTGAACCAAACCAAACTGCCACCGTTTCACACAGTAGACAACTAACAGTCTTTCTGGCTGAGACTCATCGCCTCTCACGTTAGCATTAGCAGCTGCTAACGTTAGCTCAGTAACCAGCTGGTCAGCACTTCTAGTTCTATCAGACAATAGTGTTGTGCAACAAGCAGACTTACCGGAGGGAACACTTGCGAATGTGAACACCAACCGTATACCGAACCACATAGACAACACACAGGCGAGGATACACTCCAGGCATAGTCGATGACGCAAGTGTACTGTGCAAGTGTTCCGTTCCGAGCGCGGAATACATTTTGTAATGTGAAAGCTGACCAGCGGGGGAGAGGGGAGGGGGGCAATCGTACTTGGGCACGGAACGGAATGAAAGGAATCGTTCCCAGTGAGAAAGCACCCTTTTTTGAATGGGAGTCTATGGCAGCTATATCAAAGGAAGACACTAAGGGCACCAAAGTTGGCACACATGGGCAGTGCGAAAAGACAATCACACACTCTAAATGTCGTGGCTGCACCACTTAGGGTTTGGAAGTTATAAGAGGATAATTTCAGCATCATCGTGGTTATTACCCCCTAACCTTTTTTTGAGGGATAACCTTTGAACTCGTACTCAAATTTAAACCCAACCCCTAATTTGTAATGTTGTTAACCCTGAACCCAAATCCTAATCCTAATGACCCCTAACCCTCAAGTTGCAGTAACGGTCTCACTGCAAACATCTAAAACTCAAACTGGTTCTCACAAGGATAGAAAAACAATCACACAGACAGACACAAAGTCAGATCTTGCATACTTTTAACCCTTTCTACCTGCATGTGTATTGACTCAGTGTGTGAAGTTTTTCGGATGTATCCCTCGTTTCCCCCGGGTCTGATCTCTTGCAACCACCTCTTTATTTGCTTTCTCTCACGTTTCTCCAGGACAGGAAGAGCGGCGCGGCGAGTCAGAACTCACTTTGAACCTTTGAGGAATCATCCTGGGAATCACCCAGGGTGAAGTGGATGACTCCTTCTGCCGTTTGTTCAAGGAAACGTTGAATGGATAAGATCATCAAAGCTGAACCACGGTCACTTGAGAGCTTCGAACCTGAAGGCATCTTGATCACAACTCCCATTCTGAAAACCTGGGAACTCTTTACATTATATAGTTAGTATTAGAGTCTTATTCAAGGTATTCAATTCAGTTATTAGAGCTTGAGGTGGCCAGACGTCCCCGATTTTCGAGGACAGTCCGTTTTTGGGGACCTGTCCCCGGCTGGAACTGTCCCCGAAAATGTCCCCGATTTTCTACTCCTCGTCACTGGTGACGACACTGTCTTTTAGAGGCTTGAGTGGGCTCATTTTTAAAGCTAGAGTGAAGATACTGCTATCATATGAAACTAGAAGACATAAGGCATCTATCTATTGGCCACAACCATGTTGTGCAAGTCAGCTATAGGAGGCTAAATAACGCTCCAAACTTATCCTAAATCTTTGATTGTCCCCTTTTTTATTTGATAGATGATAACATTGGATATTTTAAGATATATTGGCTGCCAAACTGGAAATGTTCCCGATTTTCATTTCAGAAAGCTGGTCACTTTAAACTGCAATATGCAACTTTTCGCTTTGAGGCAGCACTGTGTATCATTGTATTATGTTCATCTTATTTTAGGGCCTGTTCACATACTGTAGTGTTTTTAACATGAAAATGTGCTGTCTAGAGCACTTTTTCTGAGGAGAAATAAAAAAAACGGGTCATGAAAACATCACCTGATGTTAGCATAGCAGCTGCTAGCTCACTAACCAGCTGGTTATAGCTCTTCTAGCAGACACTGCAGTGTTGTAGAACAAGTAAAGTCTTGCCAGATATTTCCAATACATGTCCAGTATAATCCATACATGATCCATACATGTCCAGTATAATCCATACATGATCCATACATGTCCAGTATAATCCATACATGATCCATGTTACAGTGACGTAAATTCCCTGATTACAACGTCCTATTTCTAACAGCCACTTATATGATCACATTAAGGTGAAGGTTGTATTATTTTCTATAGACAACAACATATATTAACAACAACAGGTAGGCTACTTCCGGGTAGACACCTGTTGATTGATTTAAATTGTGGAGATACCACAAAATTGTTTATTGTTTATTTCTGTTGTTATTTTCAGCTGTAACTGTAAAGTTAAAGATATAAACCCTAGTTAAACACGGTGGTCCGACCTACCTGATGTTTGGTTGTGCTTATTTTATGTACTGTGTTGATACACCAAATCACCCCAACAGTGACATCTCACCGCTGGTGGCACACAAGCTGCTAGTTTTGAGTGAACTCAAGCACCATTTATTTTTTCCTGTGGTAAATTTGGTCTCCAAACTAACATTAGTGGAAGTGTTGTTAATTAATGAGATATGAAAGCATCAAACATGTATTTTAGACTGAACTATTTTCTCTTGATCTGTTGTTCCCCTGTCCCGTTGCTCCCCTCCATTAAATTGTATGTAGCCTACGTGACACGTGCGTTGTCCACCCTGATGTTATCAGACGTGATTGTGTCTATACTGTATTTGTTGTTATTGCAGATGTGTGAGCTACACCTCCAGTATAATGACAGCTGATTCACAGCAGTGGATTTGTGACTTGGCAGCTTGCTGTGGTTTCATGCTCCGCTGACCTTCTTGTTCATGGCGCCTTGATTCTGCACGTCTCGCAAGGGAGGTAAGGCGGCAACTGTGCCTTTACAAAGCAGACGTACAGCACAACAACATGTGCCTTTACAAAGCAGACGTACAGCACAACAACTGTGCCTTTACAAAGCAGACGTACAGCACAACATGTGCCTTTACAAAGCAGACGTACAACAACATGTTGAACTGTGCCTTTACAAAGCAGACGTACAACAACATGTTGAACTGTGCCTTTACAAAGCAGACGTACAACAACATGTTGGACTGTGCCTTTACAAAGCAGACGTACAACAACATGTTGGACTGTTCCTTTACAAAGCAGACGTACAACAACATGTTGAACTGTTCCTTTACAAAGCAGACGTACAACAACATGTTGGACTGTGCCTTTACAAAGCAGACGTACAACAACATGTTGGACTGTGCCTTTACAAAGCAGACGTACAACATGTTGGACTGTGCCTTTACAAAGCAGACAGCACAACATGTTGGAAAGAGACTCACCTGGAAAGAGACTCACCTGGAAAGAGACTCACCTGGGAGTGTGAAGAGAAACTAATTGGAGAGGTGAAAGCATCATGTACAAACATTACATATTACCGTATCGTAATTATTAGGGGTGGGAATCACTGATGCCCCACGATACGATATTATCACAATACTTAAGTCACAATCCGATAGTATTGCGATATTGCGATATGCTAGTATTGCGATATATTGAGTATTGCGATATTGCAATATATTGTGATTTATTACCTTTTTTCAACTGCAAATTGTGTCCCCAAAGGTAAGAACTTTGTCAACATCTATTTGATCTAATTAGATAAAGTTTCCAGTCTGTTCATCTCACTTCAATCATATTTATTGGAGCAAAATGGGATTGTCAAGCAGACAGACTGACCAACACTGTCATAAAAACCTGTCATAAATGTTGCATGCACCTGACAATTTGTATAATAAAATATCACGATACTATGCTGTATCGACCCCCCCCCCCTCCTCCAGTAATTACTTAATCAACAACTATATATTTAAAAAAAAAAAAAAAAATCTCCAGAGTGAAATGTCGGCACGGATACATATAATCTCAACATAAATTTGAAACAAACCAGCAGTTAATTTGAAAACATTGTTGCCTTTCCAACGTTAAACACAAATGAAAAAACTTTGGCTATGTTTAGGGGTGCTTTCACACTCGGGACCCGGGACCTTTTCCGAACACACTTGAGTGTGAACGTTGTGAACGTTTCCGTGCCCGGGTCCACTTGAAAAGATGGTCTGGGGAACGCTTTGGCGTGCCGGGGACGGAACACTTGCGAATGTGAACGCCAACCGTACCGAACCACATAGACAACACACGGGCGAGGATACACTCCGGGCATAGTTGATGACGCAAGTGTACTCTGCAAGTTTTCCGTGCGCTTGCAAAATCCGGTGTGATTCTGGCGATCAAGCTGAAATAACGAGAACTAGGCTATAGGAAGACAGAAAAGTCAACTAAAGACAATGTTGTAATTGCTGTGTTTTGCAGACATTGTGAAAGAGGCTAAGTAGAGGTGGTTATATATGGCCGACTGAATATGTTGGTACAGGAAAACGTTGTGGCTTGTTACGGCCTGACATGTTGAAGTGAGTCCAGGTGGAACAGAAGCACCGACTCATCAAGCAACACAAAGCAGATAATGGCACAGAGAAAAAGGACTTTACTCACTTCCTAAATGACTCAAACGGCCTTCTGAAGAGACGTTTAAACAATGAGGTGGCTGATCTCTGCGCTAATGTTTGCTCTGTCAGTCTCAGGTTGCTCAGGTATGAATGGATGGGCCTCTGTTTGCTGATGGATCATCTTACCACCTCTCCTACCTGGAGAAGGTAGAAGGACTTCTGACTTCTCACAGCAAACAAACGCTCTATCTAAGGACAGTGAGAAAGCGACAACAAATGAGTCGAAAAATCAAGTTCCCCGGTTTAGGATCTCATATGGGTTCATTGTGGGTCGAGTATCAGTCAGGCAAGATGTGGTACTTGCCATACCAGAGGACTACCTGAGTTAACAGCAGTCAACTGCTGTTAACTGCTAACAAAATCAAAATCAGTAGAAGATTCCATGCTAACACTTTAGCATCTTCCCATATATAAAAGGGAGTAAGTGGGTTCTGTCTGTCTGTTTGTTTCTCTGTTTCAATTTGTGTCCGTGATGTCACTGATGATGTCACAATGTCTATGACATGCGAAGTTGCGCAATTGTGCGCTGAGCGACGTCAGTCGAGCACTCCATGATGTGATCAGTGATGGTCACTCGAGCAATTGTGATGTCATCAGTGATGCGAAGTTGAGGCAAATGTGCGCTGCGCATGCCAATAGAGCAGGCGAGGCCATGCAGCAGCCGTAGGAGACCCTAGGAAGTTCTAGTATACTATAAGGTTGGGTGATAGCAGGCAGGCTCCATGCAACTAGTTTAGCATCGGCTAACTTTCTGTTGAGTTGATAGCTAGTCTCGCTTGCCAGCCTATCTCTGTTTCATGCTATACCCGCGCAGAAGAGAGTATGGCTCCTCTTACTTTCACTCTTGCAGGAAGAAAAGTGCTCTGTTATCTTTACAACCATCCACCGAGAGTACCAAGCAGGCCTGCTTTATTGCACAATCCAAATCTTTGTCAAAACTTGCCATTTTCAGCGTGTACTGTGGGTTACTTGCTAGCTAGCAGTTGTTGTTTCACAGCGGTGGAGGCATTTGAAAGGGATTTCCCTTCACTCCGACTGAAATGGCCGGAGCCAATAGAGCTGGGGGCAAGTGGCGTAAGCAGGGTGAGCAACGTGAATGCATTGTTCAATCTCACCACACGGAGTAGCGGTGAGTAGGGGGTGTCACCCAGTCAACGTGGATATCGATACATGTAACATGGTGTGTAACCTCATCAGTGGGCTGCTGGATACAGCGTTCATATAAAGCAAGTACTAACTATAATATTATCTTGTTTCAAAGCTTCTTCCCCCTCCCCCGACAGTCAAAAGCCATGTTGCTATTTTGCTGAAACTGTCAAGAGATCAACTGTAAAAGGGTAGCTTGCCCCGTTTTCTTATGTGGAGAGGCAGCCACACCAAACTCCATTCAGAAATCTGGAAACTAAATGTGGCCGCTGCCTATCAAAAATTAAATACTGCCAGTACATAATTTACAAACCTTGTTTGGAAGTGGTTCGCTCTGCTGCTGTGCTACCGCCCTCCACTGTGTATTTTGCGGGTAGAGAGGACTGTGTGAATCACCGGCGAAACTTTTGGACTGTGCTTCTTATTGGAGTACATGTATGTGTATGCCAAAATAGAGACAGGCTTACAAGTATTCATAAAATGTCAGTATGTTTCCATAAAAAGTCTCAACATGTATGTTTAAACCGTAAGTTGCCGACTTCAAATGGAGCTTGTGCATTAGTGTGTAGTGTGTACATATGACATATGGATCTTATAAAATGTAAATATATACCAGTTGAACCTCAGGTAAAAAAAAAGATATTACTATCATTATCATTGGATTTGACTTCCTGCCATCTATTCTCCCACCTCATCTCCAAGTGATCTGAAAGAACGTTTTGCCCCTTCGTTCTCATATTAACACCGATATACATTTTTATTTTGCATGCCTTTATTAAGCACAGTTATAGAAAAATATATACAGCTTTGCCAATACATTTTACAAGATTAAATATTTCCAATGCAATTTAAACTTTCCCTTTCAACAAAGGGAAAATGTTTGGAGCTGAAGCTCGGCCTCAAGACACAAATCATTTCAGTTCAGGACAAACCGGAGAAAATAAAAGTGACCCGTTAGTGAGGTTAAAGAAAACAATCCACCCTGAAATACAACAAAAAGAAAAGAAAAGCTATTGCTGATGGATCTTGTATTCCTGCCAAAGAGGTTATGTTTTCGGTGCCGTTTGTTTGTTGTTAGCAGGATTACAGAAAAACTACTGGACGGATTTTCATGAAACTTGGTAGGAGGGTGTACCAGGGGCCAAGGAAGAACCCATTAAATTTTGCCGCAGATCCGATCCAAGTTGGGAAGGGGACGGGGCCAAGGAAAAGGGGCTGTAGCTAGGGATAGGAAGGTCGTACAGAGTCAGGATTCGAGGGGTTGGTAGGAGGAGTAGCTAGGTGTATCTGGGTGGTGGGAGGGGGCGTGGCCAGGGAAAAGGGGTAGTAGCTAGGCATAGGAAGGTCGTAGAGATTCGGGGTTCGAGGGGTGGCTAGGTTGGAGTGGCTAGGTGTATCTGGGTGGTGGGAGGGGGCATAGTAAGCAAAGGGGGCGGGGCTAGCGTAAGGGGTTGTAGCTATAGGGATAGGAAGGTCATAGAGGGTCTGGATTCGAGGGGTGGGTAGGTTGGAGTGGCTAGGTTTATCTGGCTGGTGTGAGCAGGCATAGTAAGCGAAAGGGGGCAGGGCTAGGGAAAAGCAGCCGTAGCTAGGGATAGGAAGGTCAGGGAGAGTCGTGATTGGAGGGGTGGGTAGGGGGAGTGGCTGGGGTGATGTGGGTGGGTCAGGGTTCTGACCCGAGTCACAAAATGTGCATAGCAGACTGGAGCATCGGCCTTGGCGGAGGAGGTCTGCACTCTCCGAATGCACTTCTAGTTTGTTGTGTTTCTCTTTTTAGTGGATAACCGTCCAATCGTAGACGAGGTGACGTCACCTCCAGATGTTTCCAGCAGCTTGACTGAATAAAACATGTTTCCGGCCCTCCTCTGCGTGTTGTTGAAAGGCATCCTAGGAAACGTACAAAATCAAATCAAGACGACGAGGCAGGCTGAAAGAACGTGACGAGGCAGGCTGAAAGAACCTGGGTTCACAGAAAAAGGAGATTAAATTACAATTTACTGGGCATCTGGGACGGTAGTAGAGGTCAAAACACTCGCCCACCACTGCGGAGAGCCGGGTTCAATTCCTGGCAGCGGCACTTCCGGCTTGGTCAGACGTTCCTACAGACACAATTGGATGTGTCTGCGATTGGGAAGCGGGTGGGGTATAAGTCCTGGTTGCTGCACTAGCGCCTCCTCTGGTCGAGGGAGCGCCTGTTCAGGGGGGAGGGGAACTGCGGGGAATAGCATGATCCTCCCACGCATACATCTTACAACACTTCATCACTAAATAAGTCCTGGGATGTGTTCTTCAGACTGATGATAAATAGTGGAAGAGAATCTGTGGTGTATTTCTCCTTTAAGCCTCCAGATGGCAGTGGATGGCAGAGAACATGGGTGGTCTGTAACGAATCTCCCCGGAAATCAAACTCTGGCCTTTGTTAGAGTCCCATTATATCGTCCATTTGTGTTCAACGAGCCTGGAGCGTCTCTGTGGTCAGGAGGCTGCAGACAGTCCGTGTGCCCCGTGCTGGTGCTTATTCAGCGGACTGGGAGGTTTTCTGTCTCCTGCGGTCAAAACAACACAAATAAATGCATTTTTCATGATTGTAATAACTATTATCACCATCAACACTAGCCTGGGTAAACCCATCCCCCACGTGACCTGCTCTCAGACCTGTTCTCAGTCACTATGGTCTGGAATCCCACCATTGTTAATCGATTTCCTGCGGTTGTTGGGCCCCCCCCGATAGACCACTCCATTGCGCAACCATCATCCAACCAGTTTAGTGCACAGAGCACATGCGCAGTGCAGCAGATGGCGTCATCACTCTGCGACCTTTGTTGTTAGCGCTCGAGCTAACTCCACCTAGCTAACTCACTAGGCTACTGCTAGCAACCACAGGTTGCAGGTTGTGTAAGATAAACCTTCGTTCTAAAGGCAAGTTGGGCAGCTGCAAACCACTCGAGAAGGGGGTATTTCTACGCCTGGAGAGGGTTGGTGTGAAACTACACCAACAGGATTGCAAATCATGTCGGATTTGCCAGAGTCTGACTGAGGTATGTACTTATAACCTAATGTACTAGTGCTGCACGATTAATCTCCACTTCCCCCGTGCACTCCCGCAAATAAGTAATGTTATGCGCAGCCAGTTTATCAGATAATTTCGCCGTAAAATGTGTCCAGGTGATGAGAAGCCCCAGCTTGTACAAGCTGTCCTTTGTATGGTCGCTGCCCGTCCGCTCAGACCCGATTTCGATATAGCGTTTGGTGATCTTTTGATCAACAGACCTCATAACGGGGATATACTGTTACGTGTGTCTACCAACATCACTAAAAGATCATAAATGTAACGCTGTTTTAATCGATGGCTACGTTGCTAGCTACTAGCTAGCCGCAGACCAGCTATGAACCCGTTTGGATGATCGCTGCCCGTCCACTAAAACGCGATTTCGATATAGCTTGAGGTGATATTTTGATCAACAGACCTCATAACGGGGATCTATACTGTTACATGTGTCTACTGTACTGACGTCCTCTCTGTTTATTCTTTCAGGTATTAATTCTAAACCCTTCTCAGTCAGCTGCTGCCAACCTGATGAGGAAACAGGCGTGCTTGTTGGACACTGAATGCAAGAGCCTAGCCAGTCTGCAGACTTCATCCTCCGGTGCTGTTCGCCTCAGGACTTGAAGGCCTAACGTTGTACCATGGACTGTATACATTCTGTGCTAATAATGCTAGCATGCTAACATCCTTTTCACACACACACACTGAATATACCGAAATGCTAGATTTGATCATGGACTTAACGCTAATGTTAATCCAAAACGGCCGCAGTCATAACGGTAAGGTGTGTTTGACCTAATTGAAATATTAACGTTAATGCCCTCACATTTCAGCGTGGTTACAGATAAACCTATTTAACGCTAGCTAGCTACATTACTGGCTTGATATCATATTCCAGATGCAACCTAGCTAGATAAGCTCCACACGGCTGTATGAGTAGCTACAATCAAATGTATCAAGCCTTGATATCATATTCCAACGTGAATTCAGCTGAGGGGTTCGCTCCAGAACGAGACTGTTGCGTTCAATATTTGTACACGTTACTGTGCAGTAACTGTGCAACTGTGTACTGTGCAATTCTGTATATTATACATAATCCAGATGTAACCTAGCTATAGCTAGACGTTAAGAGGTTAGCGTGAATGCGACTGAGACCTGACATTACTGAAGTGAATACAAGTGACCTATATTTTTCAATCCTGTCTTTGAATAAAAGTTGTGTTATACTTGAAAACCATGTCTTTGCTCCCTTATGTGTTCACAATTACAACAAATCTGTATGGTTTATCTGTTGGCATTAAACCGTGGTATTTCCTTGGGTGATATTCCATATTTGTCATTAAACCTAGCTGTTCACATAAATTTGCAATGATGATCGACCACGTGAGATATCACAAGTAGCCTACTTTTATTAAAAAATAAAATGCAAAGAGAGGTTTCCTTCTCTAACTATTGGTGCGTTCACAAAATATTTACACGAGATTTTTTTTATAAATAATAATCAATAACGTGGATAATTATGACATCTGCAGCTGCTGGACGAGAGACAGAAGAAACTACGAACGAAGATTGGAGCAGAGGACATTGACTACAGAGAAACTTAACCGACCAGCACTCTGCTTCAATCAATGAATGCTTATAAATAAACCATACACATGAGAATTACCGTTAACGTTACAGCATTTAATAACATAAATATGGTGATATCTGGTGGTCTGAAATTACTCTCTATCTACAGTAGGGTAACTGGCTCCTATATTGTGTCTTATTATTGTAACGTTTGAATCAGCGTTTCATAACTATAATAGCCTAATGTTACTGTAGCCTGGATGACGTCAGCTAATGCTACCCAGCCTTCCAGCGTTTATCTTCCATAATGCATTAAATCATAATCACAATGCAATCAGCTCTGAAGCCCTGGCTTGTATGGTCCGCTAAAATCCGATTTCGATAACGCTAGGTGTTATTTTGATCAACAGACCTCAACCTCAACAGCTGTTTTCACTTGAATTTCCTCACGTAGTTGCATAGCCATATAGCTAGCCAGCTAGTAGCTAGCTCGGGAGCTATGCTTTAGAGAGGCCAAATGCTAACGGCTAGGTAGTGCTAAGCCGCTGCAGCTGTTACACGTCATTGACAAAGACGCACTCTCTGATTGGCCGATCACGGCAGGACTGATGTTGGCAGTCACGCCGTCACTCATTGGCTGCGGGGTGGCTGCGGGTCTGCGCGAGTCTTTCAATCGCCCCAGAAATCGATTTGAATGGCCCGTTCGCTAGACGATAGTGACTGGGAACTGAGAGAGCAGGTCACGTGGTGGCTGGGTTTACCTAGGCTACATCAACACCATCATTATCCCTAGTTTATAGGTTTCTTATTCAGTGATCCGTGCACTATTCAGTCATCCTTTTAATATATAGTAGTTTATTTGTCATTGCATAATAAAATCATACAACGAAATTGCAAACTCCCCTTTGTGCAAACATACAGTACAGCCAGACAATACACCAACGATTCACCAGACCCCACAGTAGATAGACTTAATAATAAATAGGGTAGTAATGGTAGTAATAGTAGTAAATAACTATGGCCCCTATCGTTGCATCGGCGCAGTTTCTAGGCCGAGCGGCAGGCGCAGATCAAAGCAGTGGGCGTGGAAAGGCGCACTTGATATCGTCGTGCTGGCGCTAGATGCAGCCCAAAGCATTACAACCACGCCTTTTAGGCGTAAAATTATGCACCGTCATGCTCATTGGATAAGTGCAATAAACGAATCGCACGCTTGCCTTTTTAGCTCCAATTCCAGTGATCCCGCAAAACCAGACGAAAGCCAAACGCTCTGCCCCCCCCCCCCCCCCCTCCCTTCATCCAGCCTGTCTGTCTGCATTATAGGCTATTATTCCATATTATTATGCTTCTCAAATCAATCTAACTGCAGTTTCAATACTGCAAGCATGTAGATACGCTACACTATAGCAAGATCAAAGTGAAAATAATGTTCTATGCATCAGCTAGAAAAATATAGCCTATTAGATTGGTGAAAGTTTGTCCAGAAAGATATCATTTTCTCTCGCCTGCTGCAGGAAGGATGATGCACATAAATATACCCTACATTATGTCAGGTCATTGCATAAATGTGTTTTTATTGTAAAACTAAATGTGAAATAGGGCCAAGTTATTGGAGGGACATCACAGTATAGCAGATGCCATTAGAAGCTCCGAAGCGCGTTCCGCTGTTACTTCTCTAAATCACGTTAACTCGACAAGAGGTATATATAGGCCCAGGAGGACATATATGTTTCACATAGGGTGGTGTTTTCATTTCGATGCTTTATTTGGTCCAATATTGAAATGTTGACAATGGCAGGCTGTGTTACCATTACACATTAATTTAGAACTACCTTTTATATCTATTTTGGCTCATTTGGTGGCTATTTAGTAGCGAAATGAAGAAACACAATGCATGCTGGGAACTCAGAGAGAGAGAGAGAGAAGGGTGACAGAGAAGAAGCAGTGAAGGCAGAGAATAGGCCTGCTTTTCAAAAGCGCAAAGCGCTAAATGTAGGGCAGGTCCCAAGATATCACTAGGCTGGTATTTAGCGCCGACACGCCCACTTTGGGACTGCGCCACGCCCATTCGGCCTAAAGCGCATTTGGCAGCCTAAAGCCTATTGCTATCTTGCCGAAACAGGCGCAAGGCACGTTTTTTTGCGGTTAAGGCCCGTAATAGCGCCGATGGCCTGTGGGAGAATAGAGCCCTTTATGTAATATAAATCTATATTATACAATATATTACGATAAATATTAGTAACATCTGTAAATAAATCGGTAGAGCTGCCAACGATTAATCGATTCCTGGTCAACTATTAATTGGCAACTGTTTTGATAATTGAATCGGTCTGAGTATTTGTTTATTGTTTTTATTTTTTTAAGGTCAGAATTCTCTGATTCCAGCTTCTTAAATGTGAATATTTACTTGTTTATTTACTCCTCTATGACAGTAAACTGAATATCTTTGGGCGTAGACAAACCAAATAACAAATCGATTAATCAAGAAAATAATCGACAAATTGACAATGAAAATTATTGTTCATTGCAGCCCTATTACGGTATTATCATCTCCACCAGCACCACCACCACCACCATCATCATCATCATCATCATCTTCATCTTCATACCTGAGTTGCATAGCCTATTTGCCAGTCCATTTAAATGATCAGAAAACTATACACGTTGCTCTGTATTGTATAAGGATGATACATAATTTTTAACACCGTTTATTTCACAAGAGAATATAAAAGAATGTTGGCAGAAACATGTTTTTGATATTCACAAATAAATCTTAAAATATAGTCACCTATATATAATGCATATATTTTGTATTTCTGGACTATTTTTGATTGCAGCAGTCTGAGTGAACACACTTTGGTTTTGCTGCACTTTATTTAGTCGCATCACAGTTTACACAGGAGCCTGTGGATCTATAATCAGTGCTTTATGGTCTGTAGCATCATGGCAGAGGAACACACACTATCTGCTGACTTATGGTCTGTAGCATCATGGCAGAGGAACACACACTATCTGCTGACTTCAAACCAAATGTCATTTTTCCTCTCAAAACCAGAAACTGTCTTTCCTGTGTAATTTGGGACCAAATTTAATCTTCACATGACCAAAGTTTGGGTCCCAACCCATGGAAAACACACACACACACACACACACACACACACACACACACACACACACACACACACACACACACACACACACACACACACACACACAGAGAGAGAGAGAGAGAGAGAGAGAGAGAGAGAGAGAGAGACAGAGATACAGATGACTGAATATACATAATTTAGCAGAAAATGAAGCCTCGCAGATGTGTTTTTACAGCAGGAACACACACAGACGTACTGAAGCAGGTTTTTAGACTTTTGCATGGCCAAGCCACAGAGACAGAAAACAGAAAACCTACATCTTCTAAATCGATTAGCACCAGAGAGCTGGAGGACGGGAAACCTGCATTGCCTAAATTCAACATTTCCATATTTTATTTGTGTAATTTACCCAACTTTACACACCGTTTTAAGGCTGGCATAAATTCTTATGATATTAGGCCTAGATCGTAAAGGTTTACGGTTTCATTTTCATAATTCACAATTGCACATTTGTGCAATTTAATGAAGCTAAGGCAGACCTTCTATTATTTTTATACAACCTTTAGTTTAGGACTTCATCCCATACAATGTGTTTTTTGTGGCTGAAGTGGATTAAAAGTTACTTGCTAATGAAACTGGCCACAACATTCTAAGTTTTGTTATGTGGAAACATTCCTATAATTTTCAGTTTTTAATTTATAATGATCCATATCCAGAACTGCCTGTTGATGAAGCTGAAAACAAGGCTTACACCGGCGATAGAGAATCTTTCTAAATGGGATCTTTATAGTAATGGAACTCAACTTGGAGGTCTGGGCCCCCAAGTGGGTAAAACAAAATTGTGAGATGATATATGGGATAGGGGAAAACAAATATTTCTACTAAGCAATCAAGGGGTCACGAGCCAAAAAAGTTGAGAAAGATTACTTTACAACACCATAAAGTGTTCTGCTATGGCAGTAGTTCTCAAACTATTTCACATCAAGGACCCCTAAACTGACACACATTTGACCATAAGATCTGGTCCCAGGGTTTTTTGTCCCATCTGATATGAGTTTTGTTTTTGTGACGACCCTCCCACTCTCCTGGCCCTATCTCGCAGGAGCTGTTGGGAGCTGATTGGGTGCACCTGGGCCTGGTGCACTTGGCTAGAAGACCTTCAGACCTTTCAGTCTCTCTCCCTCCTCACTGATGGACCGTTTTGTTTTGTTCATTGAAATGTATTGTGTTGTCAGTTGTTTTCCGTTCGTTTTAGTTAATAAATAGTTGTTTTAACTTTGACTTTATGACTCCCCTCAGTTTTTGCTTTCTTGAGCTGGGTCATACACCAAAATAAAAGTTCAAACAAAAATGTATTAACTAAAACCAAGGGGAAATAGACAACACAAATTAAACAAATGAACAGAACAAAAGGTGCATCAGTGAGGAGGGAGAGCGACAATGGTCTTCTTAAGACCTGAAATGTGCACCGGGCCCAGGTGCACCCAATCAGCATAACGACCCAAAAGCCAGGCTCCTGCCAGAAAGGGGCCAGGAGAGTGGGAGGGTCGTCACACTTTTAGATGTTTTATTACAGAAGGTGTATGGAACCCATGACCAAAATAGTCATACATTCTGTCATTGTCTTACTTTGGAATTTTTATGAAAATAAATTATTCATATTTTTTCTGGGGACCCCCTGGAACCCCCTCAAGGACCCCTGGGGTTCCCCGGACCTGCACTTTGAGAACCAATGTGCTATGGTACAAGCCTAAAGAACCATGGATTTTGTGCTGTGCTTAAAAGAGAATACACACGCAGTCTCACCTTCTCTTGGTGAATGCTTGAATGAAATCCCGGCATGGAAATCTCCGCCGTGCATATGTGTGGTGTTGGGATGGGTGAGACCGGGAGCCAGACTGGGAGAGAGGCTGGCAGACTGGGACTGCCAGTGGGCTCCGGTGGTCATGTAGTTCCCTCCAGGCCCGTACACCCCGTACTGGCCGGGTGGAGAGTAGGCACAGGCCGAGACATAACTGGACAAACTGGAGGAAGACTGAGGGAAAGAAAACTTAAACTTAAAAAATAAAGTTTTACACCAAAAATTATTTTAAGAAGAAAATTGTTGTGAAAATATATTCCAATGTATCTTGAGCTCATCATGTAATTTCCATATGAGGTTTATGATTCATGTGACAAGATCTTATTGTTCCTGAGACCCATATGGTTTCAACCCAACAACATAAACATAAACATAAACATAAACATAAACATAAACATAAACATTCTAAATCCCCCCCTGTTGCAGTGTTTGCTCACAGGAAATAAGGTAGGTTCCAAACTGTTCCCTATATAGCAACACATGTTACCGTGCAAACCGTCTACAACATCCAACTCCACCATGAGATACTGGAGGGGCAGATGGCTGCCCAATCCAAAATGTAAGTTTAATTTTTTTTAAGTATATAGTTCTCTCATATAAAAATCAAAAATCAAAAAAATAATCAAAAGCATCCTTCCGTTTGATTTTGTGGCATAGACAGAAACTTTTCCAATTGTTTTGTTATTTGTATTGTGTCAACCTTTGTGAATTTGTGAAGTTAGATCAGTTCCTTCCTAGTGCACATTGCTTCACTTTGCAGAATAACAACAATACTGCCTTTTCAATTGTTGTTTCTGTTATGAGTAGAAGCTGTAGCTCACTCACACGCCTCTCTGTCTCAGGCTGGCTGTGTTTGACCCTGCAGCTGTATTGATTCTACTGTTTTAATTCTCATATACTGTTTCCCTCAAAGCATTTCTTCTCTTCATTTCTTTATTCATAAAGAATATGGTATTTGATTATTTGATGTCTTCTATAATGCTGCTGCTGCTGCTGCTGCTAATAAAACTATAGGCTGATATAGGCTGCTACAATATATAAGAATTGATTTTAAGCAATTAAAGCATTTAAGCTACTATTTTAATATCAATAATAAAGCCAGTAGGCTATAAGGTTAAACCTTATACTGGCTTTATTATTGGTATTAAAACAGTGCAATTACGTCTACTAAAACGTAATCTCTTGAGGCAGACTTCGGACTTGGGTCGAAAATATACTTTTTTTTTCAAGTTTGGTTTTGTGTTATTTTAGTTTAGTCTAGTGTAATTTAGTTAGGGTTAGGGTAGGGTTAAGTTTTGCATTATTTTATTGATGTTTTTATTAATTTATTTTATTCTGTTTTGTTTTAGTTATATATATATTTTTTTGTATTTACCTGTGAGTATTTGAGCTCTGCCTCATGTGTTTTCTCGGCTCCAGTGGCTGCAGAGCTGAAGGGCCTGCCCATGCTGCTCCAGTCCTCCACTTTAGCTGCAGCATACCCATCACATCCGGTCAGAGCTGAGGGAAATTAAATTTCAGCAAAAATGACAAATAAAACAAATCCACCTTAACCAGTCAGTCAGCCTCACATTCAGTCTTAACATCTTATTTTTCTTTCAAATAATATCAATATTTTCAATTTTTTAGGTGAATATATTCCACCATATTGCCAGTGTTGAAATCAATATCAAGAAAATAATGTCATTTATTGTTGAAAACTACCAAGACAATCATCAATTCCTTACAAATTATCAATGTAATAGAATGAAAGTATTTAACAACATGTGAATAGAAGATGAACTGTGCTGTATGAAGGAACAGTTTTGGTTGTAACTGAGCTGATTTTGATAGAAATTCAAATGTAACAAAGTGAGAGATTTTTCTTATTTCTCAGAACGTATGATACATTTCTCACCAATGAAATCTGCAAATCAAATACATTTATGACAAATAAGGATTCTAAAAGACAGTCTAAAAACCTAGCTGTTTTCACAGTCACAGACCAGGCTTAGTTTGCACTGCATGTTTATCCCAGATTTCCCCTTAAATGAAAAACATGTGTATATAATAAAACTCAGCTCTGCACTGCGAAAAAAATAACCAGCTCCCAAGACAGTCTGGTCTTAAATCTTATTTTTCAAACAAGTGGAATAATCTGGCAAATGTGAGATATTTTAATTGTGGTGACCTTACTTTATGGTATTCCTCTATGTATGGTATTCCCATAATCACTTTGTAATAGTGACTTTCGAGTTGCCTTATGGAAGATTATTTATTATCTTAATGTTTTAATTTAGAGTTAATTTAGAGTAAAACACCATACTGTGCAAGTAGCCCAATGCTATTTGATGAAAATAGCCCTGATATAGCCAAAATGTAAATTTAATTAAACCGGTAGGTGTATTGTACCATAGGCTATAATAGCCTGGAACTTCTGGAAGATTTTCATCAATAGGCTATGCTGCTATAGCCACTTTTTAATAGCTTGGTTATATGGCTACACTGGAATAAGATCATGGGAGCATGTTTAGTGTGATGCCTTCCAAAATACAAGGAGCAGTTTTCACCCACCGGCAGGGTCCATGAAGGCTCGGATGCCCAGGATGTTGCTGACCGTGTGGACCGAGGGCCAGCCCCGGGCCAGACCCACGGGCCCCGCGGGGCCGCTGCAGCCGGTCTTGGTCCCGGTGGGGGACATGGGCCCCGGGTAGGAGTAGGGGTAGACCGGGCCGTAGGCCTGCAGCGGGCCAGGCTTGCTCTCCTGGGCCGGACTGGGCTGCAGAGGGCCCAGCTTGTTCCTCAGGATACGGCTGATGGAGCTCACGGACGGAACGTTGTACTTGTCGCACACGCCGTCTCCCAGCAGCCTGTCCCGGATCTCCCAGGCGAAGATGCCCGGGTCTCCTTGCTTGTAGTCCCGGATGCTTGCCACCACGCTGGGGGTGGTGACGCGCGGCTTGCTGCCGCCGATGGCCCCGGGCAACACGGAGCCCGTCTCGTGGTAACGGGCCAGGATCTTGCTGACGCAGCCGTGCGACACGCGCAGCTGGCGGCTGATGTCGCACGGACGGATGCCGAGCTGGGCCAGCTCCACGATCCGAATCCGCACCGGGTTCGGCAGCGGCCGGCCGTTCACGAACACCCCGCCCAGCTGGTTCACCTCCCCGTAACTCTCTGAGATCACACAACAGGGCAGTCACATAATGAATAATGAAGCCCCATATAGACCCCTTTGTGTGTGCTATAATAACGATTAGAATAGACCGAATAATAATAATAATAATAATAATAATAATAATAATAATAATAATAATAATAATAATAATAACAATAATAATAATAACAACAATAATAATAATAAGAGGCTACTAATAATAGTTTAAAATGTATTCATTCTGATTTATTTTGTAGCCTTAAGCTTCTATGGAAAACGCATAGGCTACTATAGCCATAATAGACCTAAATAGTTTAATAATCTTTAACGTATTTATTCTGGTTATGTCTGTATTCAGTGTTCTGTGTCACCGAAATAAAGAATAACAACGAGACGCATATAGCATATTGTCAGGTAATTTGCTTATAATTTAAAAGAAAAATGTCCTGATAATTTTCATGTTTTCAGTTTAAGAAAGCAACACAATTAGGCTATAGTTTACCACGCCCACTCACCTTAATTAGTTATTATTATTAGTAGTAGTAGTAGTAGTAGTAGTAGTAGTAGTAGCCTAGGCTGTAACCTATAGGCCTATGTATTATTATTTTGTCAGAATACAGGCACACATTATTCAAATTAAAACATTTTCCCTGTGCAATTTGTGTTTTCGGTTTAAGAAAGCAACACTTTATAATAATAGGCCTAATATGTCTTTATTCTCATTAATTTCTGTTTTATCGTTGGTTATTATCTGGTCACCGAGATATGGAAAAACAACAGACGGACATTATTTATAATTATGGAAATTCAAATGGAACATATTTTTTCTGTAGGCCTATAGGCTACATTTTGTGTTTTCAGTTTAACATAGCCAAGGATGCCTATACGCCTACAACAACAACAACAACAACAACAACAACAACAACAACAACAACAACAACAACAACAACAATGGCCTAATAAGTACCTTTATTTATTCTGAAATGAAGTCCCTTTTCATTTCCTGTTTCTTTCGTTTAACAAAGGACCTACTAGGGTAGGCTATAATGCTATAACATAGGTTATGCTTCTAACTTTTATTTCTGCACTCAGAAAGAGATGTTTTTATAAACTTGTACCAGACATCTGACTGTCCATTTTCATTTCATCTCATGTAATGTCAGATTTTAATCTGACGCTGAAGAAGAAATTTATATTTCCGTATTTTAGCTGTTTTATTCTTCTATGCTAAATGAGTGGTGCATGGGCCTAAGCGAACTTTCATATCGTCCGAGTTCCGAGTCGAACGCATTTTGCCCAGTTTTAATTTCGTGCAACAAAATAAACTTTCAAACAACCAACCACTGCAACTTTTCCCACAGATGTATAAGCAATATATATTTTCCAATATAGCCTAATCGTCCTGTTTTAGGTCTAGGCCTCTAGGCCTAATTGAACAATGAACATTAACCATTATGCATTAATTTCATTAGCTTAGCCTATATTGCAGATCTGCCGCTCCTGTCTCATGGATTTCCAACAGTCGAATAAACTGACATTTCCAAAAAGCCAACACGAAACGAGCTTCTCCCGTGCAGACAGTCTGAAGAAAACATCACAAATTGATGCGCAAATAAATCCGCGTTGACTGACATAAATCGAGATTACACTGCAGAGACGCTCCACTGTATGACGCAGATCATTTTATGTAGCCTAGGCTACGGGCTATTCACAATTCTAGCTTTATTCTTACCCATCAGCCTGGTTCCCCTCAGCAGCAGCGCTGGAGTGTCAGACTGGCGGACTGGCCCTGGCCTGCATCTGCATGATGCTGCCCAGCTGTGTGTGTGTGTGTGTGTGTGTGTGTGTGTGTGTGTGTGTGTGTGTGTGTGTGTGTGTGTGTGTGTGTGTGTGTGTGTGTGTGTGTGTGTGCGTGTGTGCGTGTGTGCGTGTGTGTGTGTGTGTGTGTGTGTGTGCGTGTGTGCGTGCGTGTGCGTGTGCGCGTGTGCGTGTGCGTGTGCGTGCGTGCGGCTGGCTGGCTGGCTGGCTGGCTCTCTGTGTCCGCTCCGTGCGCCCTGCAGCCTACAGACTGGGAGTAGACGAGTCCGCCTACCGGGTTTACCGCAGCTCTTGCTCCTCCTCTCCCTCCTCTTCCTCCTATGCACTCCATCTTCTTCCTGTGTTTGCACAGCTGGAAGCTGCCTGCTTGGCAGCAGTGGCGTCCACACCCTGAAGAAAGCGGGTTCCTGCTGAAAGGGTCTTTGCAACACAGTTCCCAGGCAGATGGTCAACCGACGTTTGGTAGGCTACTACAGTGCATGGGTCAAATAGATCACTAAGCGGATGATCATTATAACCGATTTTTTTGTATTTTTCTTTATTTCTCATGCAGATTACCATCTAATTGACATTTGTAGCTACATGTATTACATGAATACAGTACATATAAAGTAAAGGAATGTTATTTACTTAAAAAATCCATACAGTAAGTTAGGCCTCCGCAGATGTTTCAAACACAGCGGTCTTGAGTAGGCTACAGAGACACCGCCATCTCTCCAGAGGCAGATATGCCGCATTCTCTCCATATACAGACATGCACTGAGTATCGCTGCTGTATCTCAATGGCTAATTTTTGGCAGTTTGTAAGTAAAAAAATAAAAAAATAAAAATGATTGTAGTTTAAAAAAATCCATTGTTCTCAGGTGGGAAAAGGCCCAAAATGATCACTGTAAGTGGAGTATTGATCACTAATAAGCGAATTATTTAAACAGCATGTAGAAATGATTTGGGGCCAAGCTTTTTGATCACTTTAAAACCCTTGTACCCTACTGCTGCGGAATCCTCAATTTACTCTTAGTCCATCTGATGGACCTTAACGACAATACTGTACTAATTTATAAATATTAATTTAAATTTTTAAATTTTTGACTGTTTATAATTCATTGGCAACTTCTTCCCTAATACCTCATACCAACATTTCATACCTATTCGAATTTTAACCCCTCAAATGCCAGTGTACAGTAAGTACAGTAAAAAAAAAAAAGTACATAAAAAAGTTGGGTGTTTTACAAAAGTCACCACTGCAAGATGCCTAGTGTCAAAGATTGGCAGGAATGATGTCACAATACCTATGACATCACTAGCCTATGACATCATCAGTGATGTCATGAGATGATTTTTGGTCAATAATATGTCACTGATGACATTACTGATGATGTCACAGACATTGTGACATCATCAGTGGGTTTTTGTATTTTTTGTGATTTTTTGTAAAAATAGTATTTTTTCATATTTTGAGCCAAAAATCCAAAAAGCGCATGTTTTGGACTTCCAGCCATTTTCCCCAAAAAACACAAACGAGCTTTAGTCCAGCATCTATCCTGGTCTAAAGGCTTCAAATCAGTAGTGTGGACTGTCAAATTCAGTTTTCTAATATTTTCCCATCTTTGGCATAGGAATCATTTTTTTTTTTACATTTCATGTAAAGTGTATGGAATTGATTGCTATGCCAAAACTGGGGGAATATGGGGAAATAGGCAAACACAGTAGAAACTACAATTTTAACCCCTTGAGTCAAGGTGAGATGTGTAACATCAAGGAAATAATGATTTTTTGAAAAATTTGCTGGAAGTACAAAGTCTTTTTGTACAAAATTAACATTGAAATCAATGGGACAACTATGCAATGGACTTTGAGACCATGTAACTCCCCCAAAATTTCTATCAACTCCAAGGTTAGATATTAAGGTCAAAGTTCAAGGTATTTGGTCCAGGATGCCCGCTGAAATAAATAAATTTTGTAAAAATTTGCTGGGAGTACCAATAGAGTGGTTTCAATGGAAGTCAATGGGTCCATCAGATGGACCAAGAGTAAATTGAGGAGTATTTTTGAAACAAGGTCTTAGGATCGTAGAAAGATGATAACTATGATTGATTTTTGTCAAATACCCCCCAAAAAATACCTAGCCTTAATTTAAGACCATATACTCAAAAAAATTCGAAACGGCCCATACGCGAATGCAGGAAAAGTCCATCAGATGGACTAGTTTTATTTCAATGTCACTCTACTTCCTGATGACTGCAGGAATTGGGGGGGGGGGGGGGGGGGGGGGGGGGGGGGGCGTGTGTTGAATGACAGGAAAGATAATGGTGTATGACTCCCTGGGTGAGAGAGAAGCCAGCTGGTTGACAAGCTCAGATCCAACCCAACAGACATGACACGTCACATTTAATGTCACTTCAGTATATTATATTATTCAGTAGGCCTATATTAGACCTATAGTAATTTACATTAAATGTTGTGTTCATGTAGCCTAAGACGTATAAGAAAGCAGTGCAGGTTATAAGTAGGATAAGATGAAAGAGTCTATACCGGTAGGCCTATGTAAAAATCTTTAAAATGTTCACTTTTGGAATAGGTTTCAGAAAAGAGTGTTTGCTGTTTTCAGTCCAACCCTGACATGTCGACCTGATTGAAGTGACCTGCAGCATTTCCAGTGCGACGGCGCCTCCTTTTGGATGTTTCTCTGCATTACAGTTTTTCCTCATCGGGGAAGAAGAGAGAAGAAATAGATCACATTAACTGATTGCATTGTCTGTAATGTCCATGGCAAAATAACACAACAGGAGCTCTTCGATCAAATCATCAGGATTACAGCAGCCTGTTCAATTCTTCGTGCACATTCCTTGTGTTTTGCTTTGCTGTGGTGTGGAAAGCCCCATCCCCTTTGAATTGTCTAATTAATCATTCATAATCATTTTTAATTTAAAATAATTATTCCTGGATTAATCTCATTGTAATGCAAAACCCTTGATGAGTATTGGTTTGGTTTCGATTTTTGGTTTCGTTTATGTAAAATACAACATTTGAATAAAAAAAAAGGGGGGGGGGCATAATTCAGCATAGGCTTGACAACAATGCTGCAAGTATGAAGGACTGTTAAAATTGGAGGAACCACTCTGGTGTAGACAGTACAGAACATTCAACCTGAATCATTTTGTGGCAATAAATACATATCTGATATCTTGAACAGCTTCCTCCAGAATATTCTGAGATTCATTTCTACTGTATTTCATCTGGAAAAACTGAGCTGCAGTTCATCTGTCAGACAGCAGGTGGCAGACTTTACCCATTGTTGACTCCTGTGGCAGGTTGAGAACTGCAGTCTGTTGTGAACTGGCCTAACTGAAGTTGTGAGCAGACATTTGATATTTGTCAATATAAGCATATGCTTTTGTATTGCTTTGCCTCCAAAATCTCTGTTTTTTTTCTTGTCCCGATTTACAGAATAATACTTTGAATGACCAGAATCCATAGGGGAGACTAGTCAAATTTGCTCCAGTCTCAACTCAGTGTCAAGTCCTGAGGAAAAAGTCTCAAGCTAGTCTAAATGTAGAACAGCAGCAAGTCCAGTATCAATTTATTATCTTAAAGAAAACTAAATATCTAGGAATTTTCAATGCAATGTGGTTTTAATATAGGATTACAAACTTGGTAAGAGCATCCTGAGTTTAATACAGCTTTGCAGACAATAATGAATTGTAATGGATATGTGATAGTGATCATTTATTGAAGGGAAAAAACAGTTTTTGCTCCTCCAGTCCCCAGTGATGCTGGGGGCAGAAAGTCTGAGTCTGAACCAAAACCAATGATTATGAATGAAATCATCACCATAGTGTAAACAACCCACACAGTGGCCGATTCAGGCTTCTGGAAAGGCAGGGGTGAACAAAATAAAAGGGCACCTACTGCACAACACAGAGCCCTGCCAGCATGGTGCGTCTGTGATGGTGGCAGGGCCCTGATGCATCATGACGCAGGGCTTTCAACAAGGAGGTGACGTAGCCAGCAGGAAAAAGTAGCCAGTGACGGGGGTCCAGGGGCATGCCCCCTAGGGGGGGAATTTGGCTTTAAAACCCCTCAATCATTTTTTGAAGTGCAGCCAATAGGGCACTTCCTCTCATTTCCACCACTCTAGAGGGCACTTTAATAAGATCTGGTGGATCTGAGGGAAATCTGCTGGATCGCTTTACAGCACAAAACAGGAAGAAGTTTTACTTCGTTTCGAACTCAAGCTCTCACATATTGCCCTATCGCTGCCAGAGCAGCGCCACTGGATGAACACTCATTTGACTCCAAAAATGACCTTTTTTATAAAACCAACCATCCACCAGCAGGTGGTATGCATGAGAACGGCGCGGCACACCCAGCAATCGCTGTGATTGCATCACGTCCGCCCGCCATCATGCAATCACTTCACTTTTCATCCAGCTCACTCCTGGACGCGCGGTGTTTTGCTCCAGGATATGCTAACTAAAGTTGCTTTCTTAGCCGAAGCTACCTCCGTCTTGACAGCCCACCAAACTACAGGCGTTCGGCGGACGAGACCCAGACACACCTGTGTCAATCAGCCCCCTTTCTCTCATCTCTCAAATCAGCTGTCACACCCCAGGCTTCGAGATGTCTGGGCCGCCTCTCAGGTCTCAGCCAATCACAGCTAAACACATAAGCAGTCTTTACATCTGCACAAAGGCTTATCCAATCACTAGTCGGAAATGTGACTGATTGACATTTGTCAATCAGGCACTTCCAGGTGGGAGGAGACCACGGCGCAGACTGAGGGTCAGGCCAGGTGGAGAGATTATATCTCCACACTGGCCTGGGAACGCCAGAGGGAAGTTTGAGGTGCCGGCCTGCTGGAACTGCTACCTCCACGACCCGACCCCGGATAAGCCGTTGAAGATGGAGGCATGGAGTGATGGAGGGATGTGTGTGTGTGTGTGTGTGTGTGTGTGTGTGTGTGTGTGTGTGTGTGTGTGTGTGTGTGTGTGTGTGTGTGTGTGTGTGTGTGTGTGTGCGTGCCTGTGTGTGTGCGTGCGTGCGTGCGTGCGTGTGTGCGCGCGTGCGCTGTGTGTGTGTGTGTGTGGTGAGTGTGTGTGTGTGTGGTGAGTGAGTGAGTGTGTGTGTATGCGTGTCTGTGCGCGCATGTGTGTGTGTGATGAGTGAATGTAGAGCTAGTCTATTGAATGCAGCAACTGAATACCATGACAGCTCTCACCGCCGCAGATTTATTCACAGCGGGGTGGTGTGTGTGCGTGCGTGTGTGTGTGCGTGCGTGTGTGTGTGTGTGTGTGTGTGTGTGTGTGTGTGTGTGTGCGTGTGTGTGTGTGTGTGAGGGGGGGGGGGGGGGGGGGTGCATCAATCAAGCCATTATCTCTGCTGGGGTATAAATGGTCAGTCAGGGGGGACCAGCAGACGTTCGTAGCTCTTTGTGCTCAGCTTAGCGCTGTTTGCTGAGGCCGACCACCCAGCAGGGTCCCAGTCTCCCCAGTACAATACTCACTTTTATTGTCACCCACATCACACACCAAAACTGGACACGCGGATGTGTTTAAAACCACATCCAAAACTCCTGGAAAGCAGAAATCCAAACCTCAGCTTGTCTGGTGATATCGGGATATTTGAAGGCAGTTTAGCAGATGTGTGAATCATCCTGATCAAAAGCAGAGGCGTTGTGTTCTGGGCAGATGTCATAAAAGTCCATGTTTCAATGCAACCAAATAGACTTGAAATAGATCCAATACTGGGAATGCTGCAGGAACCAGAGGAGACTCAAAGAGCAGCTGACACTGACACATTTTCACAGGTTTCAGTGCAGAGTTTCAGTCTAAATGCCGTTTCAGATTCTTTTTCACATTAAATTCTGTGGTAGCAACCTGGAACATTAATCACATTTAGATTTCTGTAGATGTATTTTTTTAGCTGTTTAAAGTTAAGAAAAAATGTCAAAGCACCAGAAATGAAGCATTGTTCTTTGATACAGAAGCAATGAAAAGCAGGTAAGATACATTATGTATAAGGTATAATATGAGTCATTTGGAGGGAAATAATTCCCTCAATCTTTCATCTCAGAAAGGCTATGAAAGTTACTTTTCATAGTAATGAGTTTGCTTTGTTGCATATCTTCAAAAGTAACTATAGTTACTCCTTATTGAAGGTACAATATGATTGTTGTATTAAGATACAGTGTGTTAACATGCGAAACAGACGAAGCAGACTTATCAGCAGCTTGCCACACACACACACACACACACACACACACACACACACACACACACACACACACACGTGTAATGATAGTGTGATGTGTTACTAAACGCAGCACAGTGCTGTGTGTGTGTGTGTGTGTGTGTGTGTGTTGTTTCAGATCAGCTGCCATGTAAACACTCCTCTACTTGAGTTAATCCTCAGACTAAACATGGACTCTGATCTGCTCACAAATCACTCTCATCTGTCTCGTCTAATGTCTCTTTTTGTCTAATGTGTGACTGCATACTAGCATCACAATCACACCTACTTTAAAACTGTTAGTTTACCAAACTACTAGCATCACAATCAAACTATAGGCTGTTAACCTCCATCAGAATCACAATCACTTTTATTGCCACAATATGCAAGATTACATCATGAGGAATTTGTCTCAGTGTAACTATGCAGGTTAGTGGTCATATCAATATTCAGATATCAAAATAAAATATCATAAAACATTGCAAGTGCAGTCTGTGCGACTCCAATACAATATATACACGAATAGGAGGAGTGTTAAGTAGGTATTAAATATGAATTTACAGTCCAAGTTAAATAGGCATTAAATATGAATTTACAGATGTAGTTAACAAGAGTAATCTAATGGAGTAACTACTCTCAAAAAAGGTAGCTTGTCAAACTAAAACTACTTCCAAAAAGTAGTTAAACTACATCCAAACTACATGATGGAAAGTGATCACAATCTGAGTCTGGAATCTCATATTACATCACAACACGGACGGTCAACTCAACTGACACTGAAGTGAGGTGTGTGTTTGATTTAGGGCCTAGGGCAGCCAGGCCAATCCTCACTTAGGCAGCCCGAGGCTGTGTTTTAAGGAGAGGAATATGTAGTATTTTCCCAAATCCATCAACAAGTGCTCCCTATCCTCTGAGAAGATAGGGAGCACTTGATGGAATCAGGAAAATACTACATTCACAGTAGCCTATTCAGTCACAGACATCTTGGTCACAAACCACAGGTGATTTTATTCAAATAAAAAATGATTGTCATTAAATGACAACTGTGGCCAATGAGCTGTGGCATTGTGCCATATTGTATGGCAAAAAAAACATAATGAAAATACTATGAATATGTCGTTTAATTAACCTACATGACTCAAAGTAGTTCACTACGGAAAAAGCTACTGAGATTTGAATGTAAACTACCACCCAACTGCAAATTGTAGTTAAACTAGTAATTGAACTACTACAGTAGTTAGGCTACTAGTCCCGACAATGCAGCTTGCTGCCGCTGGCGAGCTCCTGTGGTGAAAAGGGAAGCAGCCATGTTTGTAGTCTTCTCCGTCCAGTAAACTACACAGCCTCTCCTTCACCAAGACTCCTGCAAGGCCTCCTCATACATCGTATCCACCTTATTTTTGAATGCCCCACTGTAAAAAAGAAGCGTGGGTACAAGGTCCGGTTTAACGTGACTCATTGTTGCCGCTTGCCATTTCCTTTGTTATACTCTGGCTGCAGACCCGAATTATAAACCGGAAGGTTACAGGTTACAGTACCTGGGTCGCAGGCCCGGTCCTACGGGGGTGCAAGAGCATGCATTGCACCCTCAGTTTAATATTTTGCACCCCCAGTTGAAATTTGCATCCCCGACCAATATTACTGTCTTTCAGCTTTCAGAGGCAGTTGTATAGTGTAAAGTGAAGTGAACATAGGCCTACTATATCATATGAAACTAGAAGACCTAAGGCATCCACTGGTACCAACCACCGCTAGCTTGTTGGTGGGCTAAATAACGCTCTAAAATTATGCAAAATTTTGGCGAGGCAAAAAACTGGCATGGCCATTTTCAAAGGGGTCCCTTGACCTTTCACCCCAAGATATCAGAATCAGAATTGTTTCTATAGCCGACCCACGAGGCTATCCTTTACAGACACTTTATACATTTCTCATTCTCCGCCAAGGGGATTCCTACTTTCTCCCATTTTTATTTCCACACCAACTCTCCTCAGTCACACACCAAATTAAATGCTGGTTGAAATGATAGAGCCTACTGTTTTATCGTTGGGATCATATGGGTGTAAATGTGTCATTGCTAAATCCCCTCTCCCTCCACCACATCCCATAATAACACGTTCATCGAGCCTCTGAAGCACCAATAACAGAGATTCAGTCCCGTTTGCACATCCTCTTCCACTTGACTCCCAGACCCGCCTCTGTCCTCTCCTCCGCTCGTCTCTCTGCGTCTCCCCTCCTCATGCATTTTTCATGGGGGGTTGCCGGTGTTAAAGGCTCCGGTCAAGCCGTTCAGCGCGCGTCGAGCAGCAAATCCCGGACACTTTAGGGTCGAATCTCCCTCCCATTTCACCTCCTTTGTAACGGGCTGTGAGAAAGCTGGTACTTTGGTCTTTTGCCTGGTCTTTTCTCCCCATTATGTCTTTTGGTATCAACACAAAGACCGGCTTCTCCGTGCGGGACATCTTGGACCTTCCCGACCCAGGCGGCCGCGGGTCCGGCTCCGGGTCCGGGACCGAAGGGACGGAGGATGAAACCGAGGAGGTTTCTGCGAACGGATCAGAAAGTGTCCAGAAATTTAACGGATTTAACGGACATTTGTGTGAGCGTGCCGGTAACCTGCAGTTTTCATGTAAGGGGATTTTAAAGTCATTCTTCTCTTTTTTATCTGCAAAATACAAATAAACATAATAGGCTATACTTTAGAGTGGTAATTAATTAATTGATTGATTAATCAATTAGTCAATAGACAGACAATGAACTTTTATAATTGATTAATCATTTAGACTCATTTCTAAGAAAAATAGGTACAATGTGAATAGTTGCTGGTTTCTCTTAGTCTTGTATGACGGCTTATCTTTGGGTTGTGGACTGTTGGTCAGGACAAAAGAAGACATTTGAGAATTGTCATTTTGAGTTTTGGGGAAAAGTGAATGAAAAATGTTCACCATTTTGTGAGATTTTATAGAGCAAACTACTAATCTAGTCGAGAAAATAATCGACAGATTAATCGATCAAAATAATCGTTGCAGTTGCCTACATAGGCTGGTCTGCGCTTTTAATATTCCTGTCAGTACAGCTGGATCAAAACCCTCTTATGTCTTCAAGGGGGCAGCATGAGACAGCCGTGCCTAAATGAGTGTCATTCTGACCTTTCTCCTTAACTCACTGTCATTGCATTATTTTATCGATCATTCAATTATTGTCGCCTCGCTGATCATTGATCACTGATAATTAAAGGTTGCTTCTCTCCACAGTTTGAATTCAAACATGTTGGCTGATTCCAGCTGTTAGGTTTCTGTTGATGTTCCAGCACAGCAACAATGTGAACGAGGCATTTACTGAGAGTCCACTTCTCACTAAACACCCGAGCTGGAAATCATCACCCCATTCAATCAGCGTTATCAGCGTCTTATCAGTAATCACTCCATTCATATCGCCCAGCAGGGCTCTACTTAGCTGTAGGTGCAGAAGGTTGTTATCAGCGATTCGCGATTAGCCATGTTTCTATACATTTCACCTGTAAATCATATTTTAATGCTTTTTGTTATCCTAACCCTAACCCTAACCCTGACCCTAAGTTGTTTTATTTGCCTATATATAAAGGTGTTTGATAACAGCTATTCCCACCTATTAGCAGGCAGTAGGTCCCTACTGGTCGATAGGAATGGGGCTGATGACCAGCAGATCACTGAGGCAAAACCAAGAACATGATTCCTGATTCAAGAAAATTGTAGAAAACAATGTTTTTTTCATTGGAATAATAATAATAATATTAAGAATAATAATAAGTGGAAATATCTCAAAGCACTTATTTCTCTTGTTTTAAAGAAAAGGCTTGAAGATTAAAGGAACAGTTCACCCAAAAATGAAACTTGAGAGAAAACCAGTCATCATTGACTTCAGTTACGATACGATACGATACGATATGATGTACGATACAATATGACACGATACGATACAACCTGCCTGTTATATGGACAAACTTCACCTGCGTTTCAGCTGGCATGAGGGAGAGTAGATGATGAGTAACCCTAGGTTGTTTTCCCCGCCCTGCAGTACGCGACCTGTCGTTAGGGTCCCGACCCGTGCTCAAGTCTCCCCAACTGTCCATGGACGAGTCGCAAGACCCGGACCCGGACCGGACCCAGACGACCCGGAGGAGGAAACGACGCGTGCTGTTCTCCAAGGCTCAGACCCGCGAGCTGGAGCGCCGTTTCCGTCAGCAGCGCTACCTGTCTGCCCCGGAGTGCGAGCACCTGGCCGGCCTGATCCGCCTCACGCCCACCCAGGTGACAGCCCATCGCCAGATTAAAATGTCAGAATTGTACATTTCTAATCCATGGAAATGTGAAATATGTCATTTCTGAACGAAAATAGGTTGTTATGACGTTTCTAGATGTGTGACATTATACACATCATATGACGTTTATAATGTTAATATTCACATTCAAGACTGTCTCATGTTGAAGTACGTCGCTGGTGTCTAAGGGAGAGAGGATTGTTGGACTTGTGTCCAACAAGCAAGTGTCTACATCTTGCAAGCAAGGGAGCGCGTGTTCGACTCCCAAGCGAGACATGTCATGTTTTTACTTTCAGTTTTAACCCAAACCATAACCCATAACGTTAACCAAGTTGCTTCGTTGCCTAAACCTAACCACGTTGTTTTACTTGCCGAAACATAACCAAAGCAATTGTATTTGCGTTTAAAGTTAGAAAGGCAGCGATGTTTGTAATTAACCACCGCAATTTATGTTGAGATTGTAGATCTTACGTTTTAGAAACATATGTGGCTGACATTCGGTTTCAAATGTATGTTGATATTGTACATACCCTGGTTTTCAGACACGTCAAATGCCAATGTTTCATTGTGGCGATGATTGGGTTGCAGGTGAAGATCTGGTTCCAGAACCACCGCTACAAAATGAAGCGTGCGCGGGATGAGCGCCCCCTGGAGGCTGGCCTCCTGCTACCCGGGCACAGGCTGGTCCCGCTGCTGCTGCAGAATGGGCGGGTCAGACCCCGGGAGGCTTCTCTCCGGTCCTCTGGGCTGGTGGCCCTGACGTTCCCCCTCAGCACAGCTTGCTCCACGCTGATGCAGGCGCCGTACGGCCCGGACCCGCTGCCGCAGTACCCCGGGCTGCCACAGCACCCCGGGCTGCAGCAGCTGGTGCACGTGTACCAGTGGAGCTGGTGACGTCATCATGAAGACTGTTATTATCCTATAGTCCTATAGACCAAATCACCGTGACGTCACCATGTAAACAAATTTACTTCCGTGTACCACTTGGGGAAGGCGGCAGGTTTAAATGTGCGTGTTGTCATATAAATGCTGTCAAACCCTCTCGTTGTTTTCGGCCGACTACTTTCAATTTAAATGGTTAAACAGTTGGTAAACATGCTTGTCCGACGTATCTAGCCTTTCTTCTGTGTTTGTTTTATGTAGTGTTAGCTAGCTAATAACGTTTGTTTGTCTGTCAAACTCGCAGTTTTTTTGCAGACTTACAGACAGAGCTACTGACGCCACATTAATTTAATTTAGCTTCAAGTCTACTCTGGTCTGGTCCAACAGGTAAATTAGCTAGTCAGAGCCCTGTACTACGAAACTAGTTTAACAGATCCGCGATAAGTCCCTTTGATCTGGTTTGACTGAACAGGATCAAAGATATCTAGTTAACTGATACTACGACGCTGGTTTTTTACTAGGTAAGTGGACCTGGGATCTGCCTGTGCACGCGCACGTTTTTCGCTCGTGCACAGGCGCGCGTCCACGCGAAAGAGGTGCGTTAGCCAATCACATTACGAACAGCTGAGTTTATCCACGCCCACACCCATTTCCACACCCATTTCCTCGTTCAATGAAGCGCAGTGCATGATCAGAGTTTTAGCGGATATTTAATGTATCCGCGATTTAATGTCAGAATGAAAATCCGCGTTGGATAGTCTGCTGAAGGGCTGTCTAAAGCAGCAGCTTGTATTCACATCAGTCATTTGATTTACTTTGATCAGCGATTGATACAGCTGCATTGATACAGGCAGCAGCAACAAATCTAAATGTGTAATCTCAGTCTATACATTTCCACAATCTGTAAGCCTATTTAGACCATAGATTTAGAAACGCATGCTCAATGAATAATGATCTCTATCACTCATGTGTGTGGTTGCACTGATCGAATAATTCATATATAAAATAGCCTAGTATAAAGCCTAATAGCCTACTATAAAAGAGAAAACTGCTGAACTGAATTGAGACGATGCGAGCATAGTTATCATTGATAAAAACTAGCCTATTTTTGCTCATATATTGGCATACAGCCTACAGGACACAGTTCGAGCTGAAAGATGCAAGAATAGCCTGCATATTTAGTATT
>NC_139630.1:30919884-31069884 GCF_964638095.1 Poromitra crassiceps
TGCTCTTTATGTTTCTTTTTTGTTTTTTCTATAGTTTTGCTTCCTTTCTCTTGTTTCTGTTACATTGCATACTTTGTACGAATTATTGTTGTTATTATTGGTTTTCTGAGGTAGAGACCAAGTATAAGATAGGGTTTCATGTCTCTACCTGCACATTGTTTTGTTGTTTTCATTTTGTCTGCCTATGTTTTTTTAAATGTGCAAAATAAACAAAAAGATCTGTAGTATATATGCAAATGAACAATGTTTAACTTCCCTCCATCTTGCCTGGACCATTCATTCACAGAACTTCCTGGGCTGCTTGAAAATCGACAAAGCCTATAGCATTGCAAAAAAGTATATCTTAATTCGTAATTTAATCTCCTTTTGAGTTGCTTTTAAAAGCTTACTTTTCTTAGAAAAAATGAAAATGGGTTAAGGTCACATGACATAATTATTCAGCTATTTTCTGCAGGGTGCAGCATAGGTATAAAATGTACTAAAAAATTTACTTCATGAACTGAATAAAGTTTGTGGTAGTCTGTAATTTATGTTGGTATATTCACATGATTTATGTTTGGTTTTCTTTCTTCTTTTTTCTTTTTTTTAGAATTTGTTTTTAAATTTTCACACTTGGCACGTTCCACTACCCCTCTCTACAAATGAGGGTGGACTCCTCCGCCTCTGTTTCACACACCAGGCCTGAATGAGGAATTGCCGAGTGCAGGCCCCAATGCTGGTAGGTAACAATAACAATGCAGTGAGAGACTACAATGAATAACATGTCCACAAACCAAACCCTACCACAACAACACAGTATTTGACTATATGGCCCTGTGACAGGTTCAATCCATCATGCTATAGTTTTCTCTTGCAGTTTTGTCAGGTAAAGGGGTTACTTGGATTCAGAAATCAGGGAAAGGGGATCCTGAAGCCAAAGAATTACGCTAACCACTGGGAACACCGTCAGCGGTTGACAGAGCTAAGGACCTCCAAGAAGGCCACCAGAGGGCGCTCCCCCGCCCATTCAGTCTGAACTTATAGGACCATGGCTTATACTTTGGAGAGCCAGTCTGCCCAGCCAGGAGCCAGGTGGTCTGCCCCCCATCCCCCCCTTCCCGCCACCCACACCAGGCTTGGTTGGAGTGGGCTGCCTTTTCAAGATGAGGCATCCAGGGTCCCAGCTGCTTGGCCTAATGCTCCTCCAGAGAGCAGAGGATTAAACAGAGAGGTAGAGACAGAAGGACAGACTAGGATGGAAAATGAAAGGAGATGGCAAAGCAGGAAAGTTAAAGCAGAAAAAAAGACGCATATAAATAGAGGAGGTTGTGTTGAAGCGGTTCTCCCCTCCCTGCCACAGGCATGCCGACGTCTCTGCCACAGGTGGTCGGTTCGACAGAATCCCTGTTAGAATTTGAGAACCTAGTTTTGAAAAGAGGCCAACATATCTGCATTGATACACACTCTCTCTGAGAGGTTTTTAATACAGTTGTGTTTGTTGTTTCTTTGTTCGATTTACAGTTATTCAAACAGGAGGAAAGCAGTAATACACTGGAGGAGAGACTACTGATCGCTGATATTTGATGCAGATATAAATTTGACCACAAGTGAACACAACATTCCCACACATCTTTGGTATCAGGGTTTGAAAGCCTCTGAAACATCATTTTGAGTAGACCAGGGGTTTTCAACTGGTGGTCCGTGAAGGCATTGCAGGTGGTCCCTGACCATGCATTCAATAATGTAGTTTCCATGTAATCTCAACCCCAATACCAGTGGTCCTCAAGTTACTTCTTACTCAGTTGAAAACCCCTGATTTAGAACATCAAAAGACACTAAAACTGAAAGATGGCAGTTTCAAACCTGGATCTATGGACAGCTAGGAAGACACTGCCAGAGGATCTCAGCCTATGTTCATGCCAGACTGTTCTCATTCACTGTTCATACTTATCCCAAAGTAATGCATTTGAACCAATTTCAACAAACAGCAGGGGGGCGATATAGGCACTAGGTGCGTTAAATAAATTGGTGGGCAGTAAGGGTGTTGTGGCGTGCCGTGCAGCACTGGCAGATGAGCATAATGCATTTGCCTTGGATGCCGGAGACCGTGGTTCGATTCCCAGCGGATGCCACATTTACATTCTTAATGAAAGTGTTTTTTTCTTATTTAACTATTATGACCAAACCCTAACCCTAACCAAGATGTTTTACTTGCCTAAAACATTACAGTAACAACCAACCTTTGGGACGTAATTCAACATTTTCCAATCTGGGGTGTTGCAAGGGCTTTTGCAGGCACACTGATCGCCTGAAGGAAAGCTACTTTTTGTAAGATATATACAGGTTCATGAGAATACATTGTTCAGGATCATAATGGGAGGTCCAAGAGATAACTTGTAGCCAGACCTCATTGAGCTGTAAAAACTAGCATTAAGATCTTAGAATCAGTGGGGGTGATGGAGGTAATGTGGTCCCATCTCCTGGACACAGCAAAAAGAAATGTACCTGTCGGAGATGGTGGAAGGGGCTTATGCTAGGACAGGAGTAGAGGGAGTGACAGTAATCCATAAATGATTAATGATTAAATAAATCAATTTTTTGAGACCAGCTGAGGAGAGGCAGGATCTGATTTTAGACTGGTTTGTTTGTTTTTTTAGCTCGAGGAAACTAAACAACCCTCTTCATGTGGACGTCAAAACCAAGACCTGAGTCAAATAAATGGATTGATTGAGTTGTTGTCATCGGAATAGCAATGAAAATGTATTATGTTAGTTAATGATGTCACCCAGAGGGAGCATGTCAATGGAAAACAACAAGGGGCCTAGGATCAAGCCCTGGGGAACACCAACTGAGATGCTCCTAGCCGAGGAAGCGCTGCCAATCACGACAATGTTTTCTATTAGCAAGATATGAATTAAACAGTTTGAGAGCTGCATCAGTTACTAGGACCCAATTTTGTAATTATTTTCATTTTCCATTTTTTGGTAATTTATTATTAGAAATACTAACAATAAAACAAAACAATAAAAGAGAATAATGAACAATTGCAGGGCTGTATAGACATTTTTATCACAATTCCAACATGTTAAGTGGACTGTATGGATGGGAAATATGAGGAAAGGGTATGGGTTACTTACTTACCTTTTAGCAGGGCTTTTACATGTCAAGGACCCCGGCCCGGCATAGATCCACCTTAGACCATGATGGACCTCTGTTTTATAAGATTTTGTCACCAGAAACCCAATCTGAGAAGAATTTTGTCATTAGAAATGACTTATAAGAGAATTATAGAATGGTGAGTACGGTGACATCTTTTTCCCTGTTGAGTGGTGCTTTATATATAAAAAAAAAATGATTCTGTGACAGATATGGTGGAAAAGGTTGATCTTATATGTAAATGCTATGAGAATTATTTTGCTCCTACTGGGTTTATTCCAGTAATGCTACATTAAGTGAGCTATTTCAGCAAAGTGTAAGACTATAACATCTGTTTGCCCAGTTATCCACATGAAGAGGGGAAACAAATGCACCAGCAAACTACTAGATGGCGTCAGGAATGCAGTGTGCATCACCAGCTGCTTTTTATAGTGTTAAAGTGTTTTATTTATTTATTTTCTACTTTCAAGTGGAAATGATTAGAAACACGATAAATGCATAGTGGAGGTTAATGTGTTGAACCACCAGATTAAAAAGCCTGCATTTCAATCATGACCCCCCCCCCTCCCTCTCTCCCTCTCTCTCTCTCTCTCTCTCCCTCTCTCTCTCTCTCTCTCTCTCTCTCTCTCTCTCTCTCTCTTTCCCTCACACACATATCTATGCTGATAGAGCTGGCAATTTGCTGACTGATGCAATTTCAACCAGAAATAACTCGGGGGCTGATTTCACCAATGTGTTCGTTATTCCTGATTTCTGTCCTCTACTCTTTTTTTTGCTTTTGCTTTTTTGTATCTAGTGGAATAGCCCTCCCTGTGTCACTGGCCATTTTGTCAGGCCTTGCTCACAGAGTTGGCATGCAGCCTCTCCCCAGAGGGTTTTCATATAGTCATCTTCCCTTGCTGATTACAAGTCCGCTCATCTGTGCTCCTCCACTCTGGAGCTCTCCATGGTGCTGAACCTGTCTTGAGTCACTTTAGCCACTAATTAGCATTTTTTGCCCATTTAGCCCTAATTACCTAATTCTAAAATCCAGTTCCATTCAGTCACCTGCAGGGGTGCCCTTTACACTTCCTGAAAGATTTAGCACGATCACAAGTAAAATGGCATAGCCAGTGGCCGAACACAATTCTGCTTGCTCGCTCACTCACTCACTCGCTCACTCACTCACTCACTCACATACATACACACACACACATACAGACACTTTGCATTCTTATTACTAGCGGAATACCTCTCTCCCAGGGTTGTCATAGTCCACTTCCATGGCTGATTCCAACTCGGCCCAGCTGTGCTCCTCTACTCAGGTGAGCTCCATCAGTAGCTAAAGAATGGAGCTCTCCATGGTGTTGAACCTGCATCGACTCATTTGGCCCACTAATTAGCCATTTTGCATTTAATCGGCCCTAATTGCCTAATTGAAAAATCCTGCTCCAGGTCATCTGCAGGGGTGCTCTTTACACTTCCTGAAAGATTCAGCATGATCGCATGTAAAATGGCATAGCTGTGGTCGAAAACAATTCCGCTCACTCACTCACTCACTCACTCACACACACACACACACGCACGCACGCACGCACGCATGCACGCACACACACACACACACACACACACACACACACACACACACACACCACACACCACACACCACACACCACACACACACACACACACACACACACACACACACACACACACACACACACACACACACACAGACTTTGCATTTGTATTATATAGGATCATTATAGGATTATCTAATATTCCTATAAGGACAGCTTTGCCGGATATTTGTATGCTTTTAAAATGTATTGTAGGATTATCTGCCTCAACATAACATACATGCATTTGATGGTGGGAGGAAACCAGGGCACCCAGAGGAAACCCACACAAACACTGGGAGAACATGCAAACTCCACACAGAAAGGACCTGGGATGGACCGGGGTTCGAACCCAAGACTGCTGTGAGGTGACAGTGCTAACCACTGAGCCACCGTGCCACTTCTAGAAATGATCAATAGCCTACACTGGCTGTCTAGTAAAACCAGTCTGAACTGAATCTGAGACATTTGGATTGTTCCGCACAATGATGAATGAAATCATTATCTTACAGGAGAATTTTAGTTTCCCCTGATGCTCTAAATGCTATTTTTGTGGAAAAGTCTGAAAACAGCACAAAATGTCATATTGGCAGCTTCAACACAAGAATATTGGTATTATTCTGGCATTTCCTTGGCATGAAAATGGCCAGCTTTATAGATATTAAACATTGGCACATTTGATTATTGTCTCTTCAATCTAAACACATAATTGTCCAAAACCAATAACCATATCAGTCAAGTCAAACTTTATATAAAGGGACATAGGAGCCTGGGTCAGAATGCATAACTTATAATCAATCATTCTTCTATGGGCTGAACTCAGTTTCCAGATTCATAACTTGGCTTAACATTAGAGGATTTAAACAATAGTGGGTTTTAGGGGCCTAAGAGGAAACAGACAAACAGACAGTCGAAAGGTGTAAATAGAATTATAACATTCACAGCTATTTCCGGGCATAGTTTTGAAAATCAGTTTCTGAAAGTGAGTCTTGGAAAAGTCATCGAGGGACATTTTGAAAGATGATATAACATCCTTACTGCAGATTATAAATCTGCAATTATTTCAAATGTGCATGGGCCAATGTCTTAACTTGATTTACATGATTGTAGACTGATTTTCCTTGATTTACATGATTGTAAATCATAATCACCCCCGCCCCCCTTTTGGAAATATCAATCTAAAACATTTAAACTTATTTTGGCCACCTTTGTGCAAAGAATGAATGAATTAATTAATTAATTTCTTTGTCGGCTGTTTTAGTTTCTTGTGGCTGTGTATTTTTTTCTGTTGGGTTTAGCTGCAAACATCAAACTACTATTATTAAAAGGTTTGATAACATCTCATTTTTACATTTTACCATTAAAAGGATCCTATTCATAAAACTGTTAGATGAGGGAAAATGCCTCTCAAATTTAAGAAAAGAGTGTAAGTGAAAAAGCTTTTACGTTATGACCCCTGCAGCGTTGGAAATCCACCAAAACACTTTAGTCTGTTTTTTTTGGCAGAAATAAGTTTAATCATAAATCTTTAGAAATTCAAAGTATAGGGTAGCTGAGTAGTTTCAAACTGCTCTGGAGAAGGTCTGTTGGCAACAGAAAAGGAATGTTGGCAAAATGACGTTTGAGTGCATGTTGCTGATAAAGAGCTGCGGATGCTCAGTAAAGCTTCTCTGCATGGCTGAATAAAGCTTTCAAAGGTTTCGTGGAAATGGACGTTCAAAAATAACAAACTGCTGAAAACCAACTGCTCTGTAAGCCACCTGTCAAACTAAAATGAAAATATATTCGAGATAGAATAAGGAGATAGAAAGTTTAGAAACCGTAAAGTACAATATGGTCACTATAAATTCAATATTCAGTATCACAACAGTATAAGAACATGTGATTATAGGAATATATAGCCTAGTGATAGTCAATATACTATAAATGCATTTGTAAGTTCATAAAGGAATACTAAAGTGATACAATTGAATCTATTGTATCACTTTAGTATCCCTATGTGTTAGAGGATTTAAAAAAGTCAATATGCTATAGACTTGTCACTTGCTATCATAATAATTGCATGTCCCCATAAACATGTTATAGTACGATTAGTATAATGATACCATATAGGTCAGGAGATATGTTAAAGTTATGGTTAAGGTCACTTTAAACTATGTATATGAATCTGGTCCTATTTATAGGATCTTTGCACCATAAAGTGCAAAGATCACAGAGTATAGCAATGACAGTATTGGAATATTATAGATTAACAAAGCAGGCTACAATAAGGTTAGCATAAACATACTATCAAGTACCGGCACACTTTGACTCCCCAAAGGAATGTTATGGTGATACTATGGTAAAAACAACTAAGTATAATAAAGTCTCCATAATTCACTAGTATGTTACAAGTGCCTATTATAAGAACAATAAAGGAGGTTAATCAAATCACAATTAAGTGCCATAAGGGCACTGAACACATTCAAAGTGTGTGATTGTGTGTGTGTGTGGGGGGGGGGGGGGGGGGGGGGGGGGGGGGACGACGACACACCCCTAAGTTTACTGTAACTTACTAGAGGAGAGCAATGATCAGTATTAGTTGTAAGAATATTATAGGAGATGGAAAAATCTAGATCACTATAAACTCACTAATAAGTATCATGCACATTAGTGATACAGGAGTTAACCACATTTAAGTACAATAAGATAGATAACTATAATGGCATGGGAGATCAAAGAAAAATCACCAGCTGTAGGCCACTGTAAACTCCTAGCCAATAGACATGGTGATACAGGTGATAAAGTATAATAAGATAACTATAACTTATGTGGCATAAAGGAGATTTTAAAATAATGTGATTTAAGGTCACTGTATAAACTCATTAGAAGTTCCTATAGTGATATAGGCCTATTATAAAGATTAAAAGAAAACTATACCATGAAGTACAAGTTATATATATCACTTTACTGAATAGTGTATCATACCTGCCTTGCCTCACCTGCAGCCATCTGAGCTGGATGGAAAATAATAATAATAATAATAATAATAAAAGAATATATATAATAAAAAGTATTTTCTCGTCTGGTCTCGTCTCGTCTCTTTCATCCTGTCTGTCTATCAGACTAGCTTCCCTGGTGGGACAGTTCACAGAGACGAATCTGCGGCTCATTTTAATGCCTCATTCAGAGAACAAATAGGCGGCATGACGCGCTGGTGAAGGGTCACCAGGCTATTGGCTGCACGTGGAGCTGTCCACTCATACAGTCAATTACCTGATGTAGGCCGTTTAGCAAACAACATGATTTATTTTACACTTTTTTTTTCTTTTTTTTTTGGACTGTTACAGTGTTATTATTAATTAATCGTCTATGAGAATGGATTAAATTAAAATAACGAATTTAGGCTTTGAAATGTTGTAATTGGACCGGTCAACAAAATATAAATAAACAGCCTAAATAAATAAAGTAGGCTAGCTCATAGGCTAACTGTATTGAGTCATAAGAATACTATAGTGTATCGTTTTCAACAATAATAAATATATTAAGCCTATGGGCCTATAAGCCATAGGAGGTAATAAATAGTTAAATAAATAAATAAATAAATAAATAAATAAATAAATAAATAAATAAATAAATAAATAAATAAATAAATAAATAAATAAATAAATAAATAAATAGAAAATATACTTGCATGCCAGCACAAGCAGAGAGCTTACACAAGCAAACAAAACATAGTTTGCATGGCACGGGCAGGGAGTTGAAAGAAAAATAAATTCCTTGTCAAGAAAAAAATAAAAAATAAAAACAAATAAAGCGCAGCAAGGCTTTTCTGTTGTTTGCAGCAAACACCTGCCGCAAAACATAACACTCAACCTGGATTAACAAATAAATGCTTTTAGTGCATTGATGACCCTTGTGTTTATGGTTCATGTTATATCAATATATGGAGGTTAAGGAGGTCAAATTATTTCGTGCATATAATATAAAAAGGAAATTGAATGAAACGGACTGAGACAACATGTAGGCATCAGAGGCAGAACTCACAAACAAAATAGCATCACATTAAAACATAAAAGCTAAGTTTTGACATCACGCAACAATAGCAGCAATAATGACGGCGTCACGGCGAGTATCCTCATAATATTAGATGGCTAATTATTAATATTCTTCTTCTCATATTGACAAATTTCACATAGGATATAGGCTATTCCAATGCTTAGGCTAAAAGTTCATCCTCTAATCATCATCTGACAGAGTGAAGGTGTTTCTCCACAGCATGCAAACCAAGCGGAAGAAAGTCTATACGTCCAAAGTCATTTCATTTTCTTCAACACTTGGCTCTATCATGTCAATGGCCATAGTTGGCTGCTGCCTGCTTGCTCCGCCCCTCCGTGTGTTTGTCTGCGAGTAATGAGTATACACCCGGCATGAGGGCAACTCGTCTTCCTTTCTCCAAACAAGCCGCTCAGCTGGACTCCTCGAAGGGATAAAACGAGGCTCTCCTACGGGGAGGGGGGAACCAGTAGGACCTAGTGGAACCATCAAGAACCAGACAAACCAGCATAGCCCGGGCGGGCTGCATCACCTGCAGGGGGCCAGTCACACCATGTCCCTGAGCCCTAAGCACTCCACTCCCTTCTCAGTGACAGACATTCTGAGCCCGGGGATGGAGGAGAGCTACCGCAGGTTCGGAGGCATGGACCCCGGCCCGGGGAGCCTCGGGGCCCCGCTGGGCGCCTACCGGCAGCCGCAGCACGTCTCTCAAACAACCATGGCCATTGACATGACAGAGGTGAGTGGAGAAAAAGGTCTGGATATACTTTGTTCTTTTGCTTGGCTTTAATACAGAGATGGACAGAGCGAGATGTGAAGAAACAATTCACTTTCAGATGATGATGAGGACCTGTTCAATGGAATTTATGAAATTATGATCTGCGATGGATATAGGCCTATTAGTCGTTTTATATAACCCGAATGAGGAACATCGAATAGATGAATAACTTCATCGTTTTCTCATTATGTCATATTTTCTGTCAGATTTTCAGTTGTTTATATTTATAAGCTACCAAGCTGGACATTTAGTTGCATTAACGTTTTCTTTGAAGTTGAAGGAGTTAAAGCCTGACAGCAGGTTATTGAAACTTCCATACCTTTTTTTTATATTGTCATCAAGCATGCAGTTTTCCTCCTTGCATCGGAGATGTTTTTAAAAGTCCAACTTTTAGGGTATTGTGTGCGAGTGTCTTGCGTTCTGCATCTGATGCCTGTTGTTCGTTTCATTCCATTTAATTTGAAATTATACGCACGAAATAATTTGACCTCCAGAAAACCTCCAGTTAACACAAACCATAACTTTAATAGATTCCGTTCTCAGTCTCGATCCGCGTCGCTCAAGCCCTCTAATTGGGAGCCGAGAATATATTCAAGTTTGAGTTTTGAAGGCTGGATGTTGAGGTTTGCTGCTAAAAAGGCTTTGCTGCACTTCATTTATTTCACAGGTTCAAAAAAAATCTATTTTGATTCCTTTGCAACAAACAAAAGCAGCCAAGAACATCTGCGCGAGTTTTCACATGGACGTTACTTTTTATTTATACTTTTATTTTAGATTTATTTTAACTTTTATTTTAACTCTTAACTCTTTTTTTTTAATGAAAATGCGCTCTGCTTGCAAGTAAATATTGTATATAGGCTAATGATTTTATATATATATATATATATATATATATATATATATATATATATATATATATATATATATATATATATATATATATATATATATAAGCTTTTATTTATTTTTGTTTTACCTCAGCTGATAATAATTCGGATAGCTTATTATATACTATTCTTTAATTATTATTATTATTATTATTATTATTATTATTATTATTATTATTATTATTATTATTATTACCTTTATTAGTATATTATTGAAAACGTTATGACTTACCCAAATAAGCTACTTTATTTATTTAGGCTATATATTTACAGTATTTATGTTGAGTAGATCTAATGCAATTTCAAAGTAATATCCCCAAAATTTAAATTCTCCGTGCTTTTTTCCCCATTCTCATAGATAAATTAATAACACTAACAGCCGAAAAAAAACATCCTGTTAGTAAACGGTAATTGACTAAGTTTTCTGTCGCAGCATCACCCGCACCATCATCACCATCACCACCACCTGTCGTCCTCTTCCTCCACCTCCTCCTCTTCTTCCTACCACCACATGCCGCATGCGGTGCCGCAGTTCGCCGGGGCAGTGAGCGGTTTCTGCGGGAGTGGCGGAGAACTGCCGTCCTACCAGGACACCGTGCGGAGCGGCGGGGCGGCATGGTACAGCAACCCCGAGCCCAGATACCCCACAAGTAAGACCTGGTCCAACTGTGTTTTTATATTTATTATTATTATTATTATTATTATCATTATTATTATTACTTTTTAGTTGGTATTTTTTATTATCATTATTTGATCACAATCATATAATATTCAGTGTTCTAAAACTGTCGTATATAGAAAACAATCTGAGGGATCATGAGACCGCAGGTCTTCTTATGCACAACTGTTCTTCCAGAGAATCCTATACCTATTGGAGCCTACTTGTTTGTATGCGGTATGTGAGATTGCAAACCTTGTTGTGTTTAATGGTATTTCAATTTCATATGCTATCACAATAATATTCCTGCAGTTATTATTATTATTATTATTAATAATAATAATAACTGTAATAATAATAATTAGGCTATTATTAATAATAATAATAACTGTATTCATACAGCAACTTTCAAAACAATGATGTGCTTTCCAATAAATAAAAGCATGGAATAAAAAAGGGAACAAAATAATAGAAAGTATATAAATCAAAATAGATCAAAATCCTTTTCCCCTCAGTTTCCAGATTCATGGGCCCGTCCTCCGGGATGTCCATGGGGGGGATGGTGGGCAGCCTGGCCGGGATGGACCCTGCCAAGGCGGCCATGGTGACGCTGCACGCGGCGCCGCGCAGGAAGCGGCGCGTGCTGTTCTCCCAGGCGCAGGTGTACGAGCTCGAGCGGCGCTTCAAGCAGCAGAAGTACCTGTCCGCCCCGGAGCGTGAACACCTGGCCGGCAGCATCCACCTCACCCCCACGCAGGTCAAGATCTGGTTCCAGAACCACCGCTACAAGGTTACACACTTTAACCAGTTTGATCATTCGAATAGGGGACACCGGGGATGACTGTAACACATTTTGTCTCAGTCCCTGTCTCAGTCTGATGGCTCTCCACTGGCGCTTTTGCCCGGGCTGGCCTGCACTGCACTAAACTTGCGAGGCAGGTGAATTCATGCGAGATTACAAGATCACAATCACACAACACCCATCTTGCCACACTCCAATCTATTGGTTTGAATCCAAACCTGACCACCAGTGGTTCCCACCAATCAGCGTCCAGATGCAGCTACAGCGTGAATTAGGTGTGACCCCAGCAGCAAGAAGCAAGCCTGTGATAGATGGTTCATCCAATCGCTTGCAGGTATTTTTGGAAAGTGCCTGCCCCCTTTAAAGGTTTCCCAAGCGAATTCCCAGATGGGTATAGCCTACTGGCCATGTGCGCCCACACCCAAAATGGACCTACTTCTATGTGGGGCAGCAGCAAGCCAGACCGGACACACCTTCAAGGGGGAAGCCCTGTTGTGCTGCAACACCGGTCATGTAATATATCAGCGTTCTGTCAGCACCTTGGGCGCTGAACAGAACAAACCCGGTAGCCTACCCTTGTGCAAATATGATACGGACGCACCATTAAACAAGCACTGTGCACCTGTTGGGGCGAGGCCAAGATCAAGTTATACCTTGCGAGGCACAGCAGGGTGAGGGTGCTTAGGGTTAGGCACAGGGGAAGGGTCTCTTAGGGTTAGGCACAGGGGAAGTGTCTCTTAGAGTTAGACACAGGGGAAGGGTCTCTTAGGGTTAGGCACAGGGGAAGGGTCTCTTAGAGTTAGACACAGGGGAAGGGTCTCTTAGGGTTAGGCACAGGGGAAGGGTCTCTTAGGGTTAGGCACAGGGGAAGTGTCTCTTAGAGTTAGGCACAGGGGAAGGGTGTCTTAGGGTTAGGCACAGGGGAAGGGTCTCTTAGAGTTAGACACAGGGGAAGGGTCTCTTAGGGTTAGGCACAGGGGAAGGGTCTCTTAGGGTTAGGCACAGGGGAAGGGTCTCTTAGGGTTAGGCACAGGGGAAGTGTCTCTTAGAGTTAGACACAGGGGAAGGGTGTCTTAGGGTTAGGCACAGGGGAAGGGTCTCTTAGAGTTAGACACAGGGGAAGGGTCTCTTAGGGTTAGGCACAGGGGAAGGGTCTCTTAGGGTTAGGCACAGGGGAAGGGTCTCTTAGGGTTAGGCACAGGGGAAGGGTCTCTTAGGGTTAGGCACAGGGGAAGGGTCTCTTAGGGTTAGGCACAGGGGAAGGGTCTCTTAGTGTTAGACACAGAGGAAGGGTCTCTTAGGGTTAGGCACAGGGGAAGGGTCTCTTAGGGTTAGGCACAGGGGAAGGGTCTCTTAGGGTTAGGGTTAGGGTTAGGGTTAGACACAGGGGAAGGGTCTCTTAGGGTTAGGCACAGTGGAAGGGTCTCTTAGGGTTAGGCACAGGGGAAGGGTCTCTTAGGGTTAGGGTTAGGGTTAGACACAGGGGAAGGGTCTCTTAGGGTTAGGCACAGTGGAAGGGTCTCTTAGGGTTAGGGTTAGGGTTAGACACAGGGGAAGGGTCTCTTAGGGTTAGGCACAGTGGAAGGGTCTCTTAGGGTTAGGGTTAGGGTTAGACACAGGGGAAGGGTCTCTTAGGGTTAGACACAGGGGAAGGGTCTCTTAGGGTTAGGCACAGGGGTCTCTTAAGGGCGGGACATACTCCAGGCGCGCTCCCAATCTCGAGGTAAATGACGTCATCGCAGCCGTGAGCACGTCACCAGATTTTTCTAGCAGTGCACAGCTCCCCTGGGAGCACTGCGCTTTGCAGGGAGAGACAGGAAGAGAAATTAAATGAAGTACACTGAGCCATGTTTTGACCACATTTCTTGACCCATGTGGTAAACTTTGATTTCCAACTGTTCGTTTTTAGTCATTTCAAGTAATGTGCTGTGTTGAGAGAGAGAGATCAACACAAATAGGCCTATTTACATTAAATAAAAAACAAGTTTGGTGGATTCTATTCATGTGCTGATATGCTCGTTAGAGAGTGAAACCGCAGTGAACACATAATGGCGTTCCATTGACTTTTCATGGGCCGTTCACTATACTATGTAAACAGCGGTGCTCTGCCCCAGTGCGGAGTGCGCACTGTACGCGGTCTGCGGAGCTCCGTCTCGCGTCACTTTCCTGGAGTATGTCCAAGCCTTTAGGGTTAGGCACAGGGGGGAGGGGGGTTAGGCTTAGGCCTAGGCACTGGTAGCCACTTGGTTAGGGTTTGGATATGGTGGGGGGCTTAGGGCCTCCAAGGTAGGACGACCTCCTCCGGAGGCGCTCTTTCGCCCTGGAAGACCAGCTGCAGCCTCCAACCCCACAGCGTAACTTGACCTTTGCCTGACGCCGACCAGGTGTGTCCGTGTTCGTTCCATCACATGGCCGGAGAACGGGCTGTGTGATGGAAATGCAAATCCAAGCCGGCCGGTCGTATGGAAAAGAGCCATGAGAGTTTTGGTGTTCGAGCTGTCTAAAAAATGACAAACACTTTTTTCAACTGTGTTAACTATCCCCACCACTATCAGCCATTATATTTCTAGCTATTGTAGAATAGTTGTTTGAAATGAGCATGGATGGAATTCATTACATTTGACTTGAAAGACTATGCTTTAATCTACAGGTTCTATCATTTCAACTCCAATTATATCAGCATTCATCAAAATATAAACTTGCTTAAAAAATTGCTTTGTTACCTCAAAATCTGTTTTTGGTTAGGGTAAAATCAGCATGTTTGCATCCATGAAACATGTGAGATCAGGAAGGCAGTGGTCGTGTGGAGTAGTAATCATAGGACTCTCGCTCAAGAGTGTCCAATTCATTTTAGTTCACGGGCCACACATGGGACGCAATTTGGTCAGAAGTGGGTCACACAAAGAAAATCAATGCATAATAACCTAGAACACCTCCGAATGTTCATTTCTTTTAGTGTAAAGAAATCTGTGCATTACAATGAATGGCAACTATTCTTCTCTATATTCAAGGGTAATGAAAATAGTTACCCTTTAGTGATGAATACAGAAAACATGAATAGGCTAATTCATATTGTAACTTGCTCCTGAAACCTCAACCCCATGCATTCCGATGAAAGGACGGGTGATGTTTCTTTTGGTCCACAAAACAGTACTGGATTTTCACGGCAAAACACCATTGCAGAATTCTCCTAAACAATTGAAGTGGATGGTGACCAACTTTCAAAGGTAAAAAAACAAAAACAAAACACGCTTCCATACTGCTCGTCTGAAATAATCCAAGTCTCCACAAGCCCTGAGATACCAAGTTAACTTGAAAATAGGTCATTTACACCCCGTTTTTAGCTGAAATCTTCACTGTAGCAGGCTACAGTAGCCATCCTTGTTGTTGGAGCACATGGCTACACTTGAGATCTCAGGGCTTCTGGAGACTTGGCTCATGCCAGATAGGGAGGATCTCAGGGCTTCTGGAGACTTGGCTCATGCCAGATAGGGAGTATGGATTTTTTTTTTTTTCAAATGAGAAAGTTGGTCATCATTCACTTGAATTGTTTAGGAGAATGCTGCAACTGTGTTTTGCTGTGAAACTCCAGCACTGTTTTGTGGACTAAAACAACTTCACACATCCTTCCATCAGCATGGGGGAAGAGTAGATACTGACTGAATTTGAACTTTTGGGTGAACTTATCGATTAAGGTCTTGGTTTGAAATGGGCATCACTTTCATCATTATAACTGATTTTAACAGCGAGTTATTAACTATCTCCCTCTTCATCCAACCAACCATCCTACATGAACCATCCAACCAACCAACCCAGATGAAGCGGCAGGCCAAGGACAAAGTGTCCCAGCAGCAGGAAGGCGGCAGAACGTCTCCGGTGATCACCAAGGACGGTAAAGGCTGCCGGACCGACTCCAGCGGCAGCTCTAACCCGAGTGGGAACCGGCAGAGCCACCCCCCCAGCCAGGCCATGGCCCCCCAGCAGAGCCACCCCTCGGGCCAGGCCCTGGCCACCCAGCAGCAGGTGCACCAGCTGTCCTCCACAGAGGAGCTGGAGGAACTGTCCCCCAGTCCTCCTCTGGGCCTGGGTCTCCACGGGCAGATCAACATCCAGACAGACGCGGCGCTCATTGAATACACCAACAGCATGATCAGCTCCAACCTACTGTACGGGAGAACTTGGTAGGAATAACGGGAAGGACAGCCGGGATGAAGGCCCATACGGTTCCTGTTCCCAAGTGGATTTCGGGAGAACCGAAACCAAACGGGCACTGGAAATTTAATCTATTAAATTCCTAACGCCTGATGGACCGTGCCTAACGATCCACTTCCTCTTGCAGTTGATGAATCAAGACACTCACTTCAGTGGTTTTGAGCAGGGAAGCCTCGGTGCAGGATAAACTGTTGAAGATATTGTAGATCCATGAACCTGAACTGTAGGGGAGACCGGGGGCAATTGTACAGTTTTTGGTTTTGATGTCATTACTCAAAAACCTCTTGAACTATTTGGATATGATTCTTATGTAGGTAACCTGTATCTGTGTTCTACTTGTTAACGGTCATCATTTTTTATAAGCAATGTTAAGAGTCACAATATTGATTGAAATGCTAGAAGTCAAATGTTACATTTACCTCCACATGCAGGGGCGATTGTAACTGCAGACGGGGCAATTGTAACAACACATGCAATAGTCATATAAACGCCAATGACCACAATAAACTCCCAAGAATATGAATATCACTGAACAATTAATTAATTAAATTAAAACTATAATTAACCATATAATTATACAAATATATAAAGACAAATATTTGTTCAATGTTCACCAGAGCATATGCAGTTTCATGCTTCTGTCTCATTTCTGATTGGTGCAATTTGAGATGTTACAATTGGCCCCAGTCTCCCCTATATTGCTAACAATATTTCAAGTGACTATTTTTTCTCTCAAAATGAAATATTGGCTAGTCTTCTTTTGTAAATTACAGAAATGTGACTGCTGCTGCATTTAAAGGGACAGCTCACCCTAAAATGCAAAATACATATTTTTCCTCTCACCTGTAGTGCTATTTATCCATTTAGAGTGTTTTGTGTTAGTTGCCTGAGTTTTGGAGATATTGTGCGTCGTGATTTCTGCCTTCTCTCCAATACAATGGAACTGGATGACACTCTGCTTGTGATGCTCAAAGCGCCAAAAAATGCATTTGAAAAACTCAACAGCAATGTCTCTTTACAGAATTCACGACCCGGTTACTCAAGATAATCCACAGACCTTGTTGTGAGCACTGTAGCCATGTAGGAACTATTTTCTTCCTACCAAACTACACCCTCTAGCTGCTAGCTAGTTCCTACATGAAACTGCAGCTAGCAGTAGAGAGAGCAGCAGCTAGCTAGCAGCTAGTGGGAGTAGTTTGGTCGAAAAAGAAAATAGTTCCTACTGCTTACAACAAGGTCTGTGGATTATCTTGGGTAACCAGGTCATGATTTCTGGAAAGAGACATTGTTGTTGATTTTTTTCAAATGTAATTTTTTGTGTGCAGTTCCATTGCATTGGAGATGAGGCAGAAATCTTTACAGCCATCTCCAAAACTCAGAAAATCACACCAGAAAAATCTAGATGGATAAATGGCACTACAGGAGGGTAAAAATATGTATTTTGGATTTTAGGGTGAGCTGTCCCTTTAAAGTGAAGCGAAACAGCAAATCTAGTTTTTGTGTGAGGAAATAGCTTATTGATAATTCAGGAAGAGCCTACAACCACACCTATATGCTTCCCTTTTATTTCTACAGCAACAAATTAAATTATTGCAGGTTTATATGAACTGAATTTGTTGCCTAATCTTTTCATTTGTCAAGTCATTATCACTGGAGGGCTCATGGAGGCGTGGTGAAGCTCTGAGAAGGCAGAGAGGACTGGGAAAGTGAATAGGCCAATTTTAATAAGACAAATACTATTCATTTTGGACAGGACAAAAGCTATTTTTCATAATTAAATTAACCATGTGCCGCTGAAATTAAGTCACCATGTACTGCTCATTTTAATTTGCTTATTAAATAAATGTTATTTTCAGTTTGGACAGAAACTTGGAGGTTTTTTGCTTCGATGGGTTTGCGTATAGCAAGTTGTTATTTTGTTTTTCAACTCAAAGATTTGACTTTTTACCATTTTACTGTGACAAGTCCATTTATAACCTGCAGTATAGAGTACGCCTACCTACACCCTCTTAGTGCGCCGTTAATGAATATTATCCAAAAAAGAGTTAATTTAATACAAAGTAAAAAGTATTCTGTAGCAGGATGATTGCAATTATAACTGAAATATGCAATTAAAAAAATAAATGACTTGCCACCATACAGTTTGTTCCGAAATCTTGAATATTTTGCGAGATTGACTTAAAAGTTGTATTTCTTATTTTTTTTGCTTTTGGTCAAAAACCATAGACTGAAACTTTGTCAATAATCAAATCATTTCTCTAAGTAGAAAAAAAATAAGCTTTGTTAACCAGAAGAATACCCAAGCAGAGAAAGAGAATCATCAGTTATTCTTTTATTTCACATGCTTCCAATTTTACACATGAAACAGTTTGGAGTTCTCTCTCTAAATAATACGATGACACATCGCTCCTTGACTCACTTGTATTTGACAACTTTTACAGCCGTTCATAAAACCACAGTACATAACACACCCAATTTTCAGAGGAATAAAAAGGGAAAAAATAATTCATTGTACAAGTAGACAATTGAAGGAGAAAACAAAAACAAAAAACAAGAACTCGTGTCCCGTAAAAATTATCGCCCACAAAGTCCAATTTGTGCGAATCTAACTCCAATTATACCTTCCTGCAGGGGGAGGAGGTGGGTAACCGCCCCTTCCAGAGCTGTAGCCCTAAAAAACAAACAAAAAATTATTATTATTAATAACAACAACAACAACAACAACAACAACAACAACAACAATAATAATAATAATAATAGAAACTCAGTCCAAACTTGTTACCAAACTGATCACTGGGCATTTTTGCATTTTGAGATACATTTAAAATAACAAAGAAACATACAATGCTGTATATACAATTTGTTAAATTAAGTGATTTAATTACACCATTGCAATTATTTAAATTGTTCAAAGCAATATCACAATGCATTTCCTTCTGTGGCTCAAATGGCAAATAAGGCTTTTAACATTCCCAGCATTCAAATCAAGTGCTTTGAAGACTTTTTTGCTGAATACAAACTTGAATTCATTGTGTACAATGCTGCTGTAGGGCTGAACGGTAATTCAATGTTATCCTTTATCAGTGGAATCATATGGTGATGATGTGGTGTTTTTTTTGGGAAATCATGACACAATTCTGCCCTCTGACGATAACAAGCACATCTCATTTAAAAACTGACTACATGAGGTATGGGAAGAAAATGATTCCTGGCGCTGATCGTGATATTGATTTCAACCAAATTGTCCAGCTCTACTGCGTCATATAAAAAAAACACTTTACAACATCTGTGTTTAATTTTTCTGATTGAAAAGTTGCTATTTGAATGGTTCCGTGGTCATTATTAGGGGTTGCATGAACTCGTCGACGTGAACACGTGTCCATACAACTATCGCGTCGACGCCTACCGGGGGACGTGGAGAAGTCGGCACGTGGTTGGAAGACTTGTGTTGCGCTCAAAGTGCTGCCCCAGCCCCCAGGCTGCAGCCTGCCAGAGCTGCTGCTCTTGTGTCTTTTTCACACATTTCTCCATATTTACGTTTTCTAGATTTATTTGGTAATAATCAAAGTAGTAAGCTACATTATTTGGCTTATAATATGTGGCTTCGCACGTTCGTTGTTGTTTTTCTCGCTGTTGGGAGTACTTTTATTTTTGCGAGTGGGTCCATTCTTTAGCCTACTAACGTTACAGGGATCGGCTGAGCTGTATTCAACTATAAAAACAGTAGGGATGGGCAACGGATTTAGAATTTTCGAATAATAGTTTTTATTATCAAGATCGACTTTTATTATTGAAAGTCGAAAATAGTTTATTATTGATCATTTTTTACCGGCGCCTGTCTCTTTAAGAGTCACGCGTTTGTCATGTGACGTTCGGAAGCAGAATGCTCTGGGCTCAGAGCAGCACCCAGTAGCTCTAGAAACGCTAGAAATGTAGTAGAAACGGTCTTAAACTGTCTATATTACAGGAACACTCAGCCACAAGGAAAAGGTTTCAAGGCCTGTTACTGCATGAAGAAAACCCGATATTCTGTCTACTGTTCGCCATCTCGGCGCTACGCTGAAGCTAACGTTAGCGTAGGCTAACGTAGGCTCAGGTCTGGCTGCCTAACGACAATAGAGTCACCCCCTCTCCCTCTCCATGGGATTTCATCCACCATTCATTTTTCCATAGACCTTGCGTAAAATGCTTATAAAAATTGTTTTACTTGGTCAAAGCAAGCGATTCAACTATAGTTAGAATCAGGGGAGACCATGTAAAATTTGACCAGCCTCAAACTGAACCTCCGGTCAGTGCGGTCTTTAAAAGAAGAGGACTGGCTCTTCTCTGGTCTTTGTGGTTTTCTCAGCTTGCTCTGAAAGTGAGCACAGTCCAGAGGAGCCTCCACACAGCCGGCAGAATGTTAGAAGAGACATCCTCACTGCTGAGCCTTAAACCTCATCTCATTCAACCCACTGACACAAGCTGTCATTGTCCAAAAGTACAAGTTAGGCCCAGGGGGAAGTTCCGGATTAAAAAAATGAGGCCAATGCGTAAGTGCCAAAAACAAGCAGTTCCTCAAATGGCCACTCCAAAAATGAAGCAAAATTAAAATGCCCAACTTTGCTGCACGACTAAACATGATCATCATAGCCTGGTACAAAAAACTGTTTTGGTGCCTATAGCTAATTTTGCCATAATGACAACTGTACGTAAAATTGTATTTTTTTTTTTTTTATTATAATCCAATTGAGAGTAAAATAGATGATAAAACAGACTATGCTTTGGGGCGTTATTGACAGGTCGCCTGTGCAGTGACGTAGTCACGTAGCTCGTCGATCACGGACGAATAGCCAGCGGCTCTGTGGGAAACCCGCCCTGCTCTTGCGTTAGCTGCTTCTGGCTCAAAAAGAAGAAGAAAGAAAGATGGCGATGGTCAAAATGCCAAACTCGAGTCCACAAACCAATGGGTGACATCACACACGAAATAATTTCTTTTTAGTTTTTTAGTCTATGGGTTAAACCGAGATATTGGCCTTTTATTAAACATGAGCTATCATCCAATGCTGATGTGATGGAGAAACCTGACGTCAAATTGTGATATGTATTGATTAATTTAATTGGTCAATTGTGGTCCCTGTATATTACATCTTCATTCAAAAGGCAGTAATGTCTCCCACAGTTTCCCTTCCATTAAACAGGTGAGGAGGGTCAGCCTGCTGCTCACACTGCAGTTTAGTGTCCCATTAAGGTCTAAATGAAAATTCTAACTACTTGGAATAAAAATGGCCAATTTTCACTAATATATCGTTAGCTTCAACACAAAGATATTGCAAAAACATCAGCCTTCAAAAGTCCATGGCTCGAACCGTGAACCCATACCGAATACATGAAGTGCAGTGAATATGTCACTGTCTTTTTTTTAAGAGTATGAACAGTAGTTCAAAATGGAGCGTTCCGATTCTCTACAACTTTTATCATTCTTTATATAATTTTGTAGGCTTAGCGAATGATTAACCCATTGTTGGAGTCGATGTGAAGCTGTCAAGCAATTTTGTCGAGTTTTTACGTTTATTGCTGGCTAATCAGCACTTGCTAGCTATGTCAACTCATCAAAATGATGTGACATTACCAAATAATACCACACCAGCAAAAACTACACAATTTGCCTGATCAAAACTTGGTAACCCGCCCCTTTTTGCTCTACCGGCAGAACCTTGGCCAACTTTCCCCTTTCCTGTTATCATATCATCATATCATAACCAAGGACACGTCTGTTCAGAGGTAACATTAGTGTCATATTACATTGTAACACAATCTTCACGGACACATTACATATAGTCTCATCTTCAAGGGATAATCTCAAAGATTTTCACGTCAATAAATGTCTGTTAAGTCACTATTAGGGATGTCAATTTTCGGTTAATTTCACTTTCGATTAACCGACGCTAATAATCGATTAACCTATCGGTTAATTCATAATTTTTTAATATTAAAAAAAAAAAAAAAAAAAAATGTTTTTTTTTTTTTGTGTCTATTTACTCAATGAACTCATGCCCAAACAAGGCGTGTCTATTTAGATGCTGAAATGTTAATGCTTTTTGTGTTAGAATTTCTAACACAAAAAGCATTAACAAGCATTAACAAAAAGCATCAACATTTCAACACAAATTCTTTTTGTGTTAGAATTTCTAACACAAAAAGCATTAACATTTCAGCATCTAATTAGACACGCCTTGTTTGGGCATGAGCTCATTGAGTAAATAGACCAAAAAAAAAAAAAAAAAAAAAAATTATATTAACTGATAGACCGACAGCAATAACCGAACAACGACGTTAGCGACGGTTAATCGATTAACGGTTAACCGTTGACATCCCTAGTCACTATCTATCTGATAAGTGACTTAACACAATGGTGATTGAGCCTATGGCCCATTGATGGAAGCCTTTGCATTTTCAGTATTGCAGCATTTATGAACTTGGTGTCTGTGGTGACACAGAGTGGGCGGAGCTAACACAATAGACTCACTCTGTAGGTTACTGTAGTCTGTGGTGACACAGAGTGGGCGGAGCTAACACAATAGACTCACCATGTAGGTTACTGTAGTCTGTGGTGACACAGAGTGGGCGGAGCTAACACAATAGACTCACCGTGTAGGTTACTGTAGTCTGTGGTGACACAGGGTGGGCGGAGCTAACACAATAGACTCACTCTGTAGGTTACTGTAGGTTCACAGGGTGGGCGGAGCTAACACAATAGACTCACTCTGTAGGTTACTGTAGGTTCACAGGGTGGGCGGAGCTAACACAATAGACTCACTCTGTAGGTTACTGTAGGTTCACAGGGTGGGCGGAGCTAACACAATAGACTCACTCTGATAGGTTACTGTAGGTTCACACGGTGGGCGGAGCTAACACAATAGACTCACTCTGTAGGTTACTGTAGGTTCACAGGGTGGGCGGAGCTAACACAATAGACTCACTCTGTAGGTTACTGTAGGTTCACAGGGTGGGCGGAGCTAACACAATAGACTCACTCTGATAGGTTACTGTAGGTTCACACGGTGGGCGGAGCTAACACAATAGACTCACTCTGTAGGTTACTGTAGGATAACAAGCACATTTTCTCTGGTCTCTGCTAGCATTACGGGTGGTTACTGGTTACTATGGCCGAACAAACTGAATGATGAATGTCACATAATATGCATCACTGTCTGGATCTCACCTGCAATTACCACTCATCGCCATAGGTGTCACCCAAGAGAACTAAATTGAAATCTGAGAGATTATCACTTTAAGTTAGCGAATGTTAGCAAAACACTGGCTAACGTAAAGCTACATCAAGAGGAGTTAGCCTAATGCCAGATCACCAACTTCCTCCTTATTTCTGTCGTAATGTTATAAAGGGATTTGGAAAAGGATAGATAGGTTGGTTGCCGATATCTTTTTAGGATGACATGAATTATCATTAGGCAGATCTGACATTACGGTAACTCCTCTTTATGTAGGTATACATTAGCTAGCTAATTAGCTAACTTAAAGCGCCGCTCCAGTCAGTTCTCTACCTGTTTAACGGTTGATGTTCTATTTCAAACGTCCTAACGTTGTATGAGCGCTTGCTGTATAGTCGCACGTCATCTGATTCTGCATCAAAGATCTTACATTGATAAGAACCGAAGGCTAATAGGTTGTTCCACTGCAACATCATGGCGGCAGCGCTGTTGTAAAAAAAGCACAAGAGCTTAGTCTCTTGTCTTCAATACTAGTCTGCGCTACAGCAGAAGTTATGCCATGAACAGTATCCCCTCCATAACGTTAGCTTAGCTGCGAGCCACATTATTGCTGAGATATCAACAACCGTCCTATGGATTTCAAAGCTGATGGGCTTATTGGAAAGAGCGTGACTCGAAATAGTTAACAAGCCAATGGATGATTTCACTCAGTGGCGTTTTGAGCCCGGCCAAGTGGTTACAGCAGCAGGCAGTGGGCTTAGCTAACGTAGCTAACAGCTAGTTAACATGCCAGCTTGTCCTCAGTCAGGATTGAATTGTCATACGTATCACTATAGCGTTCCATTCAGTCCCGTCATCATTACATTTGAGCAACACCTTCTTTTTTTGAACTTTGAGCACAACATTAGGTTATTTGTCAAAAAAATATTTGGCGAACAGTGTGGCTAATCAACATGGTGAGGACATGACTCAGAAACATATGAAATATCTTAAAAATGACAAAATACACTGGAGGGGGGCTTTAAGATGTGACTTTAAACAATGTAATGTGTCTGTGGAGATTGTGATGCCATGTAATATGACTTAGTAACATTACCTTTCAACAGATGTGTGTCGTTGGTGATATCTAGCTAGTATAACAGAAAGTGGGAAAGTTGACAGAGGTTCTGCCGGGTACCAAGCTTGCCCAACTGTTATTGGAACACGGAATGAAAAGGGGTGGGACTTAAGAAAGGATACGCCCACAAGCGGTCAGCATACAGCGAACCATCAGAGAGTGAACTGTTTACCTGACGCTGTTGTCCCCGGTCGTCTCTGCGGTCGTCTCTGCGGTTATCGTAGCGCTGGTTGTAGCTTCCACCTCCCCCTCCTCCTCCTCCTCGGTTGGCGTTCTGCTGGTAGGCAGAGGGCTGTGCCTGCATGGCGCGGTCCCAGCCTCCGCCTCCGCCCCCGCTTCCATACTGCTGCCTGGACACACCAAACACAACCACATTAGCTTCACAAAGTTCACTACAGCTCAACACTTAGTCAAATACAAGTCTGCCAATACTGTTGTGTATAATGACTTTATTCCACGGTCAACCTGTGTATTCACCCATGGAAAATATTCTGGCCTACATTTTAGAGGTATTAAATGATAAACGTCAGGTAAAGATTTCGTCCTAATACGATATGTCATTTTGAAAAAGAACTCTGCATAATGCTTTTTACTCAACATGTACTGTAGCTCAAAACAGTACCTAATACATCTGGTAAAACATCACAATGAGACAATGTATTAACCCATGTATCAACATAGGGAAAAGTATTAAGTACACACAACTGCATTTGTGAAGTATAATCAGTTTTAATTTAATCACAAAAGTATAACATTTCTTTGAGTACTTAAGAGGGTCTATTCACAGTTCAATAGGTTAATACACAGTTTTACTACACCTTTACTACACTGGTGAAAGCTGTAAAGCGTTACTGTAGTTTGTTGTCAGAATGAAATGTTATTTTGAAGCGAGTACGAGAAAAAGACTCAAAAAATCAGTCAAGCTATATCCACAATGCCTTACCTTCCTGTACCATTAAAGTGTATTTTGGATGGGTGGCACCAGTGTAAATTTATAACTCATAATATATTTGGTGTAATGTTCTATCTATTGACCGATATAGGTCAGAAGTACTTTTCTTTTTTAATATACAAGTGAAACAAGTTACCCATCAAATGTTAACATGTTAAAAAGTTTTATTTGTTTTGCCTCAGTAGTAGTTTAGATTTATTCGCTTAATGAAATCCTACGCAAACAGTCAAACACGTCGGACTGCCCGATCAAAAAAGGAGAAGCCTTTTAATTTTCTATTGGCACAGCCTTGACGTGACCTCGTGGTCAGGCATTTACTGAGGGCTGGAGCTGTGAAAGGGACCAAACGGCCTCTCCTGCCTGCTGACTTAGCACCCGACGCACATGAAAGGACGCAGGAGTATGAAATGAAGCATATTCACATATGGCTCCGATCGCCCTCAACCCCCGAAAATGAGGCCACCGCATTGCCAGTGGCAGAGGAGCGCCCAGCGGACGGCGCGCACCGCGGCTCTGCAAACAGGCCTCCGGACAATGTGACGACCCGAGAGCAAAGCCACCATATTCAAGTCTCTTCTTATTGGCGACAATGAGGAGAGAAGAAAGTAAGACGATCGACCGCCCCCATCCCTCATTACCGAACCATGTCACATTCTGCCCAACGGCAGACTTAGAATCCATAATCCCTCTCTCTCCAAGTTCCCTCTGCATTTCATTTGGTCCGGTCTTAAGTAGTTAAAGAAACTGTTTTCAGTCGCCGCTAATAACTACTGACCTGAGGTGACGGCCAGCCACAATGGGCCTTGGCAGGCCTGAAAAGTTGAACCAGAGAACCTGATTAGGACTTGGAGAGGTCTGGAGCCAGAATCAATAGCCGGTCTGTGTGGACTGCGCGGCCACGGAGCCGAGATGATACAGCTTCCAACAGCATTAGTGATGCCTCATTAAGTTGCACAAACCTCCTCGAGAGAAATTTGTTTTAGCGCGCCGGGAAAAGGGTAAGAAAAAAAAAAATCTTAATTCAATAGCGAGTGGCCCAAACCGCAGAGGCAGTGGCTCATGTATAAAGACAGGGAGGGGGATTTAGACGCTGACCAACAACCAGACCAAAAAAAAAAGAAAAGCCCAGGACCGTGACATGTTGAATTCACAGTCGACCTACCTATCAAGAAAAGCCCAGGACCTACCTATCGCTGCACCAAAACCACAGCGACCGACAGAAGACCGCCCTGGAAAGGGTAGCTCCAAAATAAAATAATAAAAAATAAAACAAAAATAAATCAATATTGATCTTACTTTGTATAGGAGGGTGGCTAAATTAAGTCCTCGGTGAGCAAAATGAAAACACTGCTACAGACTAAATCCCATTTTGGACTTTAATAAATGATGATTTCTTTCGCCCCAAATGGATTTGAGCGTTGAACGGATGAGAAATGTTCCTATGCAACGTCAACACAGTGCTTGTTGAAACCAAACTGTTTACGTCGGCACGTTGACGGGCAACTTCCCACAGCGACAGAAGGAAGGAGATAAGAAGAAAGAAAGAAAAGACTCACCTTGGGAATTGGGGTTGCGGGTTGAAGGGGGGAGGCGCCCCCAGCAAACTGTTCTGCCTGGAATCTGCGGAGAACAAAAGAGCACATTTTCACAAGTGGGTTTCTGCTGAGCTAAGTTTGAAGTCTCTCTAAAGAGCGCGGAGCCCCACTGGTCGGTCCCGAGCGTAAACACAACGCTTTCGCCCCAAATAATAACTGGCCAAACGCAGAGTGCTGCCCGATACGTTTCAAATGTGATCCGAGTGTTACGGAGAGGCTGTCGAGAGCCATTTCCTCCAATGTTTTGTCTGACATTTTAACCTGCTGAAAACCACAGCACGATACAAATACAAAGCAGGTAAATATTTCAAATTCACCTCAACTTGAGTCTACGTCCCGGCAAGTTAAACAGTGTTGAAACCTGAGAAAATCCTCCAGGTTGATTGTTTTGCAAGCAACACTAGAAGGATTTGCCATTAAACATGGATGCTAATTAACCCAATTCATTTCAGCCGTAACCTCAGATATAAAAAAATATATAAATATATATTTGTAGGGATACAGAACGAATCAGTTGTCATGATAAAATTAAGCTCTTTCAAAACGTTGAATTGCACTAAGGCTCTGGAGCGGGAATGGGGATGGAGTGTGTAGAGGGGAGGGGGGGGGGGCAGCGGTACAGAGCGCCACATTTGCATTTCTTGTTGAGAAAATGAAATAAGCATTCAGGCCTGCAGCATTGTGGATGCCTCAAGTACCCTGGTTCCATCGCTGCTGCAAGCCCTTCACAAAGCCACACTTACAAAAAAATAGAGGGGGGGGGGGGGGGGGAGTGAACAGCTTCTTCCAGGTTCACTGTTGCCACGGCGATGACCAGCTGCGAGCCGCGGGCTTGTTTGTTTATAGGGGCGGAGCATCAGGGGCGGGGTGAAGGCTGCCGGGAGGAGAAGGCTGACCTCCAACAGGAGTTGGGTGTAAAAAAACAAAAAACAATATGGGAAGTTTCTCGACAGCCCGTAGTGAAAATGTCTGCGTTACAGCTGCCAATAGCCGATATTTTGTGCCTGTATTGATTGAAACTAAACCATTTTTATGCCTCCAAAATTACAAGCATTCAATTTCTGCCCAGAAATATCAGTCTAGGGTGGCCGGCCCGCACTGCCCGGGTAGTGCAGCGGTAGAGTCCCTGCCTACCAGGCAGGCACGAGGGTCGCAGGTCCGAGCCCCCGTGTTACCTCCGGCTTGGTCGGGCGTCCCTACAGGCACGATTGGCCGTGTCTGTGGGTGGGAAGTCGGATTAAGGTGTCCTGGTCGCTGCACTAGTGCCTCCTCTGGTCGGTCGGGGGGGGCACCTGTTCGGGGGGAGGGGACCTGGGGGGAATAGAGTGATCCTCCCAAGTGCTACGTCCTGCCGGCGAAACACCTTGCTGTCAGGTGAAAAGAAGCGGCTGGCGACTGCACATGTATGGGAGGAAGCATGTGCTAGTCTACAACTCTCCCCACATTGGCAGAGGGGGTGGAACAACGACCGGGGCAGCAGGGGGAATTGGCCGAGTAGAATTGGGGAGTAAATAAATAAAAAAATAAATAAATAAATAAATAAATAAATAAATAAATAAATAAATAAATAAATAAATAAATAAATAAATAAATAAATAAATAAATAAAGTCTAGTTTAACTAGTCTAACATGTTTTAGCGTTTGAGCAACATGGGTTTTCAAATGCCGGTACTAACATTTCTGCATTTTAAGCTGGTGCTATTTTGCGCAGATATTCAAAGTCCTTACATCTGACCATTTCTACATACAGTATTTCAGGGATCAAGAAGGCTGATAAGGACATTTGTGAAGGCCCGGGCCTGGCCCAGGTCCAAGCTGGTGATGTGGAAAGCGGGCTCGGGCCAGAATGCAAGGCTCTAATCACCACTCCAATATGTCAGTGGAACCCGAGTAAAAATAACCAAACTGCTCGCACACTGCAGGGCTCCGTTTCAATTAGTTATTGCACCAAATAGAGTGAGTGACGTTTCGAGGTAGACGCTCTTCATCAGACTAAAGACACTGAAGACACACTCGCTACTAAAGACACTAAAGACACACTCGCTACTAAAGACACACTCGCTACTAAAGACACTAAAGACACACTCGCTTTAGTCTGATGAAGAGCATCTAGCTCCAAACGCCACTCACTGGTGCAATAAATAATTGAAACGGAGCGCTGCAGTGTGCGAGCGGTTTGATTCTTTTTGCTTCACTGTTCCAGTTCAGCTCAGCAGCACCTGCCCCTAACCTGGGATTGGACGTGCGTATCTCACTCTTTTTTCTCATTGGTCTAACCCGAGTGGACATTTTGTAACGTCAGGGATGCAAAGTCATGGAGTGTGAAAAAGGTGACGGATACCGAGGCAGACATGAAACCACTCAGAAATGCTCCTATTCCGGGATCAAAAAGGTGACTTGTCACCTAAACGAGACTCGTTTGCATCCCCGGCACAGGAACGAGAGGCTGAAATATAATTTTGTCTCTTTATCTCATAGAGGTGCTGTTCAAACTTTTGTGCTGCACGCCAAGCACGGAGTGGAGGAGCAACATTATTTTCATTTTGATGTGAAGACTTGAGGGGAAGTGAAGGGGGGAAATATTCCACACGTTTTCTGTTGACCGCCACAAAAAGTAGTAAACGCACAATTATCAGCCCAGCAGGCAGACTGCTGTCAGCGCATCATCGTTTCGCTTTGTCATTCAGTTTTCATGTTTGATTATCTCCTCAGCCAACAAACCCTAAGTGGACTGTGGAGGACCACCCAGTCGGGCTCCAATTAGAAAGTCCACAACATTCTCGTCTTGGTCCCCGATCGTCCGGCGATGCCTCAAAAGAGGGAATTACAAGGAGACACCTGTCAATCTCCTTAATTAACAATGATGTGAAAGTGTATTAGGCCTGCAGTCTGCGGCAGACCAAAGCCAACAAAGGATTACGCTTTAAAGCCTGAAAACACACTGCGCTCACTGTATTAACGCCAGGATTACAACAGCGCTCAACAACTAAACGTCTCGCTCCAAAACCTTTTCAATTAGTTCAGCGACTCCATGACTCGAGCCCCATCCAGCCATCTTGGCTCTGATAACCAGGGGAGGAACTGACCTTTTCATCTACTGGCCACACGAGATCACCAACATTCACCCACCATCTTTTGCTATGTTACCAGCCAAGTAAAGGAAGGCTGCCTACTAGGGGTGGGGGAAAAAATCGATACACCATAGTATCGCGATATTTTGCCTGACGATATTGTATCGATATTTGGACGCCAAGTATCGATATTGCAAAAAACATAAACTTTTTTTTTTTTTTTTTTGCAGGCCATGCCAGGCCACCGGGCTACTATAAACTTTACTTCCAAGGCCAGCAGTAAACAAACGGTAGCATATTTTCGTTTTGTTTTAACAGTAACAGTTTTGTCATAACAGTAATTTACAAATTCCCCAGTTACTGAATGGGCTGCACAAGATGTTTTGTGTAAGTGAAGTTGCATTGTTCAAAAACTACCTAAGTACAGTAGTCCACACACACATCCAGTTAAGGTGGACTGTAGGTAGACTGTAACAAATAGTTCAGTTTGTCAGGTGCATGCAACTATGACATGACTTTATGAAAGTTGTTGGTCTGTCTACTTGACAATGTTGCTGCAATAAAATGGTTGAAGTCAGATGTACAGACTGAAAAATTGTTCTTATATAAACCAGATGTTGACAAAGTATTCCTTTGGTGACATCATTTGCAGTTGAAAAAGTAAGAAATCGTAATATATCGAAATATCGCAATATTCAATATATCGCAATATTCAATATATCGCAATATTCAATATATCGCAATATCGGCGATATCGGAATACTATCGTATCGTGACTCAAGTATCGTTTTAGTATCGTATCGTGGGCATCTGGTGATTCCCACCCCTAATGCCTACCTGCTGCAGCAGCAGCAGCAGCAGCAGCAGCAGCTGGTAGTAAGCCCCCTCCCCCCTTATAATAACAGAAAATTCATATTGAAATCCCTGGTGGCCCTTTTATGAGGATACAACTAACTCTGAGACAGCAGTTAAAATCAGCACGGGGAATTAAAACCAAACGGCCAAATGGAAGTAAATGCTGGGCTGTAGCTGACATGAAACGTTTACCTAAAGAGAACACACTCCTGGACTGCTGAGGTTGTGGCCATGGGAAAACGCAGCTAAAATAACATGAGGCCTCAATGCAAATAACATTTGTACTCTGTCTATTGTTTTGAGTTGCATGACAGATCCTGATTTGCCAAAAAATACACTGAGTAAGAACGCCATTTGCATCATTCGTATTCGTGAAGGGATTTAAACGAAAAAGCGCTGAGAACACTGTCAGCAACTGAATTTAATTGTATTTAGTACCGTACTGTTTTCACCAATAAAGAGATAAAAAAAAAACACATTTGGTGCCTTCTTCTCATTTCAGATCTTCTACCAAGTAAGTAAGTATTTCCGTTATAAAAATGTCTTTGGCTGGTGAAAAGTAGGAGGAGTTTTGCAGCTTACCAGCCTCTGTGGGCCCTGGATGAAAACGTTACTTTGTTGCCCTGGTTAATATTTGGTGTCACAAAGTGTCAACACAACAATGGCCCCCCAGCAGAGGGCTCACCGGTTGGTTATTAAACAGCGGCTGGTTTGGTTGCGGTGAACAAAGCTGCGCGGCGCGTTTCAGAGCGGCGTGTTGACACATCACGGCAGGAGGTAGCTGCGCTGTCAAAGGGGGAAGTTAACTTTGGTTTCAACCCTCTTCAGACCGCATCACACAGCCAATCAAACGGGATCCTCCCGGATGCTATTATGAGAGGGGCCACTGTGTCCAGCAGAGACACTCCACAGTCTCATTACCAGCCCGCTCTCCCACAACGCTAATCAGCAAACAGGGTGGGGGGGCTGTGGGGGGCGTAGTGACCGGGACCCCCACCCCCCCCCCAACACAAAAGCCCTGCTGCTGACTGGCCCAGCAGAGGATTGGCCCTGAGAAAGTGTTATCTGGACAAAAGCAAGCTTCTGGCCTCCTGTTGCAGAATTAGGCCTACTTGTCTGGCTAATCACATTCCTTGGGTTTCCAATATTATGGTTCGTCCACATAAGTCCTTTTTTTTTTTTTTTTTTACTGTAAGATCAGTCAGACTGTTGCTACAGGAGCTGGAATAGTAAAATTCCAGGTTATTTCTGTTATTTATTAAAGATAAAAATCTTATCAAATCGTTGAGGCAATTCTAAAATCCTTTGGGGCCTAAATACAGCCCGCTGTCGTCGCGTCGGCAAAACGTCAAAGGTTTCGTACTTAATACAAACCAAATCAGCCAAATTCAAATTGGACATAAACGCCACTTACATATTTCTCTTCCAGGCACTTGAGCTGAGAAAATTAAAAAAAATCTGCCTCTGCGGGAAGAGAAAAGGCCCCACAATCACAGACGAGCCATGCTCATTTATTTCGACTACCTTTTATTAAAATATCTATTTCCACAATAACGACCCAAAGGAGAAGGAGGAAAAAAATAAAACAGATTAAAAAAAGAATGTCCTAGAGAGCTAATTGGCAAGTTTAACATGGAGAAGGAGCGGCAGAGGCCAAAGGGAGGCGCTGCCGCCATCCGGAGAAGCCAAAACCCCCCATTTGCATCAAGTGGCACCAGAATAGCCGTGACTCCCCCGCACACCATCAGCGCACGCCATCAGCGGGCACATGAGATTATTCATCCGCTTGCAAATTGGCACATCAAAGTCAACCCGGAGAAGTGCCGTCGGAGGGCCGTGGGGCCGAGGCTGGGGCCGTGATTAGGAGCTGGGAAGCAGAAACTCGCCCTCCATATGTGACGAGCCAATCAAAACCCCTCCGGCGCCCAACAAAGGGGGCTATTTAATTGTATAACACAATTATTTGCGTCTTAGAAAGGCAAGAGTTTGGCAGCTGGCTATACAAAGTGACCCCATCGTCCCCGCCCTGAGTGAATTAATAAAAGTATCCGTCCATCTATCCATCTTTTATGTTTACATTTTAGGGCGTTTAGGCTCTTATCCAGAGTGGCTGACAATGAGCAGGTTCAGTGTGTTGCTCAAGGGCACTTGGGCAGGCTCATGGCTGCTCACAGTCAGTCTCTGCCAGTGTGGGAACTGAACCTGCGACCTGTCAGAGAGACACGCTGCAGCACTCTTAAGGCCATGGCACACCAATCAAACATTCTCAAACAAACACCAACAAACACCAACAGACAATTGTTTGTGAATGTTGGCAGATGTTGGAGATTGTTTGAAAGCATGGCACACCGACCAAACATATTCAGCACAACAGTCCCAAACATGTAAAAAAGAAACACCAGAAAAATAGAAACTGCACTGTGTTACAGCACATAGAAGATGGCTCAGACTGACAAAGTTAGTTATACATCTGTCAAGTAATACAATGATACACCCAGTTTATTTCTTTTGTAGTGACAGATGGCCTTAAACGCCACACTCACGTGACGCTTCTTGAGAGAGAGGTGAGGTAACTGCATCTTTCTGCAGACTTTATGGAGGGACCATGAAGGCGTCATGTGACAGGCAACGCTAGTTGAAGCCTGGAGGTCCTGCTGATGGCAGCTGCAACAGTGTTTTCTCTGCTATCAACCTGGTTAATCTCTCTATATTCTTCATCACAGCGGGTCATTACCCACTGTGCACTTAATCGTGCACTAGTTCTGCATAAGCACCTGCAGCTCTCTCCTTATTTTACTGACGTTCTCAGTGATCACACGGCTGTTTACATGTGTTTCTGAACGGCTAGCTAGTTATTAGCATAGCTCGCTGTTAGCCGTCATGGATGTTCTCTCTCTCCCTCATTATTAGGGATGTCCCGATCCGATCACGTGATCGGAGATCGGGGCCGATCACGTGATTTTTAGAAGATCGGAATCGGGGGGAAAAGATCGGGAGTAAAAAAAAAAAAAAAAAAAAAAAAAAATTTTTTTTTTCAACAAACATGACCATGTTCACGTCTTAAACTCATCCTGAGGCCTTAGTTTTGGTTTTAAATTACATATCATCATTCATTTATTTAGTGTCGCACAGAGCAGAAGAATTTACCAAAACAAACGCATTTCCTGATTTACATTGTTATTGCACTATTCTGCACATCATTTGTTTTAGTTTACATGGTTATTTTGTGGTGCACCACTGATAAGCTTTATTTTATTTTGTTTTAAATTTTGAATCCATGTTGGATATAATGAATACTGTTAAATAAAAAAGCCATATCCATGTTGGATATAATGGATAGTTAGTTGGATACTGTTAAATAAAAAAACAATCTTAAGGGTCAACTTAATTGCAGTTTTTTCTTTTCTTTTTTCTTAATGCATTGCCGAAAGATCGGATCGGGAAAAATCGGTATCGGCAGATACTCAAAATCACATGATCGGGATCGGATCGGGAGCAAAAAAAATGTGATCGGGACATCCCTACTCATTATGTAACCTTGCTGCGCATAACATTACTTATTTGTGGGAGTGCATGGGAGAAGTCTCCCGCTAGTGTTGTTGATGCCCAGTGTGATGGCACATGGTTGGCAGAGAAACGTATGTTTGCTGCGTCGCGTGTAACGTTAGTTTAGAGGAGGCTCTGCCTCTGACCAAACTGACCAGACAACCGCATGCATTAGGCGCGCATGCGTGAGCTCCGTTTCCATGGATACGCGACTGAAAACATGGGAAGTTACCAGACAACAGCGAACAACGCCAGATTGAACAAGTCAAATCCTGGCAAACATGACAGAACATCGCCGAACACGAACAGACAAGGACAGATAGCTATGGCACACCAAACGAACATTTGTCTTTGTTCGTGTTTGTTCGTGTTTGTTTGTGTTTGTTTGAGAATGTTCGTTTGGTGTGCCATGGGCTTTAAACTGAGAATAGCTTTTAGGAGCTGCTAATGAGTTTATTATTAATCGTTTCCCTGATATAATGAACTAAACACAAAGGACAGAGCAGCGTTTCATCAGTCTAATATCAGCCAGTATCTGCAACTGATATTGCAGTTGTGATATGATTTGCAGTATCAGAGGGAATGGTTATTTATTTTTAAATCAGTATTCTCATTTTCTTTGGAAGAACTACGTTTTCTGAAGTCTGTAGAACATGATGCATAGGCCAGGACATGTCTGCAGCACGGCGAAATCGTGCGTTTTGAAAATTGCAGTCGGCCATATTGCGATTTGGATGAATTGTGCGGCCCTAATGGACAATGGGTTTATCTCCCGATGCGTCACGATTCAATACCAAGAGAAAAATAAAAGTCTGACTGCAGAATTGTGTTTATTTCTGAGACACAAATCTTTCTAGCGTTGCCATTGGCTGCTCGACTGTAAACAACACTTTAAACATGTCATTACAAAGTAACAACAATAATATCATGTGGATGGAGAGCTTGTGAAACTGTGATGGTCGAGAGTGTCATTAGTGATGACTACAGCAGAATAACATGGAGCTGATATCACCATTGGTGTTCCTGACACAACATAAGGACTGACACAGTTTTGTATTGCGATATACTCACTGTATTGAATTTGGATATATTATCCATAATGGATAGAAACACCTATGATAGTGCATGATCCAGTGTGACACCATAACATCACACTGAATATGAGGCCTTGATGTCTGTATGTAATGTGGGAAGGAGAGATGGGACAATAACCAGTATTAATATATATATATCGGTAAAAAACAAGTTACAGCAGTGTTGCTCATTTCTATTATAGCAACCACGAACCTGTGTGTGTGTGTGTGTGTGTGTGTGTGTGTGTGTGTGTGTGTGTGTGTGTGTCTTACGTGAGAATTGTGGCTGCTGACCTCCGCTCTGCTGTCGGTAGTTTCCTTGGTTGTAGTTGCTGGGCGGTGGGGCGCTGCTGTACTGCCCTCCTCCATGCTGGCCTCTGCCCAGGTTGTGGCTGCAGGCAGACAGAGAGCACTGAGTCAGAGTCTGTAAGGTCAGAGTCCTACACATCAACATGCTCACTAAAGCACTGAGTCACAGTCTGTAAGGTCAGAGTACTACACATCAACATGCTCACTAAAGCACTGAGTCACAGTCTGTAAGGTCAGAGTACTACACATCAACATGCTCACTAAAGCACTGAGTCACAGTCTGTAAGGTCAGAGTACTACACATCAACATGCTCACTAAAGCACTGAGTCAGAGTATGTAAGGTCAGAGTACTACACATCAACATGCCCCTAGAGCTACACAGGAGGACTTATGGCCTATGCCCACCGGCTGCGTTAGCCATGTAATCTGTCAGATACATGCAGGATCTGTCAAAAATAGAACAGGTGCATTTTTTTTTCATACAGCATGCATAGCCCATCTATAAACATTTCTGTTTGTTACAGCAGTTTTACCGGATCCGCAACAGAGCCATAACTCATCTGGTGTACATTGGGTTTAAGGCATAAAATGTTGTAGTTACATAAGAGTATTTCACGGTTCGAGCGACATGGTGTTTTGAAGGCTGATGTTTTCCTACCATTTTTGCATTGAAGCTGCTGATATTTTGTACCTTATTATTGAACAATTAAACAAACTAATATAATGTGTAAAGAAAAGAAAAGAAAATGTCGTTATATCCAGACTATTTTTCTGTAGCTGTGGTCAGGGAAGAATAATCCCAGCTGTGACTATATTTGTTGTTTTTTTGTTTTGTTTTCTCTCTTCTTGTGCCGTTTATTGTTTATTGTGCGTTCATGTATTGTGTCTTTTCATGCATCTAGCTACCACAAGAATTTCCCCTCGGAGATAATAAAGTTGAATTGATTGATATCAGAGATGACTGGCCGATATCTGATATTTAGTAAAAACCTGATATTGGCCTGATATATGGGGTGTAGCCATACCACACTGCTGTCTCTGGAATAGTGGTTTAATTTGCAATCAAAGCAACAAACCTCCTTACAATCATCCGTGCCTCCCTCCCAGGCTGAGCACCTGCCTGTTTTGGCCCCATCAAGGCAAATAACTGCCTAAATTACTGCATTAAGGGCTTGGGTTTAGAAGGAAAAAAGGAAAAATATGAATACATTGTTTCTTCAAATCTGTGCATAATTAATTCCCAAACATGCTATAGTACGACTGAACCAGATGTTCAATTATTCGCATTCCTTAATCACAATATCAATGTGTGGAGAGAGCTTAGATCATAATCGAGGACGGATGTTTAATGGGGACCGTTACGGGGATACCAACATTTACAACACATTTTCATCCACAGCTTCTATTTTAAAATACTGTACTTCTGCAGATCTGAATTTGATTCAGCAGTCACTAGTTAGCACCTCTGACTATGAACGAATATTACACAAGACCAAATCTTTCAGGGGCAGGTAGGGGTGGGCAAGTTTCCAGACTTTTCTACAATACATTTTATTTGTCATAGTTATCTACTCCCTGACCTGTGTGTGGAGCATGACAGAAGATGATCCTGAAATCTGATTTGTGTACCTGATTTGTGTGAAATTCCAGTGGACATAAAGTGGTCCACTAGAAATCAAAGATAATTTATCCTGTTCAAGTACAGGATAAAAGATATTTGATTGACAATCCTGCATATATTGACACACTGGTCATTTGAACAACCCAGGGGTTTCCTCCATATATGAACCCCCACTAAAAACATGCAATAAGATCGCCGCCTGACCAGCGACGATGGCAGAAGCTGGTCCCCGGGCGCTGTACGGTGTAGCTGCCCACTGCTCCTCGCTGCCCCCCGGAGGAAGGGCAGGCCATTTCTTTACCTTTATTTATACAGGGAGAGTCTCACTGAGAGTAATGCTCTCTTTTTCAGGAGTGCCCTGTTCACATTCACACACGCATTCATACCTGGAAGCTGACCAGTACAACCACAGTCTGATCTGTTGGCCACTGACCAGCTCCACTGGAGCAGTTGGGGTTAAGGGCCTTGCTCAAGGGCACCTCAGTGGTGGTAATGAGGGAGGGGCAAGCACTGCCATTTCACTTTCCCCAGCCAGATTTGCCGGTCCTGGGGATTGAACCGACGACCTTCCGGTCATAAGCTCGCTTCTCTAACCGTTGGGCCACCACTGCCATTCTTGGGTCAAAATTAGCAGACTGTATTTCACCGGCCGCATGCGTGTGTTGTAATAGGTGTCGTGTGACCAAAAAAAAAGACGTGTTTGTCCGTCCGGTTCGTCTTCTTCTTCAAACTTATATTTTCATTTGAAGGAACAAATACAAACAAATAGTCTGTGGTACTTCGAAGGCTGGCATTCAAGAGATAAATCATATCATCTTGAGATGACACTGAGATGAGTTTTCATTTCATTTTCATTCTAAATTACCAGTGGCAGAGCTTGACATTTAAAAAAAGAACGATATTTTCAACATGTTGTGGGTGCATGTCCTTCTCAAAACAAAACAAATTCTAGGGCTACGACTCGTCCAGTTTTCTTGACCTGTAAAGCGTTAAGCTGACGACTCACCTCAGAGCCCTGAAGCCAGACTGGTCCAGGTGAGCCTGCTGCCTGTTGGGGTTGAAGCCCAGCTGGGGTCTAAATCCACCACGGTTCCCCCCGCCACGGTTCCCCCGCTCCCAGTCCCCAGGCTTCAGCACCTTAGTGGGCATCCTGAAAAGCAGATCAACCAGAGAATTAAAGCTTAGGTGATCTTTTGATATAAAAATATCCTTTTAGCATTCTAAACTAGAACGACCGCACCAGGAATATATATCTCCGCCAAAACACGTGAGCAGTCGACATATCCATGGCTGTCCAGACTTTGACGTTTGAGCCAAATGTGAGGAAATTCCGTCAAGGCATTCCTGAGATATCGCGTTAAAATCTCAAAAATCTAATCAGTTCATCCTTGAGTCCAAGTCGACATTTGTGATAAATTTGATGAAATTCCGTCAAGGCGTTCCTCAGATATCGCTTTAACGACCATCAGACGGACAACCCGAATCCATAATGCCTCCGGCCTGGCTATCGCCAGCGGAGGCATAAAAAGTGGTTCTCACGGGGACCACCAGGGGTCCTTGAGGGGGTTCCAGGGTGTCCCCAGCAAATTGATGAATTGTTCAACTTCACCAATATTTAATTAATTAATTTAATTTAGTGAACATAATGAGAGAATGTAGAAGGATGACTGCTGATCACAGTTTCTCTGTTACATCATACCATATCTGACAAGAAACATTCCCAGATTTGCAGTGGGCAGCTCCCAGTTGTGAAGAATACATGAAACGGTTTGAACGTGAAGCTGAGAAAGTAAGAGCAAGAGCAAGTGCATCACTTGCTCAGCAAAACGGTGCCTGATGAAAATAAGGTTATAAACAAAGCAAAACCCTCACTTGGCTCCAGAAAGGACGACGGCCTTGAACACGAAGGCGTCTGCAAACTGTGGATCCTTGAACTTCACTCTGGAAAATAGGAGGAAAAAGAGTCACGCTAGCTTCTACTTACACTAAGGACAGTCTCCCTGTCTGACCCTCTTCCATTGACAGATCTCAGGCAGCCATCTGTGATGTTCAGTTCATTCCTCAAGTACGTTTGGTGGTCAATTGTTGTCATTTACTTTTCTGGTGAACTCACTCTACCTCACCCTACTTTTAGGATTGGATTTTTTTGCCGATATCCGATATTTTTCAACTCTTTTGGCCGATTGCAAATACCGATATACGTACAAAAAAAATCCACCTAATTTCAGAGAACATCAAGTCCCTCCTGTAGAGTAATTAACACATTTTTATGCCTACTAATATCATGAATGATGGCCCACTGGCAGATGATAAATACAAAGCTTTTCAAAATGTACACAGACACGGCAAAATAAATCTACTTCAACTTAGGCTATGTACAAACTTGAAATGTTTTACTTAACATTTTCTTTCAAACAAAACTAAGATTCATCCTACTTAAACCAGCTTGGATGATGCTCTTCCTGGGTTCGGGTTAGCGTCATTTTATCGGCCTGTCATGTCAGCAGAAATGTTTGTTTCAGGCCGACGCTTCATTTTAAAGCATTTATTGGCTTGATAATATGCCAATATTGTGCATCCCTAACTTCTACTTCAGTTTAGGAGTTCCTACATTTCCCAGAATGCCTTGCCTGAGACAGAGGAATAAGGCTTTACCGGATATCCAAATTCAGTTCAAACTAAGATACCAACTATGCTTTAACAATTGAACAATCTGTTTGAATTTTCACCGATTCAATTTTGTCAAGAATATTTAAGGTAGATATTTCAATTTGGTCAAAACTAAAATGTTTACTGAAAATAGGACAAAATCTTCTGTGGAACAGTGATATAGATCAAGATGGTTCTTACCCAATCGCACTGTTCTGTGAAATGTCACGCAGCGTTGGGATGGGAGACTGCACTGCCCTAAAAGATGAAGATGTTCAATCAAAAATTAACGAATGAACAAAGTTATCACAGTGGACAGGTCTCTTTGGGAACTTGGGAGGAAATGTACAGAAGTGATAATAAAGCGGGCGTTTCCTTACTTCTCTGGTAGAATAGGGTTGTCATCCAGGTCTAATATACCTTGTATTCCATGGCAAAGCTCCGCAGGCATCTCAGTGCTCTGGATGACAGAAGTTACATCAATGATCAGAGTTCATGAATGTACAGTATGCTTTTTGGACTTTTTTATTTATTTTTTAATCTATGGTGCAACTTTCAATATCTCTGTAAAACTAATTACATCGTTTAGTGTGATCCTTAAAGATGCAACGTGTATCATTAAATATCATTATAAAATGGCTCTCTCAAATCAAGCAATCTGATTGGTTCACAGCCATTGTATAATTCCAGTAACAGAGTTCAATAACCCATGGCCATGGGTTATTGGTTGCCATGGCAACTCTCTTACTAAAAGGCAGCGCTGCACTCGAGCCAAACAGCTTTCTCCTGATCTGCTGTATGGAGGGTCACTAGTCGGACGCATGATGGCGCAACTCTCTTACTAAAAGTACCTCAAAAACAAAATGGCGGAGACAGCTGTTCAGATCCTTGTGAATCGATCTTCGCTTCTAACTTTACTAATACTTCGCAGAAAATGATGTTTTGTACAAGAATAGACGCGGGCTAATGTCTTAACCCCTCTCTCGCGCGCCCTCACTCTTAACCCCGCATTTCTAAATAAGACGTAACGTTACTTGGTGTGGGCATATGGCTCTGGTGTCGGGCTTTGTAAAAAGTCCAGGCAAGCGCCAGGATTGGCCAATGTCGACTTCAGTCTCCAGAACGATCCAATCAAATCACCCGCACGTCTATCTTCTTGCTAGAGGTCCCGCCTTACAGTAGTGTTTCAACTGACTCTCAGAATACCATGCCAGTCGGACTTATAGTGTTATTATTATTATATTATTATACTTGGAACCCTTTTATAAAAGCAATATAGCACTCGAGCAGCGTGTGTTGTGGAATATATCCCCCTGCTCAGTTGTTATCCCACTCGGCCTGCGGCCTCGTGGGATAACAACTGATCAGGGGGATATATTCACCACAACACACTTGCTCTCGTGATATATTGCTTAAATATATCATGGCCAAATTAAGAGTGTTATCTTGGTATAATTATCGTAAACCAATGAGATCATGTTGGAGACATAATTCTTCTAATGTGTGTAAATTATCAGTCAACTGCCTGACTGTACAGACAGACACCAGCCGCTGCTTGCAATGCTGGCTGTCGAGGTTGTATTGGGTTTGAGGTTGTGTGAGGTAAAGCATAGGGTTGTCAAAAGTATCGATAGTATCGAAAAGTATCGATACTGAAAATTTGCATCGGATACAATACTCATTTGCAACAGGTATCGATAGTATCGAAAGTATCAATACTAAAACAAGTTACCGTAAATGGATACAATACTCATTTGCAACAGTTTTGATACCATCAGTGCTTTATTTGAATGAAAAATCACTTGATTTTGTTGCTTCAACAAGCTAAAGTGTTCTGGTGGCTAGAGTGGCGGTAATCTGCTGTCTAAATTCAACGTTTGATCAGGCCTAGATTATGGAGAAGTGTGCGTCTGTCAGTCCATCTGTCTAACTTTATTTTTATGCCTCTTGATGTGTTGTCATCCCCGCTTCCCGTGGTATCGAAAATGGTATCGAGTATCGATATTTTCCTGGGTATCGGTATCGAAGTAGAAATTCTAGTATCGTGACATCCCTAGTAAAGCATGAGGTCAGATTCTTTACCTCTTGAGACTCTGCACGGTACAGTTCCTGGATGAAGTCAGACAGCGGGTGGGTCTTTGCCACAAACAGCAAATCACTTCCCAGACTGTTTCTTCTCACTGGAACAAAGACAAAACAGCAGCTGATTACTGGAGAGAATGACTGTATTGGATTAGATGGAGGGAGAAGATAGAAAAACTAATATATCCAACCATCATACCACAGAAGTGGCCGATATTTGCCGCCAAATGCACTATAGAGAGCCAAAGTGGAACGTCACTTCCTGCTTCAGCACTGTACCAGAAATTTTCATCCTCCATTTTCTTTCCTATAGACATTTCGTAAAATGCTTATAAAAATAGTTTTACTTCGTCAAACCAAGCGGTTCAGATATATTTAGAAACAGGAGAGACCACATCGGACCAAAATGTTAACAAATCGCGGATTTAAAGGAAAACAAATGTAGGTGTTGTTTTTTTTAAGTTTTGGTCGGAGTGAAATGTTCTATGGTCTCTCCCGATTCTAAATATATCTGAACCGTTTGGTTTGACGAAGTATTTTTATAAGCATCTTACGAAATGTCCATGGGAAAATAAATAACGGATGAAAGTCTCTGGTACAGTGCTGAAGCAGGAAGTAGGCGGTCACTTTGCCTCTCTATATCAATACATCGGTTTTGCACGGCCTGCCCTGCAGCCGAGTCTAACCCTCATGTCACTGCTTTGCTTACCTTACATTGTACCTTGGCATGTGACAGATAAAACTTTGAACTGCTGTTGTTATCTTAGTGGCAGCATCACAGGGCTTTTATTTTGAAAAGAGAAAACACTTCAGCGAACCTCTAACCTGGGTGGTTATAAAAAAAACGCACACTAAGGATTGTACTCTACCATACATGGGCAAAATGCGGCCCCAGGGCCGGACCTGGCCCCTGGACCATCTCAATCCGGCCCCCAAACAAAACGACCCCCCAAAAACTCAATAAAATTCAGAATTATGTTAATAAATCTCATCTGCTACAGCCATTGGATTTGTATCACTACTATATGAGGAGATTAACAAGAAATTACCAATCACAATGGGACAGAGGGTTAAAAATAGGGAGACTCCCGTGAAAATCAGGAGTGTTGGTAGGTATGATCTCCAATGTGTGGCTCTTTGCTTACTTGATGTAAGTCAGTGTGGCCCTCTGGAAAAATAATTGCCCACCCCTGTACTATATACTCAAAAATCTGTCCTATTTGGGCATTTAACTGCTGTCGGTTTTTGCTATTTTTGTAAATGAAAAATAGAACATTGAAGGCTTCCACATAACACACCCGGCATGCACATCGGTACCAAAATACTTTGTTTTTCTTTCGTTAAGGTTTAGTTTTCGTGTTTTTTTGGAGAGTATACCTACCCTCTTCGGTTGTGAGGTCGGGGTAAACGTCAGCCAGAGCCGCTCTCAGCCGACGTTCGTCCACAAAGGGCAACAGCGCCACACCTTCAAACAGGACACAACAGGACATTACTTGATAATACAGAATATCTGTACTCAAACTATAACTTAGAAGTATCTTATTAAACATTTCATGCAAAGCAAATGTTTTGGTGGCTCCAGTCCAGTGGGAATTGAACCCGTGACACTGGCAGTGCTAGTGCCTTGGCCTGCATTTATATGGCGGAGCCGGGGATCGAACCACCGACCTCTTTCATCCAGAGCAATTAGTGAACGACCGGCTCTACCTCCTGAGCTACAGCCTGCCTTGCTTCACCTATTGAGTGACAAGTTCAATGTTTTTGTGGTGGTTGTTTTTTCCCAAGTTGCTAGAAATGCAATATGTAGCTCTTTCTGTGGGAGAATAAATTACTTTTTTTCTCTCTCACAAATGTCAATTTTTAGGAAGAATAACACCAAAAAGAGGCCCTTCACCCGCTATAAATTCTGGGTTACTTAACAGGGCAGTGACTCACCTTGCCAAGCATACTTCTTGCCGTTGAGATCAATGGCAAAGTCATCGGGGTAGAAGTCGATGATGGAAGAGTCCTGTTTCAGAGGGAGGCATTTAAAAGAATTAGATTGTAAATACCTTGTAAATACAAGGAGCAGCAGCTTGTTTATGGCCAAAGTTCCTAGGGACTTTCCGTTTGAAAGTCCCACTCTTTTCCAGATGTCAATTTTTAGACCTTGCAGATGTATTGCGTATTACACCTTTGATTAGAGACTTTTAATACTACAGTCAGTGACATACAAAGTCTTTAACAGGCAAGTAGTTCAGTGTAGCGGTGGATTTCCAGACTTTTTCCAAACTCATCTTGAGCTTTTTGTACTTTCCCAGACTTTTAACGGCCTTTGAATTGTAACAACAGTCTTCTGAACTTTCTGGATCTGTGCAGCAACCTAGAAATGATTTTGGACACTCAGACGTACCGGACTGCACATAAGGCTTCTCCATGTTGTGGGCAGGAAGTTGCCGCTGGCAGCAGGAAACACGCCCATCAGCTGCTCCAGTGGTTTGAACTGCACACGATAAGACACAGAAAGACAATCAGATGCATCAGTACAGCATTACCTGCACAGGTAAGCTCCATGAAAAGAACCCAAACAAAATCTCCCAATATATTGTATGTGTCTAGGACAGAGGTTCTCAAATGTTTTTCAGCCAAGGACCCCTTACAAGATAGAAAATATACCGCGGACCCCCTCATTCTGATTTGTGATTTTGGGCTAAGCTTAATTGTTTCCACGGTAACGTGCTTGACTTTTAATTTGATAGGTTTATTATTAGAATGTAATCCATGAACCATTTTAGATTTAAAGCATAAACTATTTTCGTTGAACTATGAAGATTTTGCAAAAAATATATATATATATTTTTTTTTTATTACATTACATTTACATTACGTCATTTAGCAGACGCTTTTGTTTTGTCCAAAGCGACTTACAATATCACAATTTGTCAACAGTCCAGAAAACCACTATGCAACACAATAAATGACAGCCAAGATATTTTGATAGACTAGCACCATGTAGGAAGTAGTTTGAGAAGGAATAAGTAACATGTAGCATTTTCTTTTTAATTATTCATTTTTTTTTTTTTTACTTGAAAACTTTTCGCGGACCCCCTGGCAAAGTGCCACGGACCCCTGGTCAGAACCACTGGTCTAGGATACTGGTCGAGAACAAGGTCTAAACTCTAGAAAATGAGATGATGAAATTCTTACCGGTTTGGTGTCCATCTCAAAGTCGGTGAACAGACCTTTGATGTCTTTGAAGTCAGAGGCGAACGGAGCGTAGTGGAAGGGGAAGTACCACTTCCAGGAAGCACAGCCCTGCCAATCAACAAGGGAACATTTAGTGACTTGATATGACATATAGAAGAGATTCTCAGACGGCCATTAGACAATGCAGAAAGCCTTACCAAATTACATGATGCACTACTTTCAACTATTTTAATTTTATTTATTTATTTGAGAAAAGAACAGGCTCTGCAAATGCTGGTTACAGTGCCACAGTGACCACAGACAATATATACAGCAGTTTGTTGGTGGATGGTATTAATTTGCCGTCCTCCTACTGTGCCAAATACATGTATTATTTTAAAAGGATAGGTTGGACAATGTTGCTCCTATATTTGAGTATCTTCCTCTCTGTAGTTGTTGGACCCACAGACAGTATATATTGCCTCCAGGTCAACTGCCAGTTGAAGCAGTGAGCTCTGTTGATTTATTGGTTAGTGAAAGTTGCTTAATGGAGAAACGTTGTCCGTTTCCTCTCGACTCTCCTGTAGAGACACAGATGTCTTTTCTGTAGATGTTCTGCCAGTTTGAAGCCATTGTGTTGCAGCAGGCAGCGGAGCTTCAACTGCTTCAACTGACAGCTGCATGCAGACAATATACTGTCTGTGAGTCCAAGTAGTGCAGGTACAGAAGAGAAGATTTATCATTTATATTGGTTGAATATTGCAAATCCTTTAAATGTTATAGTGACTGGCAACCAAACAAAAGGACAGTGCAAAGCCCACCCAAAGAAGACAAAGAAACTTGATTTTTTTTTTTTTTTTTTTGGGTGGGGGGAGAGAGGGGGGGGGGGTGGGTGGGTGGGAGGCTCTTTGCCCTTTTTCAGACAAGTTCCACCACACCATGAAGCTTCAAGCTTAAAACACAATCTGATCAAGCTGAGGCTGACATTTAAAAACATATTCACATTGCATAGGCTCATGTGTAAAATACTCTGCAGTTACACGCCCGGTGGCTGTTAGGACTCAAAATGAGTTTCTGGCCTGAATTCACTATGACACTTTCTAAATATGCAGGGACATCACTAAGTGTGTCGTGTAGACTAGCCCTGTGCACAACCTACTCTGCAGTACAACTCTAAACCCATTCCCCTCTTGTCCCCATCTTTGAAATGTTTATGCAGGAAGCAAATGAACCCGGCAGATCCAGCATATACAGAACACTTGTCCTTTCCAAGCAAAACAAGCGCAGCCTTTCAAAGTCACGCCAAAGGACGACCTTCTCATCCCACAACGCACCTCTGACTAAACGAGCTCCTCTGATATATTCAACATTCCTCACATCTGGGCCGAGCCCATTTTGAAGCTGACCGCTCTATTAATAAAGGTGTTCATTCAAATGGTAATATGGGACTTCTTTACCATCATAAAAAAGGCCCAGATTCCTACATTCAAATAATTGCACAGCCACAGATTTTCTATATATATATATAATGACGGTGACAAATTAATTTGTAATTGAAGCAAGCAACGTCTCAAATCATATAAATAACCCAAAAACATTATAGGGGTGGTGAATTATTTTTCTTGGGGGGGGGGGGGCACATGATAAACCCAGATTGTTGCCGGGGGGGGGGGGGGGGGGGGGGGGGGGGGGGGGCAAAAAAATATTGTCATGCTGTAACTCTAATTTTATCACTAGATTAAATCATAGAAAACATACTGTGCACTTATTCGTCAGCATTTATTATATCGAAAATCACTCCAAACAACCAAATTAGCTCATAGGTTGTTTTAGCTTCATAAGTCAAATGGTTTGGTTCGTCTTGGACCTCCCCGGGCCAGGCAGAACCATCATGAGGGCCGGGTCTGGCACTCGTGCCTCATAATGGCCCAGGTCTGTTATAATAACTGACAAGAAAAACAAAACTGAGGCTACCTTGACTCACAACAAAAGGTGCATAAACTTATTTTTCTTGATGTCTTAACTTTATTGGGACAGCGTAATAACCCAGTCCGCGACAAAGAAACAACAGATCTCAACACCTGCAGGGCAAAGTGTGAATTTCGCCTTTCGGGCGCTTTGGGCCGACCGGCCCTCCTTCCCTGAGTATTTGGTTGAGGTGTGCGTGATCATGACTCTGTGAATGTGTGACAGTAAAGACCAGACACGTCCCGGTGCGCCGAGGGCCCGCTAATGAATTCATCCAGAACGCCCGCCCCCCGAGACAGGCTTTCCGCTGCCGAGCATGTGGTGTCAACACAGAGCCCGCGTACACAGAGCGAGCACACAATTACCTCGGACAAATCCCCCCGGGCTCACGTGCCTCTTCTGGAGAGGGCCCACAGCTAATTATTTCATTTCAAGATAAAGATCAATATTTTTACAACAATAAACTGATTTAGTATAATCACACTGCAAACAATAAGCTGGAGATACGCAGGACCGCTGGATAGAGAGGCGGAGAGCAATGAATAGTCCTCGACATTGAGGATAAAGAAAATAATTTTTGCCATTTCTCAGATCAAAACAACACTGATCACCACTTAAGTGTTTTACTGTGTCTCCATTGAAAACTCAATGGAGCCCCAGCTCCAGCCCCGACCAAATCCAGGTTCAAAGTACCGTAAATTCCGGACTATAAGCCGCGGCTTTTTTCCCGTTTTTTGGCCCCTGCGGCTTATATAACGGTGCGTCTTATCTATGGATTTTTTCAGAAAAAAAAAAAAAAAAAAAAAAAAATCTCTCTTTTTTAGCACTCTTTCTAACTATAAATCCACTTCTGTTTTAATTTCCTCTCTTGCCCTCTTTTCACCACACCGCGGACACTGTGTGCACTGTAAAAATAAACAACGGTGGTGTTGTGTTATGTTGTTTTGTTGAAATGTTACGGTAATACGGTAAATGGGAGCTTCCTCAAACAGCCATCTCTTTCCCGACAATCCCCTCTGTGCGTGACCACTTACATATGGTAATTACGGTAAGCAAACGGCCACAAGCCCATCAACTCCCTCCCCCGACTACCAGGAGAAAATCACAAACTTCGGCGAATTCACACAAAGGAAGATCAAGGAATATTCCATCGAACCGGAGCAGATCATAAATATGGATGAAGTGCCTTTGACGTTCGACCTGCCACTCACTCGGACTGTTAACAAGAAGCGCCCTGGAGGATTCTTTCACCAAAAAAAAGCTTTGCTCGTTCTCGACAGCATGAGAACGAGCAGTAGATGATCATGAGGTGGTTTTTCAGACGTGTCGATATAGCAGTTTATCGCAAAAGTGTAATGGAAACACATTTTTCGCATTTGCACGTCATGTGACCCATATTATCCCTTGGAAAAGGAGCGGAAAATAAGTTTGGTAAGTAAGGTTCGATAGCCGTGTCAAAACCTCCGCAGCAAGTGGAAAACTTTGAAGCAACGCTACCTAGCAGAAAGACGAGTGTTGTGCAAAAGCGTAGCCGGGCAAATTAGATAATGTTTAATGGCAGAAATCGGTCCATGGTGACAGCAGGCTGCCTGTGTGCGCGCATTTGGCACAGCGGCGAGATGAGAGGATGAAAAGCACACACTGGTGCGGTGGTGCTGTCTGAAGTGAATACAGTGACTGTGAGTAGGCTAATACATTGCACACGTTTCAGGTGCAATTATAGAACCAAATCAGCCTTTTCCCCCCTCCATCTCTAAATCGGACCAGTTGTAGGCTATTAGGCTACCTTTTTTCCTCTGCCTGTCGCGCTGACTGCATTCACGCAGCCAGCAACATTTTGCGACTCATTTTCTTTTGAATTGATAATCAGGCTCGTTTATATGCATTGTAACTTCATGTTGGGATTTCCATTGACCATTGGTTGGATTTGAGCATGCAGGGGACGGGATATGGGGCAGATCCCCGTGCGTAATCACTGTGGCAGCTGCTGCAACGGGGAATCACTCAAACGCAACTTCAATGGAAACGCCTACAAGTCGCAATTGTACATTGTCGAAGTTGTAGAAATATCGCAATTCTTTTGCGAAAAACTGTAATGGAAACACAGCTATAGATGAAGAGGAGTTCGTTGGTTTTGAGTGACAATGAAGGAGAGAGGAGAGTGGTTGACGAAGCCACCCTGAACCTGTTCGTTTCCGACACTGAAGATGAGGACTTACGCAGGAAGAAGAGGAAGACGAGGATTAGTGACTTGACTTCTCTGGTTACAGGTTTGCTGCACATATAGCCTATTGTTGTGTGATTTTGTCTGGGGATTAGTGACCTGACTTTTGTTTTGTTTTGTTGAAATGTTAATAAATGGGAGCTTCCCCAAACAGCCATCGCTTTCCCGACATTCCTCTCTGTGCACGAACCCTTTCATATGGTAATTAAACATCAAAACACCCGCGGCTTATAGACCGGTGCGGCTTATAGAAGAAAAAAATAGTCAATTTTGGTCCCGCGGCTTATACACCGGTGCGTCTTATAGTCCGGAATTTACGGTACATGACAAAACAACAAGAAATGTGTATTTTCCAGTGTTTTCCTACGGTCATGTCTAAGCAGATTTCCAAAAGGACATTTGGAGACTCCAAAGGGACACTTGTTAAACACAGCCACACCTGTAGGAACTGTTGGAGCAGCAACAAATAATGAAAATGTCAATTGGGATAGAGAAATGCTTAACACATTTGTCTGTGCGCCGAGGATTGAAGTCTTGCACTCCTTATTATTGGTTAATGTTTGGTACTTACACCCCATTTACACCTGGTTTTTAAATGTGAGCTGTATCTGGATAATGAAAAATGCATGTTAGTGCAAGGTGTAAACGCACCGTGATCATATCTGCCTGACCACATCTGGAGGTAGTGTGGCTCACATTGTGTCCAGATCTCTTTCACCCCATTTCCACCTGGTTTTTAAAAGTGACCTGCATCCAGATAACTTCACTGGATGCAGGTTGCATCTGACTCTGATGGCGGAGGTAGTAAAAGTGTGATCCTGGACCTGGCAAAAGATGCTAACATGACAATTAAGTTGGGAGTTTTTCCTAAACCAGGTTAAGATGAGGTCATTAACACATTGAGTGCCAGCCACTTTTGGAGAACGGATGCTCCCAGTGCCAGAGTTTCAGAGCGTTTTCAGTGATTTCTCGAGGCCCACAGAATATTGTGTGATATTACTATGTCAACACTGAACACGCACAAAGAACGAGGAGACTCTCTTCTATCATCTGCAAAAAAAAGTTTATTGATCCCATTTTCCGTTCTTTAGTTATGAGCCGGAGAAGATAGCTTGATTTAGCCAAAAACAGCAATTTTTTTCTTGAAGCTGAGATAATGAGCCTTTTGTGAAATTAAACATTTCAAGCACATCATTGACTCTGAAGCTAATATTTTCTGATATAATGACACCTCAAAAATAATTTCCTTCAATAAAAGAGTGAAAACAAAGGAATTTTGTTTGGCCAAATAATATGTTTTAGCTGCAACCAGCAGCGCTGGCCCCTGCGTGCGCAGACCCTACACCTTCTTGCTGGTCTTGATTTACTGCTGGTGGGCATCAGATAGCCTATTCTAGCTTGTTTGCTCTCTATGCATCGAGCCTGCTGCTGCCTGGGTGTGTGTGTACTGTCAATGGTTGTATGCTCTAGTGCCCTGCGTGCCCCACCCCCCTCCTCCGTGGTGGGAGGAGTCGTGTCTCTGCTGCGGTTTGCTCTGAGTTTGATCTGCACTGAAAAGTCCACTGCCTGCATCCCCCCGCTTTTTTACAGCGTGTCCTCGGCTCCCAGCTGAGAATAATGTAACTTTTCAGAAAGACGCTGGTGTCGCCGTGTCGGCAACTAAATCATATGGATGGACTATCGCAGCGGACACGGATGGGGCTCAATTGTGGCAGCAGATGACTGCTGTTCACAGGCACAGCTAACGTTATGCTTCAAGCATATCGATGCGATTTCCGTATTCTGTTTCCTCATGACTTCTTCTCTCTTTTCTCCTGGCCTTTGTCTAATCGGGAGGGCACTGTCGCCACCTAAGGGTTCTGTAAAATAGGTTAGACACATTCAATAGCTCCCATATTGTAAGAGGCGATGTAAGAGGCTTAGATCGACATCCCCCCGTCAAAATATGAATTTGGAGTTATTGACGCCATTTGGCGTCGCTGGCAGCCTACGGTAAATTTCTCCTGACGCCATTTGGCGTCGCTGGCACTCAATGTGTTAAAGGCCACTCAATGTGTTAAAGAGTCATTTCCTGACAATGTCGATTAGCCACATTGTCCGACATACAAATAACTAAATTTTGTGCTCAAGTTAAAAACTGTAAGTTAGTTGCTAACACCGTTTCTTAGTAGCTTCCACAAATAGCGTAGCACAGAATCAGATTACGTATGAATATTAACCAGCGGCTGCAGAGCGTTGAAAAAAGAACATTAAGCGTTAAACGGGTAGTAACACTGCCTGGAGGGGTCATTAATGTGCGTGTCATTGAACTTTCAGGGTTGCCTGAGAGTCTTACCTGGTAGTAGTAGCGCAGCACCCAGCAGAGACCCTCCACATACGACTTGACCACCTTACGCCTGAAGTCATCGTCAGTCGCGTCCACGTCGAACTTTGTCTTGTAGTATCTCTGCTTCCATCCATCCTCCCATAACCTGCACCAGTCACAGCAGAACATGACTTACTTTACTGATCCAAAAGAACGAAGGAACTATGTACATTTACAATGTAATAATGTAAATTACATTTACATTATGTAATGTAATACAGCAGCACTCTTCCTCAGTTACAATTACACAGGTACAATTGTTCTGAAAGCACCATTAGTCATTCCCAAAAATATCACATCATCGATATTGAGGTACTGCGTCAAAAATGATAATATATGAAGATTTTGTCAATATCGTCGAGCCCTAACTTATAATGTTGGTGATCTTGGAATTAAAGCCAATTCTATTGCCGCACTCGGTACAACTAAGTCACCGCGGACGGGAGAGTCGGCTAAACGGCTATGATGTAAACGCTAACGTGTCGAAATGATACGTGGGCTCATTCTAAACCGCTGGTTCTCAAGACGCCATTGCGTTCATCTATAGGCTGAAAACCGGTGGAACTTCCACCACACCGCTGCGGGAATAGTTTAATGGCTTTGACTTATTGGTAGGTTTGCGACTGCGGTGCCATTCTGCACACATAATCAAGGCCGGCCAGCATCTGTCTAATCAAGCCTGGGAGCGGCCCGCGGGGAGCGCAGACTTGTCAGAGGAAAGCCTCCATGAATACCAATTTAGCCCGATGGATTTAACAGCTTTGTGTGTCACCGAGGAATCTGCACAAATATTCCTCCTTTCCATATTCATCACTTGCAGAGGGAGGTGGGCAGAGCTGTCGAGCAGAGGGGGGACCAGCGGAGATCTAAACAGCCTGTGTTGTGGTACAGCAGAGGGGGGACCGGCGGAGATCTGAACAGCCTGTGTTGTGGTACAGCAGAGGGGGGACCAGCGGAGATCTAAACAGCCTGTGTTGTGGTACAGCAGAGGGGGGACCAGCGGAGATCTAAACAGCCTGTGTTGTGGTACAGCAGAGGGGGGACCGGCGGAGATCTAAACAGCCTGTGTTGTGGTACAGCAGAGGGGGGACCGGCGGAGATCTAAACAGCCTGTGTTGTGGTACAGTGGCGAGCATCTCTCTGGTTCTGGTGGTTCAGTGTCCAAAATGTACTTCTCAGCCAAGGAGCTCATATTGAATTAAAGCCCTTTATTGCTGGTAAATATTGAGTTGGTAAACTTAACATAAACGAAATGCCTGCCAACATTGCCAAGATTAACTTTTATCGGCCAAGATTAATTAAAATTGTCAGAAATCTCAATCTCTTACAAACATATCACCTTAATGCCATTTCTTGTGTAGAATCAGTTCTGAGTAAAACATTTAATCAATGACAACAAAGAGCAGTTTTGGAGTTTTGCTCACTCGCGTACAGATACATTTTTGATCTGTACGCTTTTCTCTCTCTCAATTAAATATTCTCTTTACTGGCCTCACAGCTGCTATGTGTCACCGTAAGGGAATGTTCAGTTTCAATTAACATATGGGCTAATAAACCGTCCTGGAAGTTTAGACGCTTCCACTTTGTGTAGAGCAGCGCAACAGGCAGCCAATCAAGAGCCTGTTTGATACAGAGCCATTGCTTTACCTCGACTTGATTGGCTCACGATGAGACGGGTGTACACTACAGTAGCCAGTGGCGACATACTTGCACAATTCGTAAAGTGGGAGAAATAAGAGCTACAAAAACCTCCCATAATCACCGCTAGGAGGCTGACGTAACCGCTTTTTCCCGGTCGGCGGCTGGTATATACGGTAAATCTGACATGACGTGAGCGCGGCCGGAGTGCAGCCAAGTTGTCTACCTGACGTCGTCTTCAGGCTCGGGCTCGCTGTCACTGTCAGCTTTCCTCTTCATCCCCCGGCCGTCTGTGCTGTCGCTTGGCCCTGCAGAGGACTGGAGAGGGACAGGAGGCATCACAACCAAAAAGCACAGGACCACATTTTATGGGATGGGAAGGAAAGGGGGGGTTAATGTTTAGGACTGGGCAATATAATCGATACGGCAATATATCGCGATATTTTATTTCCCGATACTGTATCGATACTTGGACGCCAAGTATCGCGATATTAAAAAAAAAAAAAAAAATTGCAGGCCATGCCATGCCAGGCCTCTGCATCTGGTGATTCCCACCCCTAATCGATACTGTATCGATATTTCCCATATCGATGCGTTCAGTAACACTCAACACTCAGTAGTTTTGACTAAATTTGTCCACTAACTTATCAGTATAAAGTGATGTACATATTATTACACTACCTGGGTGGTACACAGTGTGTTGTATCTTTAGCTCTATTAATTTAATTTTGAGTAAATTCTGTAGAATATCGCAATATATCGCAATATGTATCGCATCGCAATATATCGTGATACAATCGTATCGTGACCCAAGTATCGTGATACGTATCGTATCGTGAGATCCTTGCCAATACCCAGCCCTAGTAATGTTGTTGCGAGTAATGTGAAAGCTACAGTAATTCTATCACTATCAAATGCATGTGTGTGTGTGTGTGTGTGTGTGTTTTCCACGTTTGAATGAAGCTGATGGTGATTGTGAAAAATGACAACCTCAGCTACTGTATGCAAAGAGCACCTTCCCTCCTTTATGCAGCCTTTGTGCTGCTCTCATTCATGTGCTAATGTATGGCTGCTGGCCATTGTTGATTGATACATTTAACCCATTGATACCTGATGCAGCATTTGCGTGTATATCCCTCATTTGTGTGCGTATCCCTTTAAGACCGCGAACCGCGTTAACGCGGTTCGCGGTCTTAAAGGGATACACACACAAATGCTGCATCAGGTATCAATGGGTTAAAGCTGTACACGGACAGGAAATGTAACGGCTGCAAAGAGGTTGAAAAAGAGAAGCGGCCATTTGGGTTATTTTTGAAGGACAAGTCAGACTCTCTGACTTTGATGGAAGAAAATACTACTTTTACTACTATTGCTATTCATCTGGTGGTGTATCTACAGACATGTTTAAGACAACAGTCGTTGCTTCTCGACAGAAAATAATGGCTGCAACTGTTGTTACCCATCTTCCAACTTACATTTCCACCATTCCTCATCGTGGCCTTCAGGGACTGAGCAGCATCCTAAAGGAGAGAGATTTCATTAAGACTGCCTACCCTGCAGCGGAAAAGCATCGCCATTTTACATTTCAAAATGATGTACATTTCCAGAGTTCTTATACAGTTGCAGAATTGCCTACTTTTTGTTTCATTTGAAGATTTTGGTGCTCAGTGCGATTTGTGGAGAGATAGTCATCTTGTCTTGCTGTGAATAACTCAGAACATTTCACTCTATAGATTCTTATAATTCAGTGATAAATAGCAGAATGTGTGAGTTGACAGGGGGCTAAAATCCACAGAATACATGTGGTCTTATGTATATCACAACGGTAAAATGGATAACATTTTACCATAGTTTCCCAAACTTTTTTATTTTCAAAACTTTTGAAGACCTGGAAATGACCAATTTCTTCTTCCACAGACTTCCAGAACTCACATATTTGTGTAGGAAATTAATAATTCTGTTAATGTCCAATGGAGCTCAACATTTCCCACACTTTTTCAGACTTTATGTGCAACTCCAAAGATTTTCCAAGACCACTTAGGGCCAAATCCAAATGTCCACACTCCGGACTGAGCCCTAGCAGACTTTCAGTCGTACGTCATTTGTGACGTGTTCAATGGCATCACGTCAAGTCTGCGAGGGCGAGAGACTGCAAGGCTATAAATAAAGTCCTGAGAGATGGGGCTCAAGACAATAATAGAATGCATTTTGCTAACCTCTATGGCCTGTACTTCTACATATGCTATTTCTGTGTCATGATGTAGTTGAAGATTATTTCTGGCCTAAACCATTCAACGTTTGAATAAATTAATTGTTTTACACATTGATAAGATTTTTTTTGGTTCAGCAAGTGGGAAAACTACATTGTCACGTCCGTATTGCAATGAATTGTGGGTAATATATGCAGATGGTCTCTTCATGTTTTCCTTCAGTGAGCACACTGCACTTTATTCCAGGCACTTCAGTCTCCAATTGACGCATTTTGCGTCATTTGGAGATGGAAGGGAACAGATGGTCTTGCTCGAGGGCGGCTGTTCCAACTACAGATTGTTCCATTTTTATTTTTTCTGTATGTGCGCGTCCACAGAGAATTGCATCGAGAGCCTTAATGAGCGTTAATGACCCAGACCAGCTGGCGGGGGTGGAGTTTCTGCAAGCAGACGAACGAGGATTTCTTGGCGGAGAAAACCTGAAGAGAAGGTAAACACTGCTCATCTGCATATAATGCCCACATTACAATGATGCAAAGTGGTTTGTGTGGTGTGGTGAAGTCTGCAGCCCAAGAGGACTCTCTGGAAGTCTGCAGAAAGTCTGCTTGACGCCCCTTGGGGATTTGGAGCCCTCAGCACTGTGCGGTGAAGTCTGGACATTTGGATTATCGGGCCCTATCCGATGTATCGTCCACATGAGCAGCCCGGGGTACCTTGTTGTGCTGGTCTCTGCCCTGCATCCTCATGTCGTAGGCCTGATTGCGAGCGTTGTGCACGGGCTGAGGCCGGCCTCTGCCGCCCAGAGCTTGGGGGGCGAACTGACCCGTGGTCAGGTAGGCCGGGCCCTGCTGCTCCGCCTGGGGACGATAGAGAGACGAAGATAGAAGACAAACTCTTAAAACTACTGAATGTTGAATGTATGGATGTAGACTGATCTGTATATAGAGGCCAGGATCATGAAGGCCTGGTGTCACTGTCTGCATAATGTGAATCAATGTGTACAGTACTGTGCAAAAGTCTTATGTTGCGTTCACACCCACAGCAAAAATCGCATTACTTGCTCGAGTTTGTGGACCGCGCAAAATTATTTGCCAAAGTTGAGGAATTTGAACTCGAGCGAATGACGCTAGTTTTGCGGGATTCACAGAGTGAAATTCCGCTTCACTTGCGCCGCCTGGGGTCTGCTCGCGCATTTGCATAGACTTTGCATGTACCCTTGCCACGTAAATTTGCAAAATCACATTCGGTGTGAACGGCGAGTAAGCCTAAGCACCCTAGAATTTTTATATCAATTTTGTCTTAGATGTTTTATTCATTTGTCTTCTCATTAGTCTGTCAGTTATCTTTGCTTTATCGTACATTTTTTGACATCTAGAAACTTTTAATTTCATTATTTTTTTAAACATCTTCACGGTTCACTTCATGGATTTGTTTTAAATGAGCTTCAGACTTTTTGCACAACACTGAATCCAAGTTGTCAATATTTATTTGCTTCAATGACATTTACATGCCAAAGTGGGTGGGACTTAGAAGAACTGCACATTTAGTCATGGATAATTGTATATCACAATTTTGTTACCACGGTTAATGATAAAATAAATAAATGAACATACTGTGGAATATCAAGTGCACCCATCCGTTATGTGTGACCAATCAAAAGCTTTCAATCAGCAATGCGCACAAAACATACGTTCAGATGGAGAAGCAGGCAGAGAAACCATACAGACCAGCTAAAAAAAAAACTCTTTCTCCTGAGTCTGAATGGGAAAATGTTTGTTAGTTCTACACCACATTTAAAAAAGCTTTCCTCAAACAGACATACAGTTATCAAACTGAGAGATAATTGTCAAAACAGACGTATAATTGTCATTTCAATTTAAAATTGGGATCATTGTTTAGCCATAATTGTGCAAGCTGTAGCGTAGCGGGACTAACAATACACTTCCTGTCAGAAGGAAAAAAGCTGTATATTGTTGCTTGAATGTGTTTACGTGAACCTTTGATACCCAGTGATTGAGTCTCACGTCATGAATAAAGCATGTCAACAGAATATCCCCCCTCCCTCTCTGACCGGCAGTGGCTTACTGCTAATACAGAGGAAACATGACGATCCCAACATAATCAGTGCAATGTCACTGTGACAAATACGCTCATGTTGCACTTTCCTCCAAATTTAACCATATCGCTGTGTGAATTTAACGGTGAAAACCAAAAGTAAAGGCAGAAAGATTTCTCCATGGGACTTTTTGTTTTAATCGGAGTAAAGCGGAATACATGCTTGTGCGTCAGCCTCGACTTGGAGCCTTGCCGACGGCAGCTAGACCTATATACTCTATAAACGTCAGCTTGACGAGGGGTCGCAGGGGAGTCCCCGGCAAAATGAGTCAATTGTGTGATTTCACTAGGATTTGAATGACTGGCCCAAGGAGAGAATGCAGTGCATACACTTTGTAATAGCTTTCACTCTCTCCTGTTATATCAGAATCTACATTATATTAAGTTGCGCCGTCTGCGTCGAGTCACATTTTCGAGGAGATGCTAATTCATGGCGGGCCGTAGCTTGGCCACCCCTGATGTAGAGGCTTTAAGTGAGGCGTCTTATCCAGTAGGAATTTCGCAAAGCTTATCTAAGCCAGTTAAGATGTTTACATACACTAGTGTCCAGCTCCAATGAACCTCAGTCTTTAGCACTTTTTGAATTTGCATTGCAATTCATAGCGGTCTGATCACTGACGTAACATTTCTCTCCCTAACTGATTGGTGTTAGTTGCCAGTTATGAAAATCTTTGACCAACGACGGCAGCAAAGCAGATTGACATAATATGGAAATGCCTCAGCGCAACAACAAACATGGTGGTTCAAACATTGTGGGGAAAGAAGAAAAAAAACGTGGTATGAGAAAGTTGGGGTTAAAATCAACTGATTAAGATGCAAGTGAGAATGAGGCAGATATACACAAAAGACAAACACATTATTTATAATTGACAGGTTGAATTAACTTACCTGTATAAGTTTGTACACGAATTGTGGCTTTTTAAAAGCTTGAAAAATTGCAGTTGCCAATTATTTGTCTCTAACTTTGTCAATACAGCTTCCCCAGACAAGCGGAGACTTTCGCTCCAAGTAAAATAAAAGCCAGTAAACCAATGTCATCAACATGCACCTGTCAGCTGTACTCACTTTCATTCTCTTCCTTTTCTCCTTATTTCGTCTCTTGAAGCCTTCCTAAAAGAAAAATATATAACATGAAGGGGGGGGGGGGGGGGGTTAGAAAAGAGAAGGCTTATTGACCACTGAAAATGGTAGGATTGTAGTTACAACAGAAGGTTAGAAAAAAATACAAAAAAAGTGTCACCCTTGAGTAATTAGAAAAAAACAATTGCCCGGGTCACATAAGCTGCTAAATTAGCCAGTAGCAAAAACCAGCTGTGCGCGGCTAGAGACAGGAGTGTGTGTGTTTATAAGTCAAAACTTCAATGATCCTGGGAAATTGGGAAATCTTACGTCGTCATCTTTGCGTTTTTTGAAGATGTTGTCCTCTGCAACGCCGACTGCCTGCATGATCAGCTCAACTCGCTCCAGGTTGACAAAGCCATTCTCTGTCAGATAGCCCTGTGGACAAACACAGGCCAGGTCACACCCGTCGCTCTCGTCTGCTGTGAGATCTGATCAATTTGTGATGCTCAATTCATCCCTGGAGAATTTCCCCTTTAATTTATACACAGGTCACCCAATCTGGATGTAAATTGTCTCAAATTAAAGCGGACAGTCTGGACTTTAACCTCAAGTTATTGTATCATTTCAAATCCAATGTGCTAGAGTACAGAGCCAAAATGACAAAAATAGATCACTAATTTGTTTTGATTACTGTATCCAAATGCATGTAGATGCAGAGGAGTACAGTATAATATGGGTTGGGTGATGATACTTACTCCTGTTTTGTGCACAACGTCTTTGTAGATGCGGACCAGTCGATCTATCGCACCCTCTCTGAAAGAAGCAGAAAAACACAAAAACAATGAATAATTAAAGACTCATTCAGCGGAGAAATTTAAATGATAATCGGAGTGGAATATGACACCGTCTTTGGCTGTGGCTGTGGCCTCCCTGCCAGCCACTCTGGCAGGTAGCCAAACATAATTTTGAGCGGCGTTTTATTAAATAAATAAATAGAAAAGAGCAGTAAATGGACGTCTAAGCTTCTCCACTGACCCGTGTTGAGAGCCGGTGCACGACTACGCCTAAAGTAAGTGAAGCTAATGGTTTGAACAGATTACCGGTAATAGTGATTTTGGTGCTGTATTTTATTGCACTTTTGCACTTATCAAGATCTTTACTGTTTTATAGCTACAGTGGCAAATATGAATTTAATTTATTTATTTTAATATTGACAATACAATACTATTTATTTTATTATTATTTTTCAAGTGCAAAATGTAGCATTTTAGCATCAACGTATATCAGTGCCACATTAATTAGATTTTATTAACCCAATGAATTCCACCCCCTGGATATTAACACATTGACTGCCAGCCGTTTTTTTTTGCTGTAGGTAGCTTCTGCCAAGCCGTTTTTTGAGGATTCTGGCTCATTTTACAAGAGCCGAGGATTCGTTTCAGCTTGGACTTTGTGAACATACAATATCTCAAAAGTACTAATAGAATGTGTACTTTCTCTGTCTAAAAGAGTTAGTTTGTAGAGTTAGTAGTTATGTAAGCATTAGCAGTTGAATACAGCATGGTTTTAGCGTCAGAAAAAATATTCAGAGATAAATGGCTTTTTGTGAAATTGGATAGAACAGTCACTTTAACCATTCATTTTTGGCTCTCTCTCTCTCTCTCTCCCTCCCCCTCTCGCTCTCTCTCTCTCTCTCCCTCCCTCTCGCTCTCCCTCCCTCTCTCTCTCTCTCTCTCTCTCTCTCCCTCCCTCTCGCTCTCCCTCCCTCTCTCTCTCTCTCCCTCCCTCTCGGGAGGGAGACTCACTAGGTTTAATCCTAGTGAGAGGGGGAGAGGGAGAGAGAGAGAGAGAGAGAGAGAGGGAGGGAGGGAGAGAGAGAGAGCGAGAGAGAGAGAGAGAGAGAGGGAGAGAGCGAGAGGGAGAGTTGCTTCAACTCCTCCCTCCGTGGGCGTTCTTCTTGGCTGCAGCGCCGTGTAACAAGCACTTTCCTACCTGTGCAAATTCACTTTCTCATACTCTCGACCTCTCAAATAAATTTCTGAATAGAAATTAAATTACTCTAAATTAGAGCGAAAAAGAAACAAAAAAGAATGGGTTGAAAATCCCATTCTAAAAGCCTTTTATGGCTGTTTCCAATTTGGTGCTATTTTGCAAGGCAAAATGGCCTGCTGCTTGTCACCAGCCTCACTGCCCCGCTGCCGCTGTGCCTGGCTGTGCCTGTCTGCGTGGCCGCTCCCCGAGGAAGCCCGGCTGGACTCGCCCGCCTCCCGGAGCCCTGGCCGAGAGCTCCGATGAAGCCCCTGCGACTCTGGTCATATTTACGCTGCGTGCCTCAAAGTGTGCTCCATCCGCAATCCACGATGCAAGTTTGCAATCCCGCACCGGCAGCAATCAACGCGAAAACGAAAGCGCCTCCGCCAATCCATTTTCATGAGAATGGAAATGGATCACACTGCTTTTTGCTTGCCTTCCTACTTCCTTGTCGCCACTTAGTGGGTCGGTGGAATGGGTTGTACACGTTGTACACGTCCAATACTTATATAAGATATGTAAAAGGGTTAGATGCACAACCCCCCGTTAAAAAAAAAAAATCGATGCCAAGGACGTGTTTACACGTTGTTGGCAGTCAACAGCTGGATTCTGAAAACGTGTTTACACGTTGTTGGCAGTGAATGTGTTAAAAACCTCTTTAATGCTACCTGGAATTTAAGTTAAGAGCAATTTAAAAAGCAAAATAATGAAACAATGTACTTCTGATTGAACATTGAAAGAAAAAAGTCAGGACAGCAGGAAATGAATGAAGTCTATCTGTGTTTCGCAGACAGGATGCAGAGTGAAGCAGCTACTAAACCTCTTCTGGATACATCTAAGAGCGGACAAACAGCACACAGAAATCTGTCACTGCATTATGAAAAAAGTTACACTTCTAATAATTGTATTTGTTAGATTTTAACAGTTTAAATGTCTCAGATTTACATAATTTAAGACATTTCCTGATGTGGAGGGACAGGTGGTCCTCACCTGGGCCCGTATTTATCAAGCTTCCTAGAATTACTCCTAAGAACACTGCTAAGAGTACACTTATGAGCAAAAAAATTCCCAGCTAAAAGCTGCACTTAAAAGTCAGTTATTATGCATCTCACTCCCTCTTTCAGCGAGGTGTAGGACTGAATCCTAAGTGTCAATCTCAGAGCTGATTTACGACAGGTGTGTGTGCCGTAAAGGGAAATGTTGATGACGCAATTCCAAGTACACAGGAATGGCCAATCGCTGAATGGAATCCCTTATGCACGAATATCCTAAATAGAGATGATTCGACAGTGAAATGCACAATGGGAGTGTAGCATATATTCACCAATAATTTCAGAAGAAATTATCAACAAAATAATACAAGATAGCCTACATTGAAAATCACTCAAGAATAGGCTAAATCTTTCCTAATCCACCCAATTTACCTAATCCCACAACTGACTCGAAACTGGTGTGCTGTCAATTGACTACCCTATATAGCCAGGTTCTATAGGCTGTATGATGAGCAAACATGGAATCCAAAAGAAAGCCGAATTGGAGGGAGGATGACACGCTGTGCTTAGTGGAGAAGATTCGCGCACGTCTCTGTCTCCTGAATGCCATGATGTCAACTCAGTGGTGTCGTCTACGTGATACGCAGGTATACGCCATATACACACTGCGAAATGACTCAGATTTGCATATGCGCACTGGGAAATGCGCTATGATATGTATCGTTTTCAATTTCCATTTATAAAATTCACCCTGTGCGCTCTGTGTGTTACCCTACGTTCACACACAGCACCCAAGCCTTGCCTTTACCCACGCTTTTAAATAGGCGTCCTTTTTAGTCAATGAGGCTGTGTACACAGGGCGCCTCAACGTGAACCTTCCGTGTACCCACGCCTCGCCTGAGCTGCGCCGATTTTTACGTGAGTTCTATTTTCAAGCCAACTAGGCGCGTGAAGGCATACTTTTTCTGTCAAGCCATGAAAGAAAAACGCGACAATATCCGTGGGAAATGTCAGTCAGAGTCAGTATACCCTCTGAAAAAAGGTAGACTACACCACTGGTCAACACTCAACATTGCCCTGCTGGCAACTCCTAACCACTTAGGACACCTCCTGAGGACTCCTAAATAGCTGGGGGAGTAGGAGTGTTTCCTAGTCTTAAGAAGGTTGATAAAAAGCTTTTATTCTTAAGTGTGAGAGTAGGACTAAATTTCACAAATTCTCAGCACTTAGGACTAAAATGGCACTCTGAGACGCTTGATAAATACGGGCCCTGATCTCTAGGGACGGGAGGTGCTCACCTGATTTCTAGGGACGGGAGGTGCGGCAGGAAGTCGTTTCCCACGAAGAAGCACATGAAGACCCAGTCGTCGACGCTCCGCTCAAAGTCGAAGGGGAAGGGCAGGCTGGCCATGGTCAGCTCTTTCTCCAGGTACTGAAACAACAGGGACACCAGTTTCCTCTACCTCAGTTCCTCTATTATGTAAAATCTGCTTTTGGCTGTACCTCTGTTTGCTGTTTGTTTACTTGGGCTATCTGTCTATCTCTTCTATTACCTTTCAAATATACTTTATATATTCATATATTATTTTAAACACCAGTATGACATATAGCGCATGTGTGAAATGCAGTTTAACTGAAAAGGGAAGTGAATGAATCACATACCTCCCGCAGAACGCACAGCCGAATGAATATGAATTCTTGTTGGGAGACCGGCATCGTGTCTGCAAACTGATCATGCTGAAAGCAAAAAAAAAGGTCAGTCAGTAGGGGATTTTGTATTGTAAGATTTGTATTCTCACAAAGTACTTCTCTCACACACACACACACACACACACACACACACAGAAAACAGACGACAACAGATAAGTACACAACATTATACTATAAATGTACAGAACACAAAAGACAAAAGGCCTGACAGAAAGTCTTAAGTAGTGTCTAACCAGAGACTCAATTGGCCAGTCTAACATTGACTCTGTTCCAGAATGTGAAGCCTGAAGGCACAATTGGTTTAAAGTACTAATCTGCGTCACGAGGACAGGAAGCTATATCTCTGTCAACTTACCACTAGTTTCGCAAAATAACTAAAATGCCAATGCTGCTTCAATACTGCTGTAATAAACGTTTGATTACTTTCTTTCACCAATGTGATCAGCATCGTTGCAGGGAGGACGAGATGGAGGAAGAAGAAGAGTCAAACAAACTGAAAACAAACAGTCCACCATGTCTTTTACTGGATCTCAAACAAACAGTCCACCATGTCTTTTACTGGATCTCAAACAAACAGTCCACCATGTCTTTTACTGGATCTCAGACAGGCCATCTAAATTGGTGCCAAATATGGGACTATTTATCTGATACAGCTGAAAGAACAATACTCAACTGACATCAAAACTTCTGTGGAAAAGTTGTTACAAAACTGTCCAAGACATTATGGAAAGACCAGGAACTTAACAAAGCTCATCAGTGACGCTGCGTGATGATTGGTCTTGCTTGCTGTGAAGTCGTAGTATAATTGAACCTTTTTTTGTATTGGCATCAAAGTTTCCACTGTATTTCTTCCCCCTTTTTGCTGTGTGTGCACTAGGGCTGCCCCCTCCAGGGCGACTGGTCGATTGTTTGGTCGACGAGATTCACGTTGGTCGAGCAATCGCTGGTGTTAATAATTTCAAAGGAGAAATTCTATTTCATAAAAATGAAAGCGATACACAGGGAGTGATCCAGGCTAGAGACAGACAGCCACAGTTAGCAGAAAGCAGAGGAACCAGCAGAGCCATGGAATTAACAATTAAATGGCTCAGCTGTCAGCGCAAACAATGGACTCGTTTACGCACCTTATGAGATGAGACTGAGTCATCAATGAGACTGTACGCCCAGCCGCTTTCACTCACAGTTCACAGTTGATACAGTCCGGTAATGTTAGACAGGCTGTTATAAAATGTTACTGGAATAAATCGCAAAAGCTGTCTAGCTATTCTTTCTACCAGCTAATTAACCATGCCACGTGTGCTAACGTTACATAACCATCGCACAGGCTTTCTCTCTGAACTGAGCAGGTGGCCAGGTGTTGCATGGCACGCTGATCAGTCTGTCCATTCCGGTAACGTTACAACGCTGCAAATAGCTTTTATTTATAATTATCAGCTATCGGGTATAGTGCGCTCAGTAGTCAGTACACTGCACAAAATAAGAAAAAAAAGTACACTGCAAAAAATGAAAACAAAAAAGTACACTTTTAGACCCCGTTTCGACCAATCGATTGGTCGGAGCTGTTGTCGATTTCCCGGTCGACCAGGATAATCTTTGGTCGAGGGCAGCCCTAGTGTACACAGGTCTCTCTTGAAGATGAGGTCTCATGGGACTTACCTGTTTTAATAAGGAAAAGAAAAAAGAAAAAGTCGAAATTCTGGTATCATGACCTGACCTGCCTGCACTGAGATCCCAAAATTCACCAGACATGTAATCGACTGTAAAGACTCAGCACACAACTGACACATTAAAGTGAGAGGACATAACGGTAGAACACACACATACACGTTAAAGACAAATAAACCCCAAAGGTAAGGCTCACCTCTCCCTGTTTCTCCCTGGGGGCTCCCTGGCAGTCTTTGAGCTCGTGCCCTATCTGGCTACAGAGGGCGCAGGGGCGGGGCTGGTTGGGTTTAAACTCCTCTCTGATGATGGTGAAGTTTGGCTCGTGGGTGGCCAGGCCCAGCATGATCAGGTCCGCTAATCAATTATCCAATCGGAAAGAACAGATACAAATGTTGGAATATTACAAAGCCATCAAACAACAAAACAGAGTCTCGTCCGGCTCAAGAGGCAAGGAAGAGTTCGATGTGGACGACGGGAGGGAGGAATCTAAAAGTAATCTCACTTTCACAGAAAAATAACCAACAAAATGTGGAATTAAAGCAGCGATAAGCATACCTGCCAAAATTAGGCTGTGGAAAAAGAGGAAGATTGTCACCCATTTTCATTCAGATATCTTGAGGAACCCTTTTGAAAATATGTTTTACCCCTGCCAAAACTGTGCCTAAATTGTTAGCCTTTATTTAGCCCCATTAATGACAAGCTAAAATGACATGGTTGGTACCTTTGGATGCCTTAGGTCAGGGGTTCTTACTTTTCTGACCAAGTACCTGTACCAAACCAAATTTCCCAGGCACCACTCCCACTGCAATTTGCTGATTTTTGTAATCATGCAATGGCATCAGAAAGGCTCAATACAACGTAAGGCTACTGGTTCAAAACACACACACACGGCAACATAAGGATGTGAAAGAGGACCCCTTTGAAAATGTTTTTTCTCTCCTGCAAAATTTTGCCTAAATTTGGAGTGTTATTTAGCCACCTTCCTGACAAGCTAGCATCACATGGTACCAATCGATGCCTTAGGACAGGTCTTATAGTTTCATATGATACCAGAAACTTCACCCTGGCTTTAAAGCCGAGCCCACTACATCCTCTGAAAAACAGTATATCAAGATGTGCTACTATGCTACTATGAAATTGGGAGATTAACGGGAGAAATGACCAATCGGGAGGACAGCGGGAGGAAGGGTTAAAAATAGGGAGACTCCCGTGAAAACTGGGAGTGTTGGCAGGTATGTCGATAAGTTCATGGTGCTTTCTTGTCCTATGGTTAAAGACTTACCATCAGCTCCACACAGGCAGTGGTGTGTGTTGGGGTCGTGGTGCGGTTGAGCTAAAAAACAAAACAATAAAAAAACAACTGAAATTAGTCAAAGTTTAATGATAATAAGATAATATTGACACATGAAAGCGGGGTCTAATGAACGGACAGTGAATTCTAAACAGAGATTCTATTAGGATTAGGGCCGCAACTAATGATTATATTCATTGTTGATCAATCGATTACTCTCTTTTTTTCTCAATTACCGTAATTTCCGCACTATAAGCCGCACCGGAGTATAAGCCGCAGCAGCAAAATTGCCTGTTTGTTACATATATAAGCCGCACCGGACTATAAGCCGCAGGTGTTTTAATGTTTTTTTTTTTTTTTTTTTTAATTGTGTTTTAATGTTTAATTACCATATGTAAGGGTTCATGCACAGAGGGGATTGTCGGGAAAGAGATGGCTGTTTGAGGAAGCTCCCATTTATTAACATTTCAACAAAACAACATAACACAACACCACCTGTGTTTTTTTTTACAGTGCACACAGTGTCCGCGGTGTGGTGAAAAGAGGGCAAGAGAGGAAATTAAAACAGAAGTGGATTTATAGTTAGAAAGAGTGCTAAAGAAGAGAGAATTCCGTTTTTTCCCCCCCGAAAAAATCCATAGATAAGCCGCACCGTTATATAAGCCGCAGGGCCAAAAAACGGGGAAAAAGCCGCAGCTTATAGTCCGAAATTTACGGTAGTCATTGAATCCTTTGGTCTACAAAATGTCACCAGTTCCCAGAGCCCAACACGATTCTTACAATTTCTTCCTGTCTGACCAGCTGCCAAAAAACCCAAAGTAAATTTTATAACGAAATTAAACAGCAAATCTTAGTGTTTGTGAAGCTGCAATCAGCAAATGTTTGTTGTTTTTACTTAAAACGACTATAATGATTCTGTCGATGGACTAATTGTTTCAGCACTGATCACAGTAATATGACGGTGGTATGAGGAGGAAGGTTTTACCCACAGAACAGTTATACTGTACTGCTATACTAATTATACTGTTATGTCTCTATGGCCTTACCTCTCTGTCTCCTGATGTAGTCCATGATCTTGTGTTCGCCCTCTCCGGGAACACTGGCATCAGACAAGATAACCTGGATGAAGAACAAAGATCATCAATGTTAGTTTTACAACATCAATGTTATACCACGGAGTGTCATATAACATTCTACGTTTGACGCACCAATGTTCCCTGAACTTCCATGTCAGTGCTGACATACAGTAGGTAGTGGCTACTTATTTATAGTGCCAACTGCTGAACACATTCTTGCCTGTTCTGCAAATGTTATTGTATGATATTTACCAGGAGCCCTTAGGAACAGTGTTACACTTACTGTGATGTTACGCCATCCTGGATCGTTGCTGAGTCTGTCGGCGACGTAGTATCGGAGACACTGAGCGAGGTTGTCCATAAACTCTGTTCCCTAGAGAAGTCACAACAAACACACTTCACCAAGAAATCTTGACGTGACATACAGTCAAAGATGAATCCTGTTTCCCTACAATATCCACACGAACATGAAGAAAACTTTACCACAAAGCACCAAAATAAAAATGTACCGTAATTTCCGGACTATAAGCCGCACCTTCAAAGTTGACTATTTTTTTCTTATATAAGCCGCACCGGACTATAAGCCGCGGGTGTTTTAATGTTTTTTTTTTTTTTTTTTACAGTGCACACAGTGTCCGCGGTGTGGTGAAAAGAGGGCAAGAGAGGAAATTAAAACAGAAGTGGATTTATAGTTAGAAAGAGTGCTAAAGAAGAGAGAATTCCGTTTTTTATTTTTTTATTTTAGTTACTCACAGTACTATTGACCAGTCCAACTCAAAAGATATTCGGCAGTTTCACTTTGAGCTCTTGTTCCGCCGCTGTCCATCAATGGTTATGACGAGTCTCGCTGGGTACAGTACGCCAAAGCGATATCCATTGACTTTAACCTTTTCGATGATGCTGTTGTATGTTGCGCGTTTCTGTTGCACCAACGCGGAGAGGTCCTGCCGGACGAAAAAGCGCGTACCCTCCCAGGTGAGGGGCTTCTTCCCCGCAGCCTGGAGGATGAGTTGACGGTCGGGCCAGCGGAGTAGGCAGATGAAGATGGCCCTCGGTGTCAGGCCGGGGTCTGGACGTGGCCGAGGCGCCCGGTGTGCCCTGTCCACCTCTGGTGGTTTCTCGCCTTCCTTCAGGTCCAGGATGTAACACAGGATTTTGCCACGAAAGCGTCCATGTCACCAATCTCAGCTCCCTCTTTTACATTGATCAGGCGAATGTTATTTCTTTTACTCCTGCTGATTAAGTCATCAACCTGCGTGTGCAGGGTTTCGATTTGTTTTTGCATTTTATCCACTTTCGGACTCACTGTGTTGTTTTTGTCCTCCAGTGCGCTGATGCGCTTTTCCGCATTAGAAACTCTGTTCACGTTGCCTTATTTTCTTTAGTGATTGAGTGGATGGACTTCTGCACGTTTTCAAACTTGTTTTCAAGCTGCTCAAACCTCTGAGCGATGTCGGACTTAATCGATAGTGTTTCACGGAGTAAAAGTTTAGCCCAAGCCGTGTATCTCCAGCCTCCAGCAGGTGAGTCATTTCCTCATTCATGGCGGTGATTGCTTCGTCTTTTTCTTTCTGCTTACCTGTGTTGTGTTATGTTATGTTATGTTGTTAAAAGAGGGCAAGAGAGGAAATTAAAACAGAAGTGGATTTATAGTTAGAAAGAGTGCTAAAAAAGAGAGATTTTTTTTTTTTTTTTTTGGAAAAAATCCATAGATAAGCCGCACCGTTATATAAGCCGCAGGGGCCAAAAAAGGCCAAAAAAGGGGAAAAAAGCCGCGGCTTATAGTCCGGAAATTACGGTAATCCCCTCAGAAACTTGGATTTCACTTGCAAAAAACACTTACAGTAGCTTGGTTTATCTAAATGTGTCCTACTTACTGGAGTGATACAGTTACTGTCAAACCTCTCCTTAATCTCCTCAGGTGGAAGATAGCCTCCTACAAAAGATTGAGAGGAAATGCATTAGGTTATACTGAGTGTGAGCTTTGGAGAAGGAACTTTAGAAAGTAAAGTTGACCAACAAAAAGAGTGAGAAAACAATGCGACTTCATGTGTAAATCTGACATCTTGGAGGATATGCATGTATCCACCTAGAACGCTTTGGTTTGTGTTGAAATGGTCAGTCTAGGTTCATATCCACCAATGAAGGACTGCACTGATTTAAAACAACACGCACCCCTCTGGAGGACCTCCTCCCTCATCCGGCTTTTCTCCTCGACCAACTCCGCTCCTTCTTTGGAGGCGCGAAAGCGTCTGGAGCGCTGCTGGTTCATTTTGGCACGAGGAGCCTGGAGAAAGTCAAACAGTGTGTTATTAGATGATTCCCAATAACCAGAATATGACAGGTTGGATGCCACAGATCAGCCGGAATAAGCTTCTGGCATACTCTTCGCGCACGCGCTGGAGGCGGGGATCCGAGGAGGGCGCGCGCAACCTGCGCGGGCCAAAACAGAACATACTCAGTGCGCAGCTCCAGGCAGTCTGAATAAAATTGAATGTAACGTTCCCAATTCTATGCATTAAATTATAAAAAACGACCCTCAACATTTGGGAAGGCTAAGCCACACAACTAGTTCGTTATAATCGAACGCCATGCTTCAAAGGCAATTTTACGATGGTGAGGACTCAATCACAGCAGATATCCACTGATAGCCTACCACGGAGATCTCACAGGCACAGGCAGCAAAACCCGATGCGCTGATAGAAAAATCTCCATGGACGCGCCGCTGCGCTCAGGCCTCGCCCCCCGACACGCCCCGTGCGATGACGTCATAATCGCCGTGCGCCCTATGCGCTTGGCTGGGCGCGAAGAGTATGCCACAAGCTATACTGAGCCACGTAAAAAGATCTCATCTACTGTAGGCACCAAGGTAAAGGAGCTCTAAAGCAATCCAAAGTACGTAGGTAAAAACAAAAGCATTTCAAAATATGAAATAACTGAACCTACATAAAGGTTTGTTGTTAACCTACTTTGCACTGCCTTGAATATGTTTTTTTCTTCACTAGAAGACATGTTTTCCAGAGAGCTACTATGTCTTTCCAGTCTCTATCAGTTTCACTGTAGGCTATTTCAGTCTCTATACACTTGTACAATGGCGAATGGGCCAAAGCTGCATATAAACAGATTCTCCAAAATATTTAGGATATCTGGAATATGAGCAGGGGGCAAAATTAACACCAGCAAAAGGCTCTGGTCACACACACCAGTGTTTCCCATACATAAAGGAATTTGTGGCGGGCCGCCACAATAATATTTTGACCGCCACAATAAGATGTTGACCCCAAAAAAAAAAAAAAAAATTTTTTTTACAGTGCACCTGAACGCAACATGCAAGACATCCGCTGAATAAGTGTCCAATAAATGTTCATGTCATTCTGGCCAATACTTCTGTTATAGCATTTCAGTCTGGAATATGGAATATCTTTCAATAATGATGCTAAATTGTCAAATACCGCCATCTGCTCGCTACCCAGGCACTTATGTATGTACTTAACCTAACTAACTTAACCTAACTAACTATCCGGTGTGCACAACACTGTCAGCCTAAACTCCGGCTGACACCCCAAAAACCTACAATCCGCTACAGAAAAATGTATATTGTTTGTTTATTAACTGGCCCCTCGCCTTCTATCATTTCACGAAAGTGGCAAAGCAAGTTGAGTATCCCTGACCTATAGGGAGAAATTTAGTTTGTCATTGTAAACCCACAGCACAGTAATGATGACATGTTCTTCATAGATCTAGCCTTTTAATTTTGCTCTTAAGCTTTCTCAAAGTACACCAAATTCATGCATTTTACTTTAAAATGTTTAAAAAAATCTTGCGGGGGGGCATGCCCCCCCGCGAGATTTTTTTCACCACAAATTCTCAAAATCCTGTGGGAAACACTGCACACTGACTGTTTTACACCCGTTTGAAACCACAGATAAGGCTGGTAAATAGTGGGCATCACTGGTATATTTTGTATACATCCGACGGTGAGGCCGTGGATGAAAAGGTTAGTTTCTTATCAGAGATGTGAGCCATCATCCAGAAAAGCTGATGCATTGGAGATGCACCCAGTCTTTGTTGGAGCTGCACTTCTCTCTGACTGAAAGTAGATCTGTTACTTACCACTCCATCAATGGCCATGTAGAGGACTCTCCTGGGCCGCACGATATTGAACAGACGATCGATGTACTCAAAAATGGCTACCATCATATCATCTTCATTTTTGGGTGCAGGTCTGAGGAGGACACCAGGTTGATGTTCAGAGTGAGGGGGTGCAGAAGGTGGTGTTTTTGTACTTAGTAAGCATTTCAAATGTCAATTTTTATCTTGTTGAAAGTGCAAAGCCAGAAACGTATCCCAACTGTCAACTAAAACTTGGATTGTGAGCCTGAAGGGCCTGACACACACTTGAAAAACACATGAAAGGACTAGCGGCAACTAGATGCCGACCGATACGTCACCTCGCGTCTCCTGTGTCGGGGCTAAAAAGTTGCATTTGAACACACCGCAAACACGACAGCCGACGGGCAACTAGCACGTACGTTCCGTGTCTGCGTGAGACCCGAGTCATGAAACATTAGAGAACGTAGCATTTGCCTAACATTTCGTTCACTTAAACAGCTTTTAAATATAGCTACTTCTAATCGAGAATATGTCTGATCAAAAGTTGCAAATGACACTGGTGTATGTCAGCCCTCGTCTGTTTTTTTGCTGAAAAGAAGAGGCGGAAGCAGAAAAATAAGGAGAAACCGCTTACTGTCGGCTTGGTGTGTCTAGGGCTTAACCCTATTTCCAATATGTCCTACTATTTTCTATGGAGCGAAAGTATCGGCAGTAAACCTGTCCGTTTAATGTTTCTTGTTTTATCAGCAACCTCACTTTAGTTGCAGAACATGACTTAAGACATTTTACCAGCCTTTATCACTCTTCAGTTTGACATACATCCAGTCCATGAGGTAGCACTTAATAACATGACATCTAAACTGGGATGCAGAACAGGTGCGCTTCCTCAATGGGCCTGCTTGGCTGTGGGTGCTCAGCGACAGAAGATACTTGTAGAATAAATCACTCCATGAGTGGAAATAGCAGCACTCCAAAGATTAAGATGCAAGACTTTGCTCAAGTTTCCATTTTCTTTATTCAAGGCTAGGCTAACGTGTGAAATCTAAACTCTTAGAATGGGGTTGGCTGTTATTTCTGCAATCTTCGAGCATGGAAATACTTCATGATGGGCAGTAGCAAGCAATGAGAACTAATCCTAAAATAGGACATTTAATTGAAATATGAGCTGCTTGTAGGATTATACATATTTCAAATGCTGAATTTGTCATAAGATGCTAACGATTCTGAAATTGTTGTTTTTTATTTGTGGCGGGCAAAAGGTTTGCAAGAAGACAACCAGTTGCATTATTAACATCCTTCTCTCCATACAAGATTAAGAGCAGCACGGGGACAGCCTGACACTAGCTTTACCAGCAACTTAAAACACTTATCCCCAACCTTCAAATCAAAGTTTGACTTTGCACTTTGACAGAGACAAATAGAGGGGTTTATCTTACTTGTCTTCAGGATGACTACACGGGTGAATGATCCCGTTCATGTCCAAGTACAAGTTGTCGAACTCCACCTCGTTGGGGTTTGGCTTGCTGGTGTCCACAGGAATACGGACCCCATTGCATTCCTTGGACTGGGAAGAGAAGCCAGAAAATCATCATGTAGTTGTAGCTGTTATCAATGTTGTACCTGCATGATTCATTTACAATCTAAACTTGAAAAGACCTTTATTAAAAAAGTCATAACTAAAACGTCTATAAAACCTATATATTGTTTTATTTATTATATTATTTATTTTTCAGATAGACACAATCCTAACTCAGCAGTCAGCAGCAGGATCCAGCAATGGTGGCATGAAATCCATCCCTCCAACCCAGAAAGTAATACAATGCCTTTAAACGTTAATATGGTATTTGTTTACACAATGAATAACGTTAGTGTGTAGAATATTATGAGTTTTTGAGCTATCCATCTCACCTGTAATTGTGATTCAGCATTAGTGGATGAGTTGCTAAGTGATACATTGTTCTTTTTTTCAATTATTTAACGCTAGATCAAATTAATAGGCTATATATAGAGCTATCGTGTGCATGCTATTACACATGCATTGGGTTGGTGTTTGTTGTTGTTGGGAGGCTGGAGCCCAGGAAGAGCCACTGTTGAGTACAATACAGTAACGTTAACTAGCTAGCTAAATGCCAGATGAAGTGTCGTCACTAATTTCTAGCGTTCAAGAGAACAAACTAGAGAAAGACGACGTGGCGTTAACAAAGGGGTAACGTTAGTATTTGTATTACTTTATTCAATAACACAGTAACGTTATCTCACGTTAGCTAGCGTTCGCAGGGTATCGGAGCCGATGATGTAACGTTAGTACGTTGTTAGCAGTCTTTGTTGCTAGGCTAGCTAGCAGGCTATGGTTAGCTACTCACCCGCTCCTCAGTGCAGTGCACAACAATAGAGCTAAATTTTCGACTGAGCCAACGGAAAAACGCCGGGACTCCCATCTCCGGCAAAGTTATCACTTAACGCTCAGCTTCTTAAAAAATGTGAATGGTACGAAACGTTTAAAATGGCTTAAGTTAAAACACGAGAGTTGACGATGGTGCTAGCAGTTTGGCTACATGCTGCACGCCATGGCAAACTACTTCTTCCGGGTCGTCGTCTTCTTCTGTTTGGTTTAACGGCGGTTGGCATCCAAAATGTTGCATTACCGCCAACTATTGGATCCAAACTGAACTGATCTGAATTGAACAAAAAATAAACTAAAATAAATCCCACCCATTTCCCATTCTACTACACCTCTCTGACCATAGATATATGTCTCTGACTCTCCTTCTCAGCTGATTGAGAAAGCCTAAAAGCTTCTCTCAACAGCTTCTGCACATCATCTCCACAAACCCCCACAACACCCAGAAATCTCTTTGCTGCATCCGCCTCTTCTCCCCCTCTCTCCTCTCCCATCCTCCCCCTCTCCCCTCCTCTCCCATCCTCCCCCTCTCTCCTCTCCTCTCCCCCTCTCCCCTCCTCTTCTCCCCCTCTCTCCTCTCCTCTCCCCCTCTCCCCTCCTCTTCTCCCCCTCTCCCCTCCCATCCCCCCCCTCTCCTCTCCCATCCTCCCCCTCTCCTCTCCTCTTCTCCCCCTCTCTCCTCTCCCCCTCTCCCATCCTCTCCTCTCCCCCTCTCCCCTCCTCTTCTCCCCCTCTCTCCTCTCCCATCCTCCACCTCTCTCCTCTCCCTCTCCCCCTCCCCCTCTCCTCTCCCATCCTCCTCCTCTCTTCTCCCCCTCTCCCATCCTCCCCTCTCCTCTCCCCCTCTCCCCTCCTCTTCTCCCCCTCTCTCCTCTCCCATCCTCCCCCTCTCCCCCCCTCTCCTCTCCCATCCTCCCCCTCTCCCCTCCTCTTCTCCCCCTCTCTCCTCTCCCATCCTCCCCCTCTCCCCCCTCCCCTCCCCCTCTCCCCCTCTCTTCTCCCCCTCTCTCCTCTCCCATCCTCCCCCTCTCCCCTCCCACCCTCCCCCTCTCTCCTCTCCCCTCCTCTTCTCCCCCTCTCTCCTCTCCCATCCTCCCCCCTCCTCTTCTCCCCCTCTCTCCTGTCCCATCCTCCCCCCTCCCCTCCTCTTCTCCCCCTCTCTCCTCTCCCATCCTCCCCCTCTCCCCTCCTCCCCTCCTCCCCCTCCCCCTCTTCTTCTCTGGTTCCCCCCACCCACCCCAGTCAGCGGTCGCCTTTTATACACGCCCCAAACAGCGCAGGACAACGTGATTGGCTGGCTCAGATTTGAACAGATCTGAGCCAGCCAATCGCGTTATCCTGTGATGACGTAATGTCCTGTGCTCCATGACCGGATGGACCATATATGGACTTCCTCCCCCCGACTGGCTCGTACCACGTCCCCGTGCAATCCATAAAGGTACATGGACGTTACTCTGTAGAAACTACAAACTAACAAAATCACGAATTGCTCTGTTTTTGGAGCTCTGCATGTCTGTGTTTGTCTAGTTAACGCGCTAACGTTAGCTAACGGCTAACATTAGCTAGCTAGCTAGCTTACCGGAAGCGATATTTTTATCGGATGATGGCGAAGGCATAACCCACCCCTGGCCCTCTCTCCCTCTGATTAGTGGCAGCGTTATAAACCATAGATATGACTATATTAAAAACAAACACACTGGCGTCTTTCATGCAGGCTAGCAAGCGTAACTGCTGTAGCCTATGTCTGTCTGACCCACTGAGTCTGACGGTCTGACCACAGACTGTAGAAAGAGATGTAATGCAGGATAGCCAAGCGAATGTGTTTGGATGGAAGTTTGACGCTAGGCCAAACAGAGGCAGAGAGGAGCGGGTTATGCCTTCGCATAGCCTTCGCCATCATCCGAAAAAAATATTGCCTCCGGGACAACAACGCTTCCTACCCAGCTTGTGCACGTCTTTCCGACAGGGGTGGTTGTTATGGCAACTATCAACAACAACAACAACAACAACTACTACTACTAACTACTACAAGACATAAAGACCGAAATAGGCTACCTTGATAATGTGTCTGTCGGAGACACGGCCTAACGTTAACATTTAATATGAGCCGAATATCAGCCTGCGCTCAGCTATGTATACAGGAAGTAAACCGGATATTCAGGTGATCAAAGAACAAAGAAAAAAAACAATTATAATTCAAGTTTAAACAGTAAGTGTGCAGCTGCAGCATATATTATTATTATTTATTTTTATTTTTATTTTTTTACTTTTCAACTGAGCATGCAGACAATTAAAATAAGGGTGCAATGCGTGCTTTTGCACCCCTGTAAAACCGGGCCTGTGTGACACTCTCATTTCTACAAACATATATACTGTGACCAAACTTCCAACAATTCTTACACTGCAACGGCTTTTGGCAAAATACTGTCTTACTCTCCTCTTTTGAATTTTATTTGCATATCTACTGAAACATTAATTTTATGCACTTAAATTCCTAGAGACAGACCATCATGTGCTTGATTGGATTTTAATGATTTAGACGAAGGTAAACCTTTCAAAAAGGCCATAAAAATATTACAACAATAAAATATGCCTATAGTTTCAGTGATATTTAGGCCTATATAATTTTACAGTCATAAAAATATCCTATTGAGTTATGGGACCCTCCAAACGGATGTGAACATCACTGCAGCAGCATACTGACACAACACATTTGAGATTAATTTGGTGGTTTTTTCTCCTCTCAGGGTTCATCCCGAGGAAAAACAAGGACTCTAAAAAGAAGGATAAGACAACACTCATGTCACAGCGTTTGAATGTTGCATTGGGGCCAGACTCCAGGGCCAGTACTATTCAAGTCAAGTGAATGGGGCAGAGAGGGTAAGTGCCACTATAAACCATCATATCTGTGTCGTTTCACCTTGAATTGAAAAATGCTTCCGCCAGATTTTAAGAGAACACATTATGTGATGTGAGAACACATTGTGTTGACTGATGCTCTGTTTGGTCCTGTATCATGATGTAGTTAACTAATCTAGGGGCTCCAAACCGTTTCAGTGGAGGCTCAGTGAATGGAAGTGAAAAAATATTAGTTAGCAAAAGGAGATCACATTTTGCTTAAAGAGATAAATGCCTTCAGACAGACCTTTCTTATGTATTTGGTAGAGTCTGAAGTCCTATCCCAAACAGCAATATCAGACTATCTTGGCTCAATTGTTGAGTGTCTATGGGGTCAAATAAAATTATCATAGGCATCCAGGAATTGAGCGAAACTAAGCAAGTAAACTAAGGAGAAGAGAGGGGGAGTCTCACAGTCTCAGACTTTGAAAACCCAGTAGTACCCAGAACCAAACTGGACCTGTCTATTAGAAAGCTGAGACTTGGACTCATACAGAACCAATAAATGTCAGACCCGGACCCGACCCGCAGTCGCTTCTTTTGAATGGACACGAGACCCGGCCGGGTCAGGGTCGGACCCTCGGGTGTTTTTCTGGCATACCCGAAGACCTCTCGTCATAAGTCTCGCCTCCTCCATGTTAGTGAATGGGACATGATCTAAACTAAGAAATTCAAGTAGGCTACATTCCATACATTCATTTTGTCATTTTACATAGTTCTTATCGTTGATGTAGGTTTAAGTGCTCATTTGACAGATAAGAGTGATTTTAATGAGTTATTTGACAATATAAAAAGAGGTGATTGACAGCTGTGACAACCAGTCACCGGGTCCACTCAGGTCCCATCCGAGACCCGCAGCAAACAGTACCGGACCCGAGCCAGACCCACGGTCACTTCTTTTGAATGCACCCGAGACCTGGCCGGGTCTGTCTCGGGCCCTCGGGGGTTTGGGGACACCCAAAGACCTCTACGCCAAAACGTGTAATGGACCTCAGGACTGCCAGGGCACCCTGTCGGTGTCATGTTTTGCCTCAGTCCAACGTGTCAGCTAATTTGAAAATGTTGAATTTCATCCCAAAGGTTGGTGTTACAGTTATGTTTAGGCAAGTAACACAACTTAACTAGAGTCAACCCTGACATGGTGCCTGAGGCCCGGTGGCTCTATGATGTAAATGGACGATGGCTGTGAGCTTTGACATGCTGCATAGCAGTTTTTATTTTGTTTGATTGATTGATTGATTGATTGATTGATTGATTGATTGATTGATTGATTTTCTTTATTTAGGTGTGGTGCTTCCAATGAAGCCCAGCCCATATGGGCTTACAGGACACTTTTACTGTTCATCATTTAAACAATGATCAAACATAAAACCAACAAAAAACACCAAAAATACAGACAGTGAAGTTGTACAGCATGAAAACCACAGCCTGAACCTACATAAAGAGCTGTGCTTGCCTATCCGAGGCCTTAGAAATACAGTTAGCAGTCTTAAATACTTCAGTCTTAAACAAGCATAGTAGTTTCTGCATACTAATAAAATTGTACTCTGAGGAGGTAAAGTCTTAGCAAGGTAGAAGAAAAGTTGCTTCTTTGATACAAACAACTGAAATGAGTAAACCGTTTTCTCACACAGAAAAGGACCAGAGAGAATGTATGTTTGGTGATTTTTCTGTACATGTGGGAAAGCAGACATTGAGGTAATTAGTCAGTGGATTTGCTGACTGGAGCCTTGTGGCAGAGGGAGAGGGCCCTCTGGTGGACTACAGCTATTACAACCAGGAGGGAAACCACTTTGGCATTGTCCAGACATTTCACAACTGCAGCCACACTTGGATGAAAAGATGGAAACGTGTAACAGTCACATTCATACAGTGTTGATCAAAAACGAGGTCCATCTCACACTGTTTAATGGGCAGAAATACAGATTAAAAACTATAGACAAGAATTTAATTGAAGAATTGTTTCCTCGGGATGCTGAATTATCTGCATCATCTCTTCAATCTCTTCCAAAAACGGATCCGTAAAGTATATGAACTTTATCTTATCTTATCTTAAAACTGATTTTTATATACTATAAATATATACAGTATAATGAGCTTTAATTATTTACTCACCTCCATCTTATGGTGGCTTACCTTGTTTTTATCGGCTTTTCAATCAGTTGTAAAACACTCAAATCAATGCCCCTATGTAATACAATTGTATTAACAGAATTGAAGTTACATTGAGAATTAAAATAATATCTCTGCAAATCACACGCACGCACGCACCCACCCATGCATGCACGCACGCCCACACACACACACACACACACACACACACACACACACACACACACACACACACAAATGTACATTTCCTAATAAGGGGTAATGCCTCATCTCAATGGCAGCCGGGGTGGGGGGGGGGGGGGGGGGGGCTTAGCTTTTGAGGGTAAATTACCCGGGTAAAAAACACAGCACTCACCAGAACATTCAAATATCTTTTTATTCCAAGCGCTGAGAGGATTAACCCAGTCGCCAGAATATAACGTTGGCATGTACTGTATGTGCAATCTCAACAAAACGGTGGTTAATTTGAAAACCTCGTCGCCTTTCCAACGTTATAAAACAACTTTAACAATTTTTGTTATGATAGGCAAGTAAAACTACTTTGGTTATGTTTTAGCAAGTATAAAGTAAGTATGATGTGTGTTAGGCTAAAACAACAAAACATTTAAATGTACAGGTTGGGATCATGCAGAACAGGTGCGCTTCCTCAATTGCCTGCTTGGTTGTGGGTGGTCAGCTACAGAAGATACTTGTAGAAAAAAATCACTCCATGAGTGGAAATAGCAGCACTCCAAAGATTAAGATGCAAGACTTTGCTCAAGTTAAAAAAATATATATATTCAAGGCCAATGTTAAATGTAGGCTACACTTTGGAAACCCTGGGGATCAAACATGGGTCTCCGGTGTGAATGGCATTATTATTTATTTAACATTATTTAATAATGTTATCATGTTAAATACTGAAGATACTGCTACATGAGTGGGATTTAGTTTATGCGTTAAAAATACAAAAACCGGTATATCACTATCAGCGTGACGTCACTGCCACCCAAAAATGCGTAACCCCGCGGGAGTTAACTAGTATGAGTTGTGCCAAACAAACGTTCATATCTCAAAAAGTATACTGCTTATATTTTTGACATTCTGAGTGAGAGCAGAAGTAGCTCAAGAGTTTGATGTAGGCTATAATATATGCATGTCGTGTTGAAGCTGTGTGAACTGTTGCAGTTTTTAAATTAAACACGGTAAGCCGGCTAGAGTCAGACCAGGAGGCAACTAGGCTGGCAGGACCTATACAGTAACCTGCGATGGGTATTTGCACCCAAGACATGTAAATTGATAAAGAGACGGATAATAACAGGGGAGGATCGAGGAGGGGGAGGGGGGGTCTATTTTACTCCTGTGCCTGGTTCCGCGCCAACAAAGCCGTTGCTAAGCTAACGGCGCTCATTCCTCCTCCCGCCTTTTGATCAGCCGATCCCTTCATGAAAAGCTTAGCGGGAGTTCTCGTGGCATAATGGATCAATTTGTGTGTCCAAGGTTGTTATCCGGCCTCGGGTTGGCAGAGTGTCTTCACATCTGATCCCCCTTTGAGTCTGTTTCTGCCCATTGTGCAGTGCCAAGAAAGACATTTACGCCCACCGGCTTTTCTCTCTCCCTCATCCTTCCATTCATCCCCACTGAAACACGCATGAACTCGCCTTTTACTTCCCGTTAGCCTTTGTACTCGCATTTTCCCAAACGCTATGACGTTTTGATGAATGTTTTCTTTGTGGGAGCGTGTCGGGGTACGGCGAGACCAGTGTTGGGGGGGTAACGCATTACAAAAGTAAAATCTTACAGGTAATATATTACTTTTAGCAGTAACTCGGTAATGTAACTTATTACCAATAGGATTTCAGTAATATTACAGCAGTTACTCTGTCAAGTAACGCAAATTACAACTTAAAAGTGAGCTGCTGAAACTGAGCTGCCAAGACTTTTTTTCCCATCAAAACAAACTTATTATACTTTCAAATGACAGTAACTAGTAATATGAAGTATATTACATTTTGAAAGTAACTTGCCCAACACTGGGCGAGACACACAGGCGAGATTGTGCTCCGTGTCAGTTTGGGGTTTGGGGTGTTCTTTGGGGGGGTCACAATCATAGACCGTCTAAATATAAGTACGTAACCACTGTGATGTCACCCATTGGTCTTTGGACTCCGGTTTTGAAGCCTCGAATATGAATGCCCCTAGAAATGTAACATTTTTCCTGGTTCCACCTCAACAGCTCCCTACCATCCTCGGGCCGCAAGTAAGAATTGGCCTGCCCTAGGCCATAAATCAAACACACCCTCACTTTACTCAGCATCAGTTCAGGTGTACCTGCGTGATTCCAGACTCAGATTGTGATCATTTCCTGTGATGTCGTTTGGATGTATTTCAACTACCTTTTCGTTTGCCAACCTATAATGTTTTTAGAGTAGTTATGCTTTTCATTGGGAAGTAGCTATTCGTTTGGTAAACTACAGTTTTAAAAGTAGTTTCCCCAACACTGCTGATGGCATGTTTGATCTTTTTTTGGTGATGTCTTCAAATTAGAAAAACAGTTTTTGATCCCCATTAGCCTACAGCAATGGTTCCCAAACTTTTTTGTCTTATGTACCCCCTTGAGCTGTTTTGCAATGCCTAGGCTACCCCCTCACTCATGCCTAGTACCCCTCACTCATGCCTAGGCTACCCCCTCTCATGCCTAGTACCCCTCACTCATGCCCAGTACCCCTCACTCATGCCTAGGCTACCCCCTCACTCATGCCTAGTACCCCTCACTCATGCCTAGGCTACCCCCTCACTCATGCCTAGTACCCCTCACTCATGCCTAGTACCCCTCACTCATGCCTAGGCTACCCCCTCACTCATGCCTAGTACCCCTCACTCATGCGTGTTGATGATTCTCCTACATTTGTTCTATTAAACTCATATTAAACCTTTAGTAGGCCTCTCTATCTGATTAGTACATCATTTGAATAACTCCCCTTTAATACAATTCTGACCGTTTTCGAATGGAAAAAGTCGCCAGTTTTACCAAGATGGGCCTATGAAATTATTTGGAATATTTTTCATTTTTTTTTCATTTTGGAAATAAATTGTAATCCCCAATCCAAGTTCCAAGTACCCCCTGCAAGCTGCTCAAGTATACCCCTAGGCCCTAGGGGTACGTGTACCCCTGGTTGGGAATCACTGGCCTGCAGTATGTCTGAGTTGACATGGACAGGGCTGCCTGCGGTGGCTGAACAGTATAGCAGCAGGTTACACGGCGGCGATACACTCACCACCACATACCCAGATAGACACACGGCAATAGGATCAGTGGTGAATCTCCGCAGCAGAGATAATTGAAAAGGCCGGTGTGCAGTGCTGATGCTCTAAAACACTCTGGCCGAGGTAAAGCGCTTTAATTGAGCTAAATTTATCTCAATAAGGCGCTCACTTAAACGCCAGAGACGGCGGCGCGGCGAGATGGACGACGAGGCCCTTAGCAGCCCATTAGCACCCGAACACACAGGCAGAGCCTGAGTAGAAAGCGTTTGAATAACAAACACAGTTCTCCACGTTAGTCTCTCACTGGAGTGGGACTCAATTATTGTTAATGGACATTTGCCATATAGGCTACATTTTAAAAAGGGAACGCTCCATCCTGCTGCAGAGCCCAGTTTGAGTTATAGAGAGCCAGAGTGGATGTCACTTCCTGCCTGGCCATGCTTTCCAAAACTGCCCCCTGTTGGAGAGAAACGGCAGCATCACGGGGCCACCGGGGGCCTCAGTCAGGATGGCCCCCAGAGGTCAGGAGTCCATCGCCCTCAAACAGGCAGCTGTCTGTCTGAGGACAAGCTTCAAGTGGAGGAATCTCACTGCAGCGCCGGTGGATTAGAAGTGACTCAGTCCGGGGCTCCCGCCCGGTCGAGTGGAGAAACTTGAGTTTGACCTTGGATCAGGACGGATAGATCCTTTTTAAAGTCTCAATGACATGGAAACAAACTTGCTTGTTCTCCTCGTTATTCACCATGTCACTATAGACTGCCAAAGTCACGCCCTCTTCCGGGTTAAGCTGTAATTAGGCTTCCCGCATCGGCGAGTGTCCGTGCGGAAAAGTGGCGTCAAATCAGCAGACACGCCCCTCCGCAAGGCTCCTGTGCGGACGGTTTTCGCCTGGCCGTGCACACCCCGAATTGTGTAACTGCGGACGCGGCCCGGGCGGACAAAGTGGAGTTTTCAAGACTCCCACTCACTTCCACAAGCAGAAACCTGCACAGAGTATAAAAGCTCCACACGTTTTCTCATCAGGATCCCGTGTCTCTCATTTTTGTGCGGCCGGACCAAACGTCAAGCATATTCCCAGCTTTAGGCATAGGAACCAAGGGATTTTCTAGGGAAAAGGGGCGATAGGAATAGGAAGGTTGTAGAGAGTCGGGATTGGAGGGGAGGGTACACTGGAGTTGAGAGATCCTGTTTTGGTTCAGGCAAGTAAACAGGGCATTACAATAATCCAGACGAGAAGTGATAAAAGCATGGATAACTATTAAGATCATTCAAAGAAAAAAAAATCTAATTCGAGAAATATTTCTCAGCTGGAGAAAACAAGACTGAGTTCACTTTTTAATATGGGACTCGAGCGTGAGGTTCTGGTCTAAAGTGACTCTCAGAGGTTCTTGACGGTAGGAACTACGTGTTGAGCTAGATTGCCGAGAGCAGGCAGACGTTGGCTATGGGAGTGCTCAGGGCCAATAATACGGATTTCAGTTTTGGAGGAGTTAAGCTACAGGAAATTTTCTGCCATCCAGTTCTTAACAGATGCTAGACAGTTTTGTAAAGAAGAAAGTTTTGCTTACAGGACAAATACAGCCGAGTATCATCAGTGTAGCAATGAAAGGAAATATTATGCTGCTTGATGATGAGACCCAGGGGGAGTAAATAAAGAAATAAAATTGGACCCAGTATGGAACCCTGCGGGACCCCATAATTCGACAGTGTTTGAGAGGAGGTGAATCCGTCCACAGACACAGCAAACTTTCTGTTGAAAAGGTACGAGGAGAACCACTGGATGGCCGTCCCTGAGATACCCACCCAAGTCCTCAACCTTTCCATCAGGATGCCATGTCCACTCGGGAGGACAAACAAGCCTTAAAGCGCCTAGTCCTGGCTCCCAGACACTCGTTGGGAACTTCTTGTCAAAAATAGTAGTTTGAACAGTGGAGAGAATGTCACGTAATGAAACAAACTGGAGATGCAGAGAATCACTTTGTAACACAGAATGAGCTTTTTAAAACATTGAAAATAGATGTCCTGAGCAAGGTTACATTATTTGATTCTGTTTTATCTGTTTACAACCACACAACTTCTGCATGTCACCGCCCTTCTGCACGAAAGACTGTGGATTGGTTCTGCAACACTGTTTTTTTAACTGTCAAATAGTTTCCACTGAGTTTTATCAACGAAAGCTGGGAGAAAATTCTCAGTCTGTAGTTGAGTGACATGGATAGAGTCTGAGAACTGAGTCTATTACGCACTATAGGACGAATCAGCGTGACGTCACTTGCCACCCAGAAATGCGGAACCCCGCGGCAGTTAATAGTATGAGTTGTGCCAAACAAACGTTAATATCTCAAAAACTATACATCACATCGCTTATATTTTGACATTCTGAGTGAGAGCAGAAGTAGCTCAAGAGTTTGCTGTATAATACATGTCGTGTTAAAGTTGTGTGAACTGTCGCAGTTTTTAAAATGTAAACAGAGTTCGACGGCTAGAGTCAGACACACAAGCCTCATGCCACTTGGGCTCCATAGGGTTCCATTGCCGGTGCCACCCAGTGACGCGGTTTGTTTACCAAAATGCTGCTCGGCTGATCCCTCGTATACAACGCAGTCCATAGCAATAGCAGGCCCTGCAATTATTAACACATATTGTATTAATAATTGTCGTACTAATAATTCTGTCACCCTGATGTATTGTTGGAAACACGATTGGATGCTTTGTGTGCCACGTGCATCAAACGCGATTCTGAAAGATGGTGTGTGTGTGTGTGTGTGTGTGTGTGTGTGTGTGTGTGTGTGTGTGTGTGTGTGTGTGTGTGTGGGGGGGGGGGGGGGGGGGGGTTGTATGTCTTCAATTGTGAATCAGGTCAATGTTGTGCGCAGCTCACCGTGTGTAAAACAGTTCCCTGGGCTCTATAATGGTGTTGTTCCAGCGGCCCTCTGCCCCATGCTGCGACATTCAAACGGATCTGCGTGTCATTAGCCTATAGGAGCCTCCGGGCGGCGGCCACATGAAAGCCACGGGGCTGATCAGCGGGGCCGGGCGGGCCACGCGGCTCCCCGGGGGGGCCGGCCGCGTGCCTCCCGCCTGCCGGAGCGCACGCACCGGCCCGCCGCCACCGCCGCTTCTCTTGTTGTCACTTTACAGAAAGATGAGAGGCTGTTTAGCAGCCCACACGCAAACGACGTGGGCTGGGCTCGTTAGGAGTCAAACACGGAGAGGGGGCGGGGGCGGCTTAACGACGACCGGGGATGGGCTCATTTTACGCAGCCTGACGGATAATGTGAGCGCAGGGACGAGGCATCAGGGAGGAGATGTCTGTAATGAGGAAGAATGGCTACTAAACAGAGGAGGCCTCCTCAGCAGCTGCCCTCTGCCTGGAGAGAGTCGCAGTCACCTGACCCCAACACCCGCTGGATGGACTTCACACTGTGGGTGTAAATTAGGCGCCTTCGATTATGGTTTCTGTAGATCAGGGCTTCTCATAGCCCCGTCAGAACCGTTTCGGCTCGCTATGCTACCCTAGAAGAGTCCCGTCTCCCTACGTAGACTTGCATGCGACTTACTAATGTGTCAAAAATGACCAATTATCTGGCACCGCTGGTGAGGGGGGCACAGTGAGTGAAGTGAGCGGGCGGGGACTGCCCCCTAATGCCCGCTCGTGGCGCCAACACTGGACCTGCTCAATGGTAGCTAGAGAAACTCTAATTGTGGTGTTTTGCTCTGCAGTGTGAGCGAGACCCTCTCGGAAGAGCTTCACAGTTAATTGGCGTCTCGCAGCATGGCGGCAAGCGCCGGCGCTGCTGCACAACGTTAATGACAAAAACAAGCGTCAATCCTAAACGTGTTACTTTGCAGAGGTTTCAAAAGAGGAGAACTTAATTTGCTCGGCGAAAATGCCGTGAACCGAAGTCAGTACAACACGGATCTTTAATCACCTCCGGTAGATGAAGATGCTACATGAAAAAAACCCAATTGAAGATTCTTCTTGTATTTAGATCAAAAGCTATATTTCAAATCCAGAACAGCCGCTTTGGCCCGCTGAGCTGGGCTGCTTAGCTGTATGCGTAGAGCCGCCTCCCAGGGGGCACTGGGGCAGACCACCAACGCTTTGGGCCACCATGCTGTGTCCAAAGAGCACAAAGCTGCCCAGCCAAACGCTTTGGAGCTGCCGGCTGCCTCGGGCCAACACGGCACACGCAAAGACAATCAGCTGAGAAATGTTCTGTTTGCTTTAATAATAGTAATAATAATAATAATAATAATAATAATAGTAATAACAACAATAATTATAATCATTATAATAATACCTTGGATTTATATAGCGCCTTTCAAGGAACCCAAGGAAGCTTTACAATGAGACACACAATGACAAACAAATAAAACAATAACAGGGAGAACAGAGTTGACTAAAGGCTTTGTTGAACATGTGAGTTTTGAAGGTGTTCTTGAACGTGTCCAGGGATGGGGCGTTGCGTATCTCTCCCGGGAGAAGAGTTCCAGAGGATTGGGGCCGCTACACTGAATGCTCTGTTCCCAAAGGTTCGCAGGCGGGTGTGGGGGATGGAGAGGAGCCCAGTGTCTGAAGACCTCCAACTCCACGACAGGGTGTAGGGGTGGAGGAGGTCAGATAGGTACTAGGGGGCAAGTGCATGGAGGGATTTGTAAGTGAGGCGCAGGATTATGTAGTGGAGATGTAGTGGAGAGTAGCCAGTGGAGATGAGGGTGGGGGTGATGTGGTGCCAGGGCTTGGTGCGGTTATAAGAACCCGGGTATAGCTGAGTTCTGCACATATTGGAGGATGTCCAGGGCTTTGCTGGGTGCCCCATGGACACCTCCAGACGGGAGGTGATGAAGGCGTGGATGAGTGTCTCAGCTACAGAGTCAGAAAGTGATGGCCGGAGTCTAGAGATGTGTTTGAGGTGGTAGAAGGCAGATTTGGTGATGGATTTAATGTGACCATGAACTCAGTCTTATTATTATTACTATTGAGTTTGAGAAGGTTAAATGACACCCAAGTTTTCATTTCATGAAGGCAGTTGAGAAGAGACTGTGGGGAATGTGTGTGGATGGTTTGGTGCAGAGGTGTGTCGTCAGCGTAACAGTGGAAGCTTAGACCATGGTGGCGGATGATCTGACCAAGGGAGAGCATCTATTCTAGAGCATGTAGCATGTAGATGGTAAAGAGGGGGGGGTCCAAGCAGTAAACCAGCAGTGGTCAGGAGATCAGACTGTGGTTGTGCTGGTCGGCTTCCAGGTATGAATGTGCTCGCTCCTGAACAACCGCAAACCTTTTAGACGACGGCACCACGACGGCACCACTTTTCCCTAAAAAGAGAAGATAGTGAGACTCACCCTGTCTAAATAAAGGTAGGGGGAAAAAATGACCTCCAATCACTGAAGAGCTATAGTCCGAAGTGCTAGACAACGTCTCCATATCATTAAAAATCATTAGCTGGAGTCCAGTCACTAACATCTAGACAAGAGGATCCTGTCTGTGAGTGTGAAGGCATTGTCTCTCTGTCAACAAGGACTGCCACCTGCTATTCTTTAAAGGAGCATCCTGCTGGCATTTTGAGTTACAGCCCATCATGAACCTCTGTCCACAGCAGGGATGGGCAAATCTGATGATAGAGAGGGCCACAAAACCATGTCCTCACTGCCAGAGGGCCAGATTGTGACCATGCACTTCCACCAGTAGGATACAGTAATGCCATTACTCAATTACCCATAACATTTTGACGATGAAATATATACTGGTAATCAAAGTTTATTAGACCAACATTTCTATTTTTCCTATTCAAAAGCATTTAGTAAGGGTTTGACTACCCTATTGAAGAATGCTATGCTACCAAGTCTGTAAAGGTGATCGATGTGGGATATATAGAACCATAGAACCCATTCTCGTTCAGACGAAGTAGGTATATACCTTCTGGACGGGGTATTTCTGTTTCGACAGTCGGCCGGCGGCCCAATTAAACTCCATCCACGTGAACTAGTCTCCATTAAAAAGGCTGTGACCACGCCCCTGTGTGCCTCTCCCCCTTCCCGCCCCCGCGGCACGCAGCGGAGGAAGGCTTCCTCTCTTCCCCGGGGCGGCTGTGACCGAGCCGGGGTCACGGCTAATCCTTCGGGGAGTTCTCACATTGTCTCCCCACAACCCGGGGGGGTCAGACGCTCAGAAAGGCCACGGCTTAGTTAAACATCTATTAGTGCAAAACTGCGACCCCCCCCCCCTAATCTAGACCCCCATATATATATATATATATATGGTAAATGGTAAATTGACTGTATTTATAGAGCGCATTTTATATAGTCTATCGACGACTACCCAAAGCGCTTTTACATGAATACCTCAGATTCACCCATTCACACACGACGGCGTCTGCAGCCATGCAGTGCGCTATAGGAGCAGAAATTGATGCGTGAGAGAGAGGGAGAGAGGGAGTGAGAGACAGAGGGGGGAGAGAGAGTGAGATAGCGGCAGAGAGAGTGATTGAATAACGCCGTGGGTGCATCCCCGCCGGCCAGCGCACTGAATAAGGCCTGGTTTTGAAAAGCGTTAACCGCAAAATAAACGCCCGTTGGGAAGCTCGCTTTAGGCTGGTATTTAAGGCCGAAACGCCCATTCTGGCCTATTCTGGCACTGTGCCACGGCCTCTTCAGTGTAAAGCGCATTTCGGGGCGTAAAAACATGACAACTTTTTTTTCATGTCATTGTGCCTGCCTAAATACATTAGTGGCCTTTCCCCCAAAATACTGATGGTTCTGTCATTCTGTGGTGTATACCTTTCAGATCTGATGCTAAGCTAATAACGATAACAGTACAAATAATTGGCAAAAATCTAAAAATAAATATACAGTATTTACCCTAATGAGAAAAGGAGCAAATATTTATGGTAAAAAACGGAATAATCTGAATAGTATAATCTAATGTTAATTTAAAATTAAATATATTTAATATTCCTCTAAATCTGGTGTCAAACAGCCAACATATTTCACCGGCCGCCAAATGTTGCCCCCTCAGAATTTTGCCTTGCATGCCAAACTTGGGCTGAAACGGTGATGTCATCACTGATGTCATCAGTGCCAAACTTGGGCTGTTGAAAGATGTAGTTTCCTCGAATGGGCTTGAGTGGCAAAAAGTGGTAGAGTTGAGAACCAGACGATGGCTTATGCCCCTGGGCTAAAATCTCTATTAACGGAGGACCCCTTCATGAAGGTGAAGGAGTGTTGCTCAGGAGGGATGAGGAGCGGAGGAACATGAGACCAGGTGTTGCTCAGGAGGGATGAGGAGCGGAGGAACATGAGACGAGGTGTTGCTCAGGAGGGATGAGGAGCGGAGGAACATGAGACCAGGTGTTGCTCAGGAGGGATGAGGAGTGGAGGAACATGAGACCAGGTGTTGCTCAGGAGGGATGAGGAGCGGAGGAACATGAGACGAGGTGTTGCTCAGGAGGGATGAGGAGCGGAGGAACATGAGACGAGGCGCAACAGCCAAGATTGAGGAGAAACACCAGAAACTTGAATGAAAAAGAATAAGAACCAGGTCTAGAGTGAGACCAACCAGAAATGTGCCACAAGGCATCCAGAGTAGTAGTGTAGGGTTAGCACCCCTGTTAAAGAAAAAAAAAAACAATTTTTAGAACTTCCTCAAAAGGGTTACTTCCGCTTTTTTGAAAAGGGGAAGTGGTTTCTTTTTGGGTAAAAATCAATTTCTCAGTACTTCTGCAAAGTGCACTTCTCCATTTTTTTTTGTCTTGTGCTTAAAGTCATTTTGCGCAAAAAATGCTTTATTCCACTTGTTCTCCAAAGGGTACTTCTGTTTTTAAATCACTTTTCTTTTTGAAAAAGTGATTATTTCAAAAAAGCCCTCCAAAGGCTACTTCCCCATTTTACCCATACCACAGCTCACGACAAATACCACCGTTTTTTTTGATCTCGGGGGAAATACATTTGAGCAATCATTATGCAAACCCAGCTGGATCATTTATACTGTCTACAAAACACCTCTCTTTTGCTCGCTGTTGTTATGGACGCGGCTTGTGAAACATCAGCATTTTCTATCTCGGCCAAATACATTTGGCCCATTTTAGAGCTACTAAACTAGCCTACAGATTCTTCTATCTCAGGCCCCTCACCAAGACAGATATCTCTGCTTGCTCACTGTCTGTTGATGTTTTCTCTGACTCAACCGGCCCCCAGGTTCCCCTTTCCACCCCCTCCCCCACGTGACGTTGTCTATTACCACGGCCGGTGTTCTGTCGATTTCACAATCTCTGACTCACCCAGGCTTCCCCTGCCAGCCCATCCTACCCATCCCCCACATGACATTGTCTATTACCACGGCCGGTGTTCTGTCGATTTCGCAATCACTTCTGTTTTAAATAAACTTGTTTGTTTTTTTGACCGTCAGGTGGGGGGCGTTCCCGGCAGCACGTAACGCCCCTTGAAAGCTACGAATAGCTGCGAGATCAGGTGGGCGTTCCCGGCAACACGTAACACCCCTTGAAAGCTACGAATAGCGGCGAGATCAAGTGGGCGTTCCCAGCAACACGTAACGCCCCTTGAAAGCTATGAATAGCTGCTTGCTCACGTATTTCTCTGACTCACCCATAGAGCCCCCACAGTTTTTTCCTCCCATGCCCCACTTATATGTATGTACAATACAATGTACAATGAATCCACCATTCAAATATTCCATAATTGCATATTGTGCATGCAAATATTCCATAATTGCATGTTGAGCAGGCTATCTTAGCTAGTATAGCCTACTAATGTATAGCAAAGCATTCTGGGTATTCCCAAGGCTATTCTGTAGATTCCATCCGGGCAACACACACACACACACACACACACACACACACACACACACACACACCCACCCACCCACCCACCCACCCACTCACACACATATTCACAGCCAGCCACAAACACACGCACCCACAAATTCACAGGTAAACATGACACACTTCAGCATTCATGTGTGATATTATGTATTTTCCCATGTTTTTCCCACTCCGGATCCAATTGTGACATCACCATGATGATTTTTGATAGGCTATAAGCCTATTAAGCTTTGAACTAAATTTGATTAATACAGATTGAGGTTTCAATTTCAGGTTTGAATTGAAAACGATTGAATACAGACTATGGTGTATGACTATGCCGTTTGCCCTGTCTCCCTTATCGCCGTAATGCATTATGGGTAGTCAGATACTACCGGTACTTTGGCTAATGTATCAGCTAACGCTACTTACTTTGCATTACAGTAAAACGCCACTGAATGACCAAATTGATGCATTGATAAAAGTTAGTTTGTTGTTTATGCGTATGCAATAACGGATGCGTTATTATATTTACTGGAATACATACACACGACAGCCTATGTGTCCTATCAGAGTTTGTTACGTTATTGTACAGCATTTGGTTCAAACACAGCTGCATCACTATACGTGTGAGCGTAAGTATTAATGGTTTACAACTTGTTTGTGTTGTACAGCATTTGGTTCAAACATATGGCGACATTGAATCAGTGTTAGCTTAGCGCTAGCTAGCTAGCATACACTACGATCTGTAGAATTGGCCTGGTCTTCGTCGATATGACCAAAAATTGATATAACGTTACAGTAGCATGGACCCCTCTCGTTTTTTATTACAGTTGAAGATTTCACAAATCTCAACCACTCTCAATCTTGGTACAAACCAGACCCCGGATATCCGTGACCTACGGGTATTATTTCAAAATATGGAATATGGAACGTGAACAAACATCTTAGTTTTATGTATCTGTATTTTATATGATTATTTTAATAGTTACTAACTATATTATTATATAACTAACTAGTCCTCCTCACAGAATTGGTTAATTTACTGTGAGACTTTATGTTTTGTAGACAAGCCCCAAGTATATATATATATATATATATATAATAATAATAATAATAATGGTATATAATAATAATAATAATAATCTTTGTAATACAATTGTTATAAAATTAAAATGTATATCACACTTACAATATGCTTGTTGTATGTATTACAACTTAATTCAACTTTGTCTCTCCTCTCCTCCCCTCCCATCCCCTCTCCTCTCCTCTCCTCCCCCCTCCTCTCCTCTCCTCTCCTCTTCTCTCCTCTCCCCACCTCTCCTCACCTCACGTCTCCTCTCGTCTCCTCCCCTCTCATCTCCTCCCCTCTTCCCTCTCTTCTCCTCTCCTTACAAGCCTATAGATGAGGGATTTCAGACAATGTGTCCATTGTTACAATATGTTTGTTGTATGTATTACAACTTAATTCAACTTTTCTTACTACACATTCCAAACATTAACACACATCAAACACAACAACTCTTTTCTTACTACACATTCCAAACATTAACACACATCAAACACAACAACTCTTTCTTACTACACTTTCCAAACATTAACACACATCAAACACAACAACTCTTTCTTACTACACTTTCCAAACATTAACACACATCAAACACAACAACTCTTTCTTACTACACTTTCCAAACATTAACACACATCAAACACAACCACTCTTTCTTACTACACTTTCCAAACATTAACACACATCAAACACAACAACTCTTTTCTTACTACACATTCCAAACATTAACACACATCAAACACAACAACTCTTTCTTACTACACTTTCCAAACATTAACACACATCAAACACAACAACTCTTTCTTACTACACTTTCCAAACATTAACACACATCAAACACAACAACTCTTTCTTACTACACTTTCCAAACATTAACACACATCAAACACAACCACTCTTTCTTACTACACTTTCCAAACATTAACACACATCAAACACAACAACTCTTTCTTACTACACTTTCCAAACATTAACACACATCAAACACAACAACTCTTTCTTACTACACTTTCCAAACATTAACACACATCAAACACAACAACTCTTTCTTACTACACTTTCCAAACATTAACACACATCAAACACAACAACTCTTTCTTACTACACTTTCCAAACATTAACACACATCAAACACAACAACTCTTTCTTACTACACTTTCCAAACATTAACACACATCAAACACAACCACTCTTTCTTACTACACTTTCCAAACATTAACACACATCAAACACAACCACTCTTTCTTACTACACTTTCCAAACATTAACACACATCAAACACAACAACTCTTTCTTACTACACTTTCCAAACATTAACACACATCAAACACAACAACTCTTTCTTACTACACTTTCCAAACATTAGGCGTTTCTAAGATGTGGGGTCAATATCAATCTACAATCTAGATTGATTTGATTCATTAATTTGGCGTTCTCTCATGCAAAATATCCAACATCCAATATCCAGAAGTAGTGATTACTACACAGAAGTAACTTTAGTTCCACCATTTGCTCTTTGCTTCAAACATAATTTGGATCAGTTGTAACTTTGACCATTTCTAACAATTTCTAGACAGTGAATTTACACAAGCACTTGAGTGAAATTCATAGTACCTATAGGGACTGTGATTGAATGAACGCAGATTGTCAGATTTGTTTACCAAACCCATATCCTGGTGCCTGCAAGGGTCGTCTGTACCACTAATGTCAGCCACTATGTGTTACAATATTGGGCTGGTGTCATAGACCTGGCCCAAAAGTACATGCATCACATATATGTGTGCTGTATATATACATATATGCCTCTACCGTATGGGTTTATCATAATAGTCAAACATGGTTTTTCATGTTCTGACTTGCTGAAATATGTGTTGCATATATACATGTTAGTTAGTCATAATAGTCAAACATGGTTTTTCATGTTCTGATGTGCTGAAATGTTTTACACGTCACGTAAAACAGTTTTTAAAACAGTTAATTGGCCTACACAATGTGTAATTTCAGGTTATTGTAAGTTATTGCATAGTTGCAATCTTTCATACTTACATACTTACAAGTGGGTTGTTTTTTAATGGCATGTGATTTGCGGTTCTAATTACCCAATGTGTAAGGTGATTGTCAATTGTCTATTGTAAATTGTCAATTGTGTAAGGTGATTGTGATGTCAGGTGATTGTAAGTGTGTCATACATACCTACAAGCCTTCATATCAGTTGGTTGTGTCAATGATTTTCTGTATCTCTTGATGCGTCAGCATTGTCTTTGTCAGGCTTAGAAGCAATGTCTAAACAGTAAACAGTTTATGACAAGTGGTGGCAGCATGCTATGCTACTACACAAGACGTGTTATGGTACATAAATAATATGTAGCGTGTAATAATCTGAAGAACTCTGTCAGAGTTCTACCCTGTCATTATTTTTACATTTGACTTTGAGAACTATAATGAACTGTTAGTCTCTGTACTGATGTACAAAAGTAACAAGATTGAGGTTGTGAAATCTTCAACCGGAATAAAAAACTGGATATAATATAACTGAATCAGTTAGGCCAAACTATTATCAGTCAGGTCGGTAATGACCGGGGGAAATTATATGATTATTGTCCATTGTGTGTAGGATACAACTTTGTTTATCATTCTGCCCCCTCACACTATACAGTCTGTATTTAACTCAACACACTGTACCTGCCCCTTGACCTCGGAGGGGCTCTTCTGTCAACGGGCCTGAGGCAAGGTGTGATGATCACAAGCATTGTCCTAAATATTGTGACAATGAAATTGGTAAATTGGTTAAGCAAAGCAAGTAATGCTTATGTAATGTAGTTTGTAAGATGTATTTTACAAGATATTTTCTGAGATTTGGTTATATTAACTTATTATTTATATTATTATTCTATTATTATTATTCTAATTATTATTATTCTAATTATTATCTACTATTATTCTAATTATTATTATATTATTATATTATTATTATTATTAGGGGTTATTAGCTATACATATTAAAGTATAGATGATTGTTTTGCCCACCTTATTTGGTTGCCTTATCAAAACAAATGTATAGCATGTTAAAGTTTTAAATAAAGTCAAGTCAAGTCAAATCCAACAGGTCTTAATGTCAATTAATTTAGCTTTAACATGTTTTTTTTGAAACACACACACACACACACCCACACATTGACCCCTCTCATATATACGTAACTGCCTATAACTGTACATATATTCCTTTCACACACACACACACACACACACACACACACACACTTTTCAAAATAGACACTCTTTCATATTGTGATTCATAGTGATTCTTGTTTGTTTTATGTGATCCCGGTTTTTAAGCAAACCGGATCCAGTTTCCTTGTATGTGTACATCCTGTACAAGGTACATCCTGTACAAGGTACATACTACATTGGACTCAATGATCCACAGATGTATCAAACAAATGTATGTTTTACTGATACAAACGACCAAATTACCACAAATTCAACATGTAATGCCATTTTCTCAATAATTTTGGTCAAAACATTTGGTGTGACCCAGATCAGACATTGTAATGAGGACCTTGTTATCACTGGCATATACCCAGACTTGGCACATTGGATGTGCCCAAGATCAGACATTGTAATGACTTGATCAAAAATATTACAGACAATATATATATATATATATATATATATATATATATATATATATATATATATATATATATATATATATAGTAAATATAATTGTATAATATATTCAAAGTATTGTTAATTGTTAATTATTATTATTCAAAAAAAACCTGAAAATACTGTAAATACTGTAAATAAACTAAACTAAAACTTGGAACTTGTACTGTGTGTTAATTTAATGTGTTTTTGAAACACACAACCACATATCAAATCTCAAGTGAGATTTTTGAGAAAGAAAAAAGAGAAAAGAAAAATTCACCCTGTGCGCTCGGTGTTACAAAGCGCAGACTTTTGAACCCTAGCGGCTTCCGTCGAGCCGACTCGAACATGACGAGCGTGACGTAACTGTGACGTTGCTTGCTGCCAACCAAAACAGTTGCTCAGGGGAGGAGATGCCGTATTTGATAGGTACACAATGAAGCGAAAGCAAACGACTCAAACGACACTCATTCAGTGTTTTCGTAGGCCTCCCTCCCCTGCTACTGCAGCTGTAGCTGTAGATGGCAATACAGAAAGGAATCCTGAGGACTGTGATGAGGCAGCTGCTATCGCAACGTTACCTGATGATATCGACATAATTCAAACCATCCCTAGAAGATGTTTGAAGAAGGCAGCCATCCTGGCCACAATAGATCAAATACAACAAACCTACGGCGAGAAATATGCCATGGACATAACCGCACACATTTTACGGAAGATCGGGAGGGGCGATTTAGCCGAACGTTTAACAGGACCCATTTTTTAAAAAGCCACGCCCTCCATCTTACTTTTTGTTCACATTTGTTCACATTTGTTCACATTTGTTCACATTTGTTCTCTAACAAATTCCGGTCAGCGTCATTTTTGATGATCTCCTCCCATACCCCTACACCACGCCCTCCCCTAGACCTAGCTCCTCCTCCTCATCACAACATAAGGATAAAAGAGACGGGTTCAAAAGAGACTCATACCATTTTACACAATAAAAAAGACAGATATCATCATGGAGACCCCGTCGCCGTCACCATTGTCCTTCATTACATCTCACAGCCACTCTGAATCGGAGGAAGAAGAGTTGAACCCGTCTGATGTACGGATGTTCCGCGTCGTCATCACCCTTGTTCTTCATTACCCCACCTACCTCACCTCCTTCCTCACAGGTAGACCTTGAAGAGTTGAACCGTCTGATGTACGGATGTTCCCCGTCGTCGTCACCAATGTTCTTCCCCACCCCACCTAACTCACCGGAAGACCTTCCTTCTCCTCCGAACTCGCCCCTGACTCTGGACCAGCCAGATGGACTGCTCAGTTTTACTTTTCTGAACATTATAAAAGCCTGCACCAGCATGCTACCCCTTCAAGAGTGCAGGATGCTTCGGAAGCTTTTCTGTATGAACTGAGGGAAATATAAATACAAATTCCTTGTATGTAACTTGTATATATTGTGCCAATAAAAAATAAAATTGATTCTCATCATGATCTGGTTTTTTTTTCTTAATAATATTAATGTTGTACAAATGTCTGTTGTAATGAAATAATGAATAACATTATTACACAATATAATCCTAATGTTAATTTAAAATTAAATATTCCTCTAAATATCTAAATATTGCTCCTCTAATATATAAGTTGCAGACTCTCATTGTTCACCATTGTACGTACACAGCCTCCATTTACCCATGGGAACTGGTCATGGGTTAGGGTTGGGGTTTGAGTCAGGGTTTGGGTCAGGGATTTCCAGAGGTTTGGGGTATCGACGTGAAAACAACGTGAAAAAGAGTTATTTCTTTTTATTATCTTTATTGTTTATTTGAACAGGGACCGTATACAATAAAAATATATTGCATATAAAAATATTGCCACCACAGGTGCAAACCTACGTCACCAAATACACCATGGGCATAATCGTACAGTTACGCTGAGCTTCTCCTCCTTGCTCATCGGTCGCCGTCGCCACAGAGGCTGCGTCAGCCTGCGTCAGCTCTTTTCTTTTTTTTTTTTTTTTTTTTTTTTTTCTTTTTTCTCTTTTTTTTTTATATTTTCCTCCTCGTAATAGAATTGGTAGTGCCGGTCCTGGGAAAAGTCGACAAAACATCCCAACTCCCAAAGGGATATTGAACAGTCTCCTCGCTCCTCCCTCAGATAACACCCGGTATGGTTCACCTGGTCGGTGAACCGGCCATCCCGATTCAATGCCTCTTGAAGCTTTTCTCCCTTTAGCGCATACACTTGCAGAGTCAGCTTTTCCCGCTGGGACATCTTCCTCAACACCTTGCTGTTTAGCATATGGCGCCCCTTGTCTTTCCACGTTACATTCACAAAGAATGTGACGTAACTATCCAACGGCTCGTCGGGGTACAGCAGCTTGTCAGAATGCTTTGGTATGTCATCGAACTTAATCAGCTTGATGGTGAGCGTTTCGTCAACATTGACTACACCACAAGGAGCATGTGGCGCTAGCATGCTTCCATCCTCTCTGGTAATCAGAGGATACAACCCAGAGGGATTGGCGCCGACTCTCAGCTGCTGTATCGATTTCTCGATGGTACAGGGTTTTCCACACGAATGTCCCCACGTTTTGACGTTATTCTGCTTCCTAACGTAGAAACTATGCATGTGGCGTTTTTCATAGTTACATCCGTGTCCTTCCATGCATGCCATGCTTAGTAACGTGCAGAAATCGTATAGGGGCACGGCTACTTATTCACAGTCAAACTCCTCCCCATCAGCCAACGGGCCTCTTCTGTCAACGGGCCCTCCCCCATTTCGAGTAAAATTGACGACAAACATCGGATAATAAGAACAGTAAGAACAGTAAGAACACCGCTAGGCATCAGGTAGCAAGTAATACTCGAGCAAATTATCATATGTTATCTTATGTTAGTAGACACACGTCACTATATAGATACCATACATCTAACGTCCATAACATGGTGGACCATTTAACGTATTCAGATTTAACTCTGTATTCAGACCATTGGATTCAGCCCCAGAAAACAGAGTACGTTATAGCGTTATAAATATAGCCACGTTATAAACAGCTAACCAGCGCCGGGGTTAAATCAAAAATCAAGATAAATCAATGTAATGCAATGCTGTAATGCAAAGTAAGTAGCGTTAGTCGCTACATTAGGCAAAGTACCGGTAGTATCTGACTACCCATAATGCATTACGGCGATAAGGGAGACAGGGCAAATTCGGAAACTCCCCCAGCACCCGCTGGGGGCCGCATTTCATTCAATTTAATTCATTCAACCCATCAAGCGAAATGAAACAATATCCGGAAGTGAGCTTAATTTTGCTGTGTTAAAGTCAATGAGCACCATGGGGCCATTAATATATATGTCAATGGACTCCACCAAGCATGGTTAGGTTTTAGGGTTTAGGGTTTAGGGTGGGACAGGATTTTTTCAGAGGTTTGATTGTGGGACAGTGTGGGTGAATGCAATTACAATTACACAAACTGCTCGAGAAGAGTTGTTTTCCACGCAAAGTGTACTTTTAAAGTTAAAGTTTGATAGAGACCAGCACAAAATAGCTTGTTTATAATAATAATAATAATAATAATAATAATAATAATAATAAACTTTTATTTGTATAGCACCTTTCATACATAAAATGCAGCCCAACGCGCTTTACACATGAAGAATAAACAAAGGTAAATCAGTGAAAATCAGTAAAAACAGTGAAATTTATGTGATGTAAAGTTATGTGACCTCTCTTCTTGGTTTTAGTTAAACTAATTGAACTAATTGAACTAATTGTAGCCTGTCAGTATTACTACTATTACAGTAGTCAGGGTGTTATGAAGAGTTTGATAAGTTGCTTTGATAAGTACTTAGTTTACCACGGGCTATTTGGATAGCCAATTCAGTACCATGTTTCGCCTCTATGTGTTAGACATAATCACATAGCTGGGAAGGGTTTATATACTTTAAACTTTTTTTCTTTTTTTTTTTCTTTTCTCTTTTTTCTTTCTCAAAAATCTCACTTGAGATTTGATATGTGGTTGTGTGTTTCAAAAACACATTAAATTAACACACAGTACAAGTTCCAAGTTTTAGTTTAGTTTATTTACAGTATTTACAGTATTTTCAGGTTTTTTTTGAATAATAATAATTAACAATTAACAATACTTTGAATATATTATACAATTATATTTACTATATATATATATATATATATATATATATATATATATATATATATATATATATATATATATATTGTCTGTAATATTTTTGATCAAGTCATTACAATGTCTGATCTTGGGCACATCCAATGTGCCAAGTCTGGGTATATGCCAGTGATAACAAGGTCCTCATTACAATGTCTGATCTGGGTCACACCAAATGTTTTGACCAAAATTATTGAGAAAATGGCATTACATGTTGAATTTGTGGTAATTTGGTCGTTTGTATCAGTAAAACATACATTTGTTTGATACATCTGTGGATCATTGAGTCCAATGTAGTATGTACCTTGTACAGGATGTACCTTGTACAGGATGTACACATACAAGGAAACTGGATCCGGTTTGCTTAAAAACCGGGATCACATAAAACAAACAAGAATCACTATGAATCACAATATGAAAGAGTGTCTATTTTGAAAAGTGTGTGTGTGTGTGTGTGTGTGTGTGAAAGGAATATATGTACAGTTATAGGCAGTTACGTATATATGAGAGGGGTCAATGTGTGGGTGTGTGTGTGTGTGTGTTTCAAAAAAAACATGTTAAAGCTAAATTAATTGACATTAAGACCTGTTGGATTTGACTTGACTTGACTTTATTTAAAACTTTAACATGCTATACATTTGTTTTGATAAGGCAACCAAATAAGGTGGGCAAAACAATCATCTATACTTTAATATGTATAGCTAATAACCCCTAATAATAATAATAATATAATAATATAATAATAATTAGAATAATAGTAGATAATAATTAGAATAATAATAATTAGAATAATAATAATAGAATAATAATATAAATAATAAGTTAATATAACCAAATCTCAGAAAATATCTTGTAAAATACATCTTACAAACTACATTACATAAGCATTACTTGCTTTGCTTAACCAATTTACCAATTTCATTGTCACAATATTTAGGACAATGCTTGTGATCATCACACCTTGCCTCAGGCCCGTTGACAGAAGAGCCCCTCCGAGGTCAAGGGGCAGGTACAGTGTGTTGAGTTAAATACAGACTGTATAGTGTGAGGGGGCAGAATGATAAACAAAGTTGTATCCTACACACAATGGACAATAATCATATAATTTCCCCCGGTCATTACCGACCTGACTGATAATAGTTTGGCCTACCTGATTCAGTTATATTATATCCAGTTTTTTATTCCGGTTGAAGATTTCACAACCTCAATCTTGTTACTTTTGTACATCAGTACAGAGACTAACAGTTCATTATAGTTCTCAAAGTCAAATGTAAAAATAATGACAGGGTAGAACTCTGACAGAGTTCTTCAGATTATTACACGCTACATATTATTTATGTACCATAACACGTCTTGTGTAGTAGCATAGCATGCTGCCACCACTTGTCATAAACTGTTTACTGTTTAGACATTGCTTCTAAGCCTGACAAAGACAATGCTGACGCATCAAGAGATACAGAAAATCATTGACACAACCAACTGATATGAAGGCTTGTAGGTATGTATGACACACTTACAATCACCTGACATCACAATCACCTTACACAATTGACAATTTACAATAGACAATTGACAATCACCTTACACATTGGGTAATTAGAACCGCAAATCACATGCCATTAAAAAACAACCCACTTGTAAGTATGTAAGTATGAAAGATTGCAACTATGCAATAACTTACAATAACCTGAAATTACACATTGTGTAGGCCAATTAACTGTTTTAAAAACTGTTTTACGTGACGTGTAAAACATTTCAGCACATCAGAACATGAAAAACCATGTTTGACTATTATGACTAACTAACATGTATATATGCAACACATATTTCAGCAAGTCAGAACATGAAAAACCATGTTTGACTATTATGATAAACCCATACGGTAGAGGCATATATGTATATATACAGCACACATATATGTGATGCATGTACTTTTGGGCCAGGTCTATGACACCAGCCCAATATTGTAACACATAGTGGCTGACATTAGTGGTACAGACGACCCTTGCAGGCACCAGGATATGGGTTTGGTAAACAAATCTGACAATCTGCGTTCATTCAATCACAGTCCCTATAGGTACTATGAATTTCACTCAAGTGCTTGTGTAAATTCACTGTCTAGAAATTGTTAGAAATGGTCAAAGTTACAACTGATCCAAATTATGTTTGAAGCAAAGAGCAAATGGTGGAACTAAAGTTACTTCTGTGTAGTAATCACTACTTCTGGATATTGGATGTTGGATATTTTGCATGAGAGAACGCCAAATTAATGAATCAAATCAATCTAGATTGTAGATTGATATTGACCCCACATCTTAGAAACGCCTAATGTTTGGAAAGTGTAGTAAGAAAGAGTTGTTGTGTTTGATGTGTGTTAATGTTTGGAAAGTGTAGTAAGAAAGAGTTGTTGTGTTTGATGTGTGTTAATGTTTGGAAAGTGTAGTAAGAAAGAGTGGTTGTGTTTGATGTGTGTTAATGTTTGGAAAGTGTAGTAAGAAAGAGTGGTTGTGTTTGATGTGTGTTAATGTTTGGAAAGTGTAGTAAGAAAGAGTTGTTGTGTTTGATGTGTGTTAATGTTTGGAAAGTGTAGTAAGAAAGAGTTGTTGTGTTTGATGTGTGTTAATGTTTGGAAAGTGTAGTAAGAAAGAGTTGTTGTGTTTGATGTGTGTTAATGTTTGGAAAGTGTAGTAAGAAAGAGTGGTTGTGTTTGATGTGTGTTAATGTTTGGAAAGTGTAGTAAGAAAGAGTTGTTGTGTTTGATGTGTGTTAATGTTTGGAAAGTGTAGTAAGAAAGAGTTGTTGTGTTTGATGTGTGTTAATGTTTGGAAAGTGTAGTAAGAAAGAGTTGTTGTGTTTGATGTGTGTTAATGTTTGGAATGTGTAGTAAGAAAAGAGTTGTTGTGTTTGATGTGTGTTAATGTTTGGAAAGTGTAGTAAGAAAGAGTGGTTGTGTTTGATGTGTGTTAATGTTTGGAAAGTGTAGTAAGAAAGAGTTGTTGTGTTTGATGTGTGTTAATGTTTGGAAAGTGTAGTAAGAAAGAGTTGTTGTGTTTGATGTGTGTTAATGTTTGGAAAGTGTAGTAAGAAAGAGTTGTTGTGTTTGATGTGTGTTAATGTTTGGAATGTGTAGTAAGAAAAGAGTTGTTGTGTTTGATGTGTGTTAATGTTTGGAATGTGTAGTAAGAAAAGTTGAATTAAGTTGTAATACATACAACAAACATATTGTAACAATGGACACATTGTCTGAAATCCCTCATCTATAGGCTTGTAAGGAGAGGAGAAGAGAGGGAAGAGGGGAGGAGATGAGAGGGGAGGAGACGAGAGGAGACGTGAGGTGAGGAGAGGTGGGGAGAGGAGAGAAGAGGAGAGGAGAGGAGAGGAGGGGGGAGGAGAGGAGAGGAGAGGAGAGGGGATGGGAGGGGAGGAGAGGAGAGACAAAGTTGAATTAAGTTGTAATACATACAACAAGCATATTGTAAGTGTGATATACATTTTAATTTTATAACAATTGTATTACAAAGATTATTATTATTATTATTATATACCATTATTATTATTATTATTATATATATATATATATATATATACTTGGGGCTTGTCTACAAAACATAAAGTCTCACAGTAAATTAACCAATTCTGTGAGGAGGACTAGTTAGTTATATAATAATATAGTTAGTAACTATTAAAATAATCATATAAAATACAGATACATAAAACTAAGATGTTTGTTCACGTTCCATATTCCATATTTTGAAATAATACCCGTAGGTCACGGATATCCGGGGTCTGGTTTGTACCAAGATTGAGAGTGGTTGAGATTTGTGAAATCTTCAACTGTAATAAAAAACGAGAGGGGTCCATGCTACTGTAACGTTATATCAATTTTTGGTCATATCGACGAAGACCAGGCCAATTCTACAGATCGTAGTGTATGCTAGCTAGCTAGCGCTAAGCTAACACTGATTCAATGTCGCCATATGTTTGAACCAAATGCTGTACAACACAAACAAGTTGTAAACCATTAATACTTACGCTCACACGTATAGTGATGCAGCTGTGTTTGAACCAAATGCTGTACAATAACGTAACAAACTCTGATAGGACACATAGGCTGTCGTGTGTATGTATTCCAGTAAATATAATAACGCATCCGTTATTGCATACGCATAAACAACAAACTAACTTTTATCAATGCATCAATTTGGTCATTCAGTGGCGTTTTACTGTAATGCAAAGTAAGTAGCGTTAGCTGATACATTAGCCAAAGTACCGGTAGTATCTGACTACCCATAATGCATTACGGCGATAAGGGAGACAGGGCAAACGGCATAGTCATACACCATAGTCTGTATTCAATCGTTTTCAATTCAAACCTGAAATTGAAACCTCAATCTGTATTAATCAAATTTAGTTCAAAGCTTAATAGGCTTATAGCCTATCAAAAATCATCATGGTGATGTCACAATTGGATCCGGAGTGGGAAAAACATGGGAAAATACATAATATCACACATGAATGCTGAAGTGTGTCATGTTTACCTGTGAATTTGTGGGTGCGTGTGTTTGTGGCTGGCTGTGAATATGTGTGTGAGTGGGTGGGTGGGTGGGTGGGTGGGTGTGTGTGTGTGTGTGTGTGTGTGTGTGTGTGTGTGTGTGTTGCCCGGATGGAATCTACAGAATAGCCTTGGGAATACCCAGAATGCTTTGCTATACATTAGTAGGCTATACTAGCTAAGATAGCCTGCTCAACATGCAATTATGGAATATTTGCATGCACAATATGCAATTATGGAATATTTGAATGGTGGATTCATTGTACATTGTATTGTACATACATATAAGTGGGGCATGGGAGGAAAAAACTGTGGGGGCTCTATGGGTGAGTCAGAGAAATACGTGAGCAAGCAGCTATTCATAGCTTTCAAGGGGCGTTACGTGTTGCTGGGAACGCCCACTTGATCTCGCCGCTATTCGTAGCTTTCAAGGGGTGTTACGTGTTGCCGGGAACGCCCACCTGATCTCGCAGCTATTCGTAGCTTTCAAGGGGCGTTACGTGCTGCCGGGAACGCCCCCCACCTGACGGTCAAAAAAACAAACAAGTTTATTTAAAACAGAAGTGATTGCGAAATCGACAGAACACCGGCCGTGGTAATAGACAATGTCATGTGGGGGATGGGTAGGATGGGCTGGCAGGGGAAGCCTGGGTGAGTCAGAGATTGTGAAATCGACAGAACACCGGCCGTGGTAATAGACAACGTCACGTGGGGGAGGGGGTGGAAAGGGGAACCTGGGGGCCGGTTGAGTCAGAGAAAACATCAACAGACAGTGAGCAAGCAGAGATATCTGTCTTGGTGAGGGGCCTGAGATAGAAGAATCTGTAGGCTAGTTTAGTAGCTCTAAAATGGGCCAAATGTATTTGGCCGAGATAGAAAATGCTGATGTTTCACAAGCCGCGTCCATAACAACAGCGAGCAAAAGAGAGGTGTTTTGTAGACAGTATAAATGATCCAGCTGGGTTTGCATAATGATTGCTCAAATGTATTTCCCCCGAGATCAAAAAAACGGTGGTATTTGTCGTGAGCTGTGGTATGGGGGAAAAAGGGGAAGTAGCCTTTGGAGAACAAGTGGAATAAAGCATTTTTTGCGCAAAATGACTTTAAGCACAAGACAAAAAAAAATGGAGAAGTGCACTTTGCAGAAGTACTGAGAAATTGATTTTTACCCAAAAAGAAACCACTTCCCCTTTTCAAAAAAGCGGAAGTAACCCTTTTGAGGAAGTTCTAAAAATTGTTTTTTTTTTTCTTTAACAGGGGTGCTAACCCTACACTACTACTATCCAGTCTGCCGGAAAGCCATTAGAAGAAGATGAGCTTGAGTTGCATGAGGTCGCCTGGTTGCTACATGACGCACTGGGCCCTTCTTGATCTAACTTCTTTCTTTCTCTTTCTAAAAAAAAAAAAAAAAACTACTAACCTAAACTAAACTTGTACCACTGTTCCTTCAGAAGTTGTAGTTGTCATAGACTGTGTTGCATAGTTGATTGCTCTATTGCTGACAAAAATGTGTTATTGTAAGTCGCTTTGGATAAAAGTGTCTGCCAAATGACGTAATGTAATGTAATGTAATGTAATGTAATGTAATGTAATGTAATGTAACGCAGGTGGTCCTGGGCCGAAGTTACCCTTGTTTGTCCAAGTGAAATATTATGTGATCTCTTCTGATTCTAAATATAGCTGAATCGCTTTGTTTGACCAAGTAAAACTATTTTTAGAAGCATTTTACAAAATGTCTAAGGAAAAATGAATGGCTCACCACTGGCCATCCAGTGACAATCAATCATGGGACTTACTCTTCTTGGAAACCATTTTTATTTCATTCTGATTGGTCTTAGATTTGTGTCATAGTTCTGTGGAGCCCGACATGTGCCCGATACTTTTTGTTTTCTTGTTAGGGCCCCTTCATGCTGAGGGCCCCTGGGCACCTGGCCCTGTGAATTGGTGTTCAAGTTCAAGTTCAAGTATATTTATTGTCATTGTTAAATTGCTCCAACAACGAGATATAGACAAGCATCTCCCTGAGACGTACAGTGAAACACCAAGGTAAAGTGCATCGGCCCAAATAATAAATACATACAATAAATAAATACATTATTCTATAAAGGCATCAGAGTTAGTGACTGTTCAGTAGTGCATGTAAACAGTGAGTCCAGAATGTTGTACAGAGTTCGTGAGCAATGAGTGTGAGACAGTCAGAGTTGGTCAGAGTTCATCGAGGGGTAGTGTTCAGTGAAGGCAAAACAAACAGATCAGAACCATCAACGTAACATGACTTTAATCAACTCAAAACACACAGTCTCCAACTATGAGTACAGTCAGTCAGTCAGTATGAACTGATCCCTCCCTGGGCTGCACCAGTAGCTCAGGGAAGCCGGTTTGAAGGTCCATCTCTCTGGTGAACTGCAGCCCGGACGCCTCTCCCACCACCACCTCTGCCGTGGTGAACACCTAGTATAATAAATAGGGTTTATTGAGCTGTATGACATGGTATGGTATTATTGGTTTGTGGTATATTATAATAGTATAATAATAAATTAGATATAGTGATAAGTATTGTACAGTGTATCGTCAGATTACTATAATGAGATTCATCATGTTATTATGGTATTGGGGGTCGGCCTATATTGAAAGATATTAGTGATTAGATAGATATAAATGATGGTTTAATAAATAGGATAGTTTAGTGTGTTATCGTGTATTATTGGTCTGGTGTCTGTTGCACTATTGTGGTAAGTATTGATAAGTTGTATTGTAAAGGTCCTTACACATCAAGAGCGATGCGAATATACGGCACAAAATTGCCATGCGAGTTTTGACCCACCTGTCAATCACAGCCACAGATGTGTACACGTCGGAAGCGAATTTCTGAAAAATCGACCGTGGTTCGAAAAAATAAATGCAGCAATAACGCTCAGCGAAACTTCCCGTTGGTATGCATGGTTGCATTGACTGATAGGTTCGGAAAATATTATTGACGATGCGAATTAATCACACGAAAAAAACGCTCCCGATGTGTAAGGACCGTGTATCAGCATTTATTTCTGTTCGTTTTCTTGATGATTTTAAAATTGCCCATTGTTAGGATTCTTGTAATTGTATCTTGATCTCTTGTATTGTATGCATTTTGTGTTCTATGTGGAAGAGTCTAGGCTAGGCTAGGGTAATGGCTAATAAACAAACAAACAAAGACCTCCAGGCCACCCAGCACGTGCCCCCCCACCGTGTGACCATCCCCGTCAGCCAGGCAGATGTGCAGGTGGGCCTCCGGATTCAGCGTCCCGACCAGAGACACGATCTCAAAGCGCCCGTTAAGCTGGACCACCTGGAAGAGAGAGTTCACCAGTTAAAGAATCAGAATCACTGCCACGGTAGGTAATCGGATTACATACAAGCAATTTGAAATTTCAAATGAGTCACAACGTGTGAACATCCAATGGTACCTACGTTTCCAGATCCGTCACTTCCACGTTTCCCATTCATTTTCTATGTAAGCAGCCGTGCAATGCATTCTGATAGCGTCGCGGTTGGGAGGCGGGTCATAGCGTCTCTGTTGATGATTTGATTTGACAGTTCTGGGCACTGGCGTTGGCGTTGGCCAATCCTGGCTTGTTCCACCCCCAAATCGATTGTGTTCTGGCGCAAAGCGAGTGGGTTCCAGGACGAACAGGCTCTCTGAGGCACGCGCCAGTTACGTTATCTTTAGAGCAGCGGAGTAAATACAATATTCCTGGAATGCGAATTTAACGAAACAGTTACATGTCCTCTGCATTCTACATCAAATAAAGACATTCCTGTTTTGTTTTATTTGGTATGTTACATACTTATTGGCCAAGTTATGTTAGTTAATGGGCTAGGAATTCTGCCAGGGTACAAGGGAGTATAGGCGGCCATCTTGCCTAGAAAGTTTTCAAATCAAGTAGAATACCGTTTTGCCAGAAATCTGGGGGGTTTAGTCCTGCTTTAAAGGTATTTCATACTATTTTTATCTGTTTAAAACATGTCTCATGGGCCTTGTTGTCTACAGACAACAAGGCTTGGTCTTCCGCATTCAGTTGGCGGAGATGGCGCTGTAAGCGGGCAAATTAAATGAGTACGTTGTGATGTCACAACGTCACGGAAGTCAAAACGGCTCGTTTGGAGGCATTTCTTCCTTACATGGCTGGTGTGGCTTTATCTGGGGACCGTGTGTTTTGAGACTTCCACGATGTTTATATAGTACGCCCAAGTCCTTTATAATCAGAAGCAAGGACATCTTGTTTTACACAAAATGGGACGTTTAAACCCCCTCCCTACCCAGATGCCTAATGACATACTTGACCATCTCCCATTCATTTGACGACAACAACAACAGTAACAACCTCTCGCCCTGCAGCCACATCAGAGCTACGCTGCTGCCTCACCCCACGTACCTCGTTTGTATTCGTCGCGGTGGCATTCGCCAGCCGGAGCGTTGCCTTGGTAACGCTGCCCACGCAGGTGATGATGAAGGGCGCGCGGAGTCGCCTCTCCTCCACCAGCGCCTGCAGAGCACCCAGCAGCTCGCACCCCGGGCCCAGCCGCAACGCGTGCACCTGCAGGGGAGAGCCCCCCAACGAAGACTGCAGGACACATGTTTGAATTTTCTTTTTATTAATTGTATTTATACATACATACATACATACATACATACATACATACATACATACTGTACATACATACATACATACATACATACATACATACATACATACATACATACTGTACATACATACATACATACATACATACATACATACATACATACATACACACACACACACACACACACACACACACACACACACATACATACATACATACATACATACATACATACAGGGAGGCCTATAATCAAATTGATATTGTTTTAATGAAATGGGAAAAAGACTTCACTTTTATTTTCAGGTATGCACAGCCACAGTCCTATGTTTGACGATGGCTTCTTGAAAGAAATAAGTCTGAGTAAAAAGAATCCATAGAACCCATTCTCATTCAGATATCTAGGTGTGAGACAGACCATTAATATTGATATTGCTATAGTTCAAATGACATATGCAGATTTTAAAGGGTCTCAAAGTGTCTCAAGTTTAAGACTGCGTGCTTTTAAAGCTGGACTTGGTGACCGGGACAATGCATCGGGCGGTAACCCTTGCATGGATTCAAGTGACAGAACAAACTTTGTCAAAGTTAGAAAAGACTTTGTCCTCGTAGTAAAGTGAAACTCACCATGGTGCAGCAGTTTAGCTGGAGGGTCACAGCTTCATACAGGACACAGACTTCAGTCAGTGGAAACACGCATGCTCAGCAGACAGTAAACACTTTCAAACAGATCATTTCCTGTCGGAGTTTCCAGCAGCTCAGTGGATCTGATGTGTGGGAGCTGGTTCTCCTTGTCTTCTGCTGCCACCTGGTGGAGGATTTCTCACTCCACATGCAACTGCACTCTGGGGTTGTGATGGATTACTACTGGTAACAGTTACATTATTCTAAATCAGTGGTTCTCTAACTCTTTCATGTCATGGACCCCGGGTTGGGGGGCGGGGGGCAGTGTTGAATGGACAAAGGGAGAGGGAGTCTCCTCCCTATAGAGAGTCAATTGTGATATCACTAACAATGTCACTGAAGCAATTGTGAAATCATCAGTGATATAGGGTATACACTGATGTGCACCGATGACATCACAAAGGGAACGACAAGTCGCGATGCCATCACAATGAGAGTAACAAAGGAGGATGATGACATCATCACGATGCCGGTGATGCCGTGACCGATGGTGTCATATTGCAGATTATTACTTCATAATGATTACGAGGATAACATCATTGGTTGACATCAATGGTGACATCCTTTAGCGGATAAGTGACATCACTGATGACATCATCACTGATCATGTCACAATCTCTATGACAATAATCAATATCTGTCATAAATCACTTATGCACAGAGCCATTGTGACAACATGAGAACGCATAGACGATAAAGTCACTTCACACAAGGCCCTCCACAATATGCTATAGGTCAGGGGTCCCGAATTACTTTTCACCAAGTTAAGTTATCCTTTATTTATCGCCATAGGGAAATTCATCCTCTGCATTTGACCCAGGAAGGTTCTACTAGGAACCTTCCTAGAACTAGGAGCAGTGGGCAGCCGCAGTGCAGCGCCCGGAGACCAACTCCAGCCGGGGCAACTACACATCTCAGCACGTTCCATACGATTCAGAGGAACTCCTCTGTCAAGAGAAGACGTCCTTCTCTTCTTCGGTTCTTCCTTCAGTTCACTATAGGACGGTAGATGGAATGTAATGATGTATTTCAGACTTTGCCAAACCTCCCACCACTTATATAGCCTCACTTATATAGGCCCCAGGTGGTGTTATGACATTGATGATGATGTCATAGCTTGAAGGATGACATCATTAGCCCACCCGGGGTGGAGGGGGGTTATGACATCACTGATGATGACACAATGTCGATCTTCTAATGGTTTTCCGGCAGACTGGATGGATGCCTTGCGGCACATTGCTGCCTCACAGAATGACACAAATTCCAGACTCGAGGTCGGATATGGACCAGAATCATATCTCTGTATTTTTAGGCTGAATACACAATATCTCAGTATTTTCTACGTGTGCAGATTTTTTTTTCTTGTGCATTTTCATTCTTATAAGTATATTTAACTTGGGGGCAGAAACATTTTAAAGCGTACACATCATGCACCGTGTTCATACAAGACATAATAGAATGTTATTGAATGTGATTACGGGGACTTTGATGCTACACATAAGTGTCATGGCAGTGAACTCCCTCGTCTAAATATTTCTTTATTTACAGCCACAGAACATCTTAGTTGTAGGACAAGGGAATCAAGATGGCACCCTGGCCCAAACTCCATCAAGGGCGCCCATGCCTTCAGTCTAGACTGGCTGCTCAGGACTCTTAGCAGTATGTATGGCAACAATGTGCAAGAAGGCAGGCAGCAAGAGGGAGGGAGAACAAGGAATACCTGTAGAGGGCGGTATGTCTCTGAGTATAAGCATTTCGGGAGGTTATTATAGGGTGCTGGTACTAGGCCGAGGGAATGACAGAAGGAAGGACAGAATGTAAAAAGATGAGATGATACAGAGAGAGAGAGGGTGGTGGGGAGGGGTTGGTCCCTTCAGGAGCTCTTGTAGTCTTTTTTAGGATTATTTTTTAGGCATTTATGCATTTATTCAGATAGGACAGTAAGCAGACAGGAAAGGTGTGGAGAGAGAGAGAGAGGATGACAAAGGACCTCAGGTCGGATTCGAACCCGCGTCGGCCGCACGAAGGACCGAGGCTCCGTCGCACGAGTGCCACCAGAACGCACAGGAGCTCTTGGGCTCTATTCTCCCCCTGGCCTTAGGCGCTAAACTGACGTTAAACGCAAAAAAAATACGCTTTACGCCTGCCTACCACTGACTCGGGAAGATACCGTCATGTCTTTGCGCCCCGAAATGCGTTTTACGCTGAAGAGGCGTGGCGCAGTGCCAGAAATGGCCAGAATGGGCGTTTCGGCCATAAATACCAGCCTAAAGCGATCTTCCCCAAGGGCGTTAATTTTGCGGTTAACGCTTTTCAAAACCAGGCCTTATTCAGTGCGCCGGCCCCGGGGATGCACCCACGGCGTTATTCAATCAGTCTCTCTGCCGCTATCTCACTCTCTCTCCCCCCTCTCTCTCTCACTCCCTCTCTCCCGCTTGTCAATTTCTGTCCCTATAGCGCACTGCAAGTATCAGATCTGAAATGCAGACTACACCACAGAATGACAGAACCATCACTATTTTGGGGGAAAGGCCACTAATTTATATGTAGGCACTAGGCAGGCACAATGACAGATGAAAAAAAAGTTGTTTTGAGCCCGTCATTCAGAGGCTGTTGCATCATCCTACCTGTCTGCCGTGCAGAGGGGGAGAAGAAAAGGCAGTGAGAGAAAACGATGCAATCATTCTGTCCAAACTTTCACCAATCTAATCTCATCATGACATCCAGGGATAGGCTATATTTTTCTAGTGGATGCGTTTAGAACATTATTCTCACTTTGCTCTTGCTATAGTGTAGCGTATTTACATGCTTGCTGTATTTACACTGCCGTGAGATTTGTTTGAGGAGCATATGGAGACAGACAGGGATGAAAGTTGGCAGAGAGGGAGGGGCGGAGCTCAGAGCACTTTGGTCGCGGGGGGCTTTAGGGCTTTTCTGACGGGACTGGATCGCTCCGTGGAATCGAAGCTTGAAACGGAAGAATGTGATTGGTTTACTGCACATCACCAATGGCCACAGTTGTGAATAATTCTACGCGTGAAAAGGCGTGGTTAAATGGTTAGCGCCGCGCAATCTGGCTGGAAAAATTAGGGAATGCCCACGCCCACTAATAGCGCCGCGCCGCGCAAATTTAAGGCCAGGGGGAGAATAGAGCCGCTTGTCTTTAAAGTAGGCCTCTTCTATGCGTCTGCAGAAAGACAGCAGGTTGCTGCAGCTCTTGACCGTCTCTTGGAGCTCGGAGCTTGTCAGCCCTGTGGTCAGGATGGTCAACAGATGACCGAACACCAAGGCATCCAACTCTGTGGGCTGTTTGTTGAAGAAGAATGGTTGGGTCCCCAGCCGCTCTGAGAGAGCCTGGCAACACTGGCTCACATCCTCATAGACCTGCTCCAGGGTTTTCCCCTCCCAGCCAATGGCGTTCATCTTCCTGCAAACCTCCCACTGCTTTCGATAGGCCAGGATGTGGTTCAAAGGCCACGAGTAGGGACTGCTGTATCTTGGACGAGAGATCTCTGAAGCTGTAGCGTCGTCACACCACTGGATGTACAACTCAGCGGTAAGCAGCATGTTGTTGACCAAATCCATGTACGCTTTCATTTCAGCTCTCTGGACGTCATCCAAGCCGTCGCTCAGAGAATGACCCTTAGCCTTGGTGAACTGGACTATCGGCCCGAGTTCGGACACCACCTGGTTCCCCACATGGACGAAAGGAACCTTACCGGAGGGAGACATGTATTCTGCGTTCGCTTTGTAAGCCACCTGCACCGGTAGACTGCACATCCTTAGGTAGGCCTGAACGGCCAGAGATGAGGCGCAGTCAGACAGCAAAATCTGATCCTCCAGTGGCTGGTACAAGGTGGCATCTTCAGGCCATGGCTCAGCAGCTGCCATCTGGCACACAAAAGCCTCTCCCGCAAGAGACATGGCACAACCCGTGTAATATTGTTATAAACCAAAAGCCAAAAGGAGAAATATGATGGAGTTTGCATCTGCATCCATGGACAAGTACTTTATAACCATCAGGGAATGATTTATGACATCACTGACGATGTCACAATGACTGACCTCAGTGGGTATGCCATCATCATATGACATCACTGTTTATGACCGACACGGCAAATGTGTGCATGACGTCATAAGATGAGGTCTTATTTTAGGGAAGAGTGTTGGGTGTTTGCTTTGGAACCAGATGATGGCTTCCGCCCCTGGGCTGAAATCTCTAATAACAGAGGACCGTTCACGAAGGTGAAGGAGTGTTGCTCAGGAGGGTATGAGGAGCGGAGGAACATGAGACGAGGTGTTGCTCAGGAGGGATGAGGAGCGGAGGAACATGAGACGAGGCGCAACACCGGAAACTTGAAAGAAGAAGAACCAGGTCTAGAGTGAGAAGTTGAACATCCAACTGGAAATTCCAACTGAACCATTTCCCGTTTCCCAGGAAGTACAATACCAGGAAACGAGAAAAATGGAATGTAAAAAAATAACTGTGCAGTGCGCACTGAAAGCCTATTGAGGCAAAATAAAATTGCGCCATGACCGACTGCAGTTAATATCATTCGTCATCCTGTTGTGGAGTTCAGCATCTTTTATAATTATTAAAAGAAGAGAATACATCTCTCAACATGCCTCCACAACGCAGTGCAGCCCGTACCTGAACATTTCCTATCAGCTCCCGGGGCACGCTGCGTTTTACAGGAGAGACAGGGAGCGAAATGAAGAAGTAAGTCCACTGTGACTGTTTGTAACTGTTCATGTATTCACCTTATGTTGCCACGCCCACTTTTTCTCTTCCGTGTCGGACGCAATTGTATTTCTTCTTCCGGTTCAGCGTGCCGGCCAGCCGGTTGCATTGTAAACATCGATAAACTGGATTTTTTTTTCTCTCTTTATTAAAGTTGTCCTGTGTTTTTGAGCATAATGGGTCAAAAACAAAAGTGGAACAGTGAAGCGCTAGATAATATAAATGTAGTGTACATCATTAGCTGAATCCGTTATTTCTGCTGTAAAGTCGGCATTTTAACTTATGGGAATGACTCACTTTTGGAGCCACGCTCAAGTGGCTGTTCGAGGAACTGCAGTTTTTGGCACTTCTGTGTTGGCTTCATTTATCCAAGATGGAGGTTGCCCCTTGGCAAAAAACCTTGGGGGAAACCATTTTGGAATAGCAGATAAACATGAGAGGCACCAACCAGCCAGTGATGTTGAGCTTTCTGACTCAGATCTTGGAGACGCTGCCCTTGAAATATAAATTAACTGCTCAGTTTAATTAGGTTTAATTGCAATCTAAATAAACGGAGGCTCTGTGCCAGTACGTGTTCAATTAACAGCGGACATCAGGAGGACAAATTGTGGCTGAAGGCACTAACAAGCTCATTGAATAAAGTCCAGACTCATTAAGAAGGTCCTGATATTTGTTGTGTCATAATTTTTTATTTATTGTTATGTTTATCCCGTTCTCACTCCGAACTCGCTGTTAGGTCGAACCTTTGGCGTCACTATTTTAATGCACTGGCTACCCCTTTTTCATCCTTTTTCGACATGCAGGGTCCAATACTTCCAATACTTCTACAGAACTCCCAACGTCTAATTCCACAATAGTGTGAAAGAAGACGGTGCCCAGTAAGGCTGTTGTGGTTGCCTTCTGCCTTCTGCTTCAATGCCGACGGCCGGGATTTGATTCAATGTACTTTTCAACCATGAGCCACATTTACATTTGTAACAAACGTTGTTCTCATTATTTTAACTATCACAAACCATTTCTCTAACCTTAACACAAGTTGTTGGCTAATGGCTATTTGCTTCTGGTGTGGAACAATGATGAAAAGGGGGGGTACCCAAAAGTGATGGTGATACCAAGGGTTGTGACCAAACGTCCGTATTTGATGTGTTGGGAGTGAGAATGTGTCGGTTTAATCTGAGGGGAGATTTAAGTTGCCTCTTGGGGTTATTTTTATGCACAATTTATAATTTTCAATCATTTTTACACACAGAAAATCAACAGTTTAGTAGTTTTTACATGCAGAAAATAAACAAACAGCCTTTGTCATCATCAGTTGGGCTCTGCAGGTATCAGTGTAGATACACGTTGCGCATTAACAGGCAGAATCAACTGCCATTCCGTGCCCCTCCAATGGGGGCTCCTTCTGCCTGTCAGGGCCAGCTGTAGTTCCTCGCACCTCCACTGTGGGTTCCTCCTGCCTGTCAGGACCACTTGCAGTCCCTCACTCCTCCACTGGGGGGCTCCTCCTGCCTGTCAGGACCAGCTGCAGTTCCTCACTGCTCCAGTGGGGGCTCCTCCTGCTTGGCTGGCAGTCAGCAGCATGCTGGAATGAACATGTATGAACATGTTCAGGTGCCCGACGGAAAACACACAGACTGAGTGTGTGTGTGTGTGTGTGTGTGTGTGTGTGTGTCTGTGTGTGTGTGTGTGTGTGTGTGTGTGTGTGTGTGTGTGTGTGTGTGTGTGTGTGTGTGTGTGTGTGTGAACTAATTAGTAGTGTGTAGAGGGACCATGTAGTGAGCACCCAGCATGGGTGTCTGAGTCGGTGTGAGGAGAGAGAGAAGCAGAGGGAGAGCACAATAAAATAATAGCAACCCGCGGAGTCTAATAACGCCGTGGATTCACTAGGGGCTGATGACATCATCACCGATAAAATCACAATTGCACAATTGCTCAAGTGACATCACTGATGAGATGATCAGTGATGACATAATCACCAATGATGTCATTGTTAATCACCGATGTTGCAATGCTTTTGGATAGTGACATCATCTGTGATTAATGCCACTAGTGGCCCATTCCCCTCCCCCCACTGATGACATAGTACATTACATGACAATGTCACGATGTCTATGACATCACTGATAATGTATCAATGTCTATGACATCCTCAGTGGGACATCATCAGTGGGTATGACATCAGTCACCACTGGCCCACTCGATGATTGTGGGACATAACCAGTCACATCACTTGATAATTGTGGAGCATGACATCATCAGTGGGAGCCCACAGGACAGACGTACAGACATACATACATAAAGACGGTGCTGCCTAATGTCAAAATATCGATGACATCATCAGTTGGACATGATCAGTCACCACTGGCCCACTTGATGATTGTGGGACACGGCATCAGTCGCATCACTCGATGATTGTCGCGCATGACATCATCAGTCCGGGCCACCATTCGACAATGACGTCATCGGTCTGGCCACCAATCGGCGATTGTGGGGCTGGGGCCCACAGGAGAGACACAAGCCATTTCTAAAGATACGGCACGTTGTGAGCGCGCTCCTGAGAACACGGACGGGCCTTACCCACCCAAGCGCTACAGTATGTCCAGGTCTAGTTTAACAGGTCCAGGCTCATGTCCAGAGCGAGCAAGTGGGCGTGTGCTTACAAGCACATGACTTGTTGAATTTGTGACAAACCGTGAGCATTGTCAGCATCGACTCTAGTAAAGTATAAGCAAAGATACTAATCATTTTGTTCTCTCTGGCGTAACCGTCTCTCTCTGCCATCTCTCTCTCCCTCTTTCACTGCGCTTGCCCGCTTACTTGTGTGTGCATCGGTTTGTGTGCAGTGCTGTGTGTGTATATGTGCCCCCACCCCCCTCCCACAGGCTCCGTTCAGAGAGGGAGAAAGCGATCGAGTCGGATTATTATAGTCGAACATCAGATAGTTTCCGTTTTTCCAAATGACGCTGTCCTAACCCGCTCCGCGTCGCGCACCACACCACCTTCAAAATAGGGATTTTTTGCATGTGAGGCTCGTCCTGCTTCCCAGTATTACGACATCGGTCTTAGGATATCTGGACCTATCGCAAGAATGTTTTTTTCAAAGAGTGGACAATAGCATTTGATATATCTCTTGATGTAGTCTCATATAAAGCAAACGTCATGCCCCAACTCCCCCCCACCCCCACTCTCTACCCTACCTCTTTTGGAAGGGTCACTCCGGGGAATGCCCGGACCTGATTCAATTGTCCAGAGTTCATGTTGAGAAACAGACAGACATACATACAGACAGTGCTGCTGTGTCACTATAGCCTGTCATCATCAGTGGCTATATCATCAGTCAGCACTGGCCCACTCGATGATTGTGGAACATGACATCAGTCACATCACTCGATGATTGTGGGGCATGCCATCATCAGTGGGTATGACATCATCAGTGTATGCTGAGTTGATTGTTTACCAATATATGACATCATCACTCTGGCCACCAATCAACGATTGTAGGGCTGGCCGGGCCCTGCAGGACAGACATACACAGATGCTGGATTTATTTGTTTTATTTTTTTCAGATTTTCCCTCACATTTTCTCCCCAATTGTACTTGGCCAATTTCCCCCTGCTGCACCGGTCGCTACTCAACCCTCTGCCGATCTGGGGAGAGCCGTAGACTAACACCATGCCTCCTCCAACATATGCAGTTGCCAGCCGCTTCTTTTCACCTGACAGTGGGGAGCTTCACCGGGAGGACGTAGCACGTGGGAGGATCACGTTATTCCCAACAGTTCCCTTCCGCCCTGAACAGGCGCCCCGACCGAGCAGAGGAGGCACTAGTGCAGCGACCAGGACACATACCCCTAATCCGGCTCCCCACCCAGACACAGCCAATCCTGCCGGTATGGACGCCCGACCAAGCCGTAGAAGGGGCGCGAACCTGCAACCCTTGTGTTGGTAGGCGGCAAATCTACCGCTACACTACCCCGACACCCGTTGCTGCCTTTAAGATTACAATCTCTTGAGAGCTGTAGTTCCCCTGGCACTGGTCGATCCCCATCACTCATCTAATTGTCCCTGCAATGTGCCAGTATAGTGAGGTTGCCTTTGACACCAATCTATACTCATCAATGTATTACCAGCCGAAAATAAATTAGGATTTTGGAAAAACACTGCTAGACCAGCTGTTAAGGACAACTAGCATGCAGAGTGAGGCTTTGGCTCCCCTGGCCCTACTTAGCCTTTCCCTGTGCAGCCACGGCCTCCATGGCTTTGCGTACAGTCTCCTCATCTCCCAGGAACTCCATGGGCTTCACAGGCTTCAGGTCCTTGTCCAGCTCGTAGAGGATGGGGATGCCTGTGGGCAGGTTCAACTCCATGATGGCCTCCTCTGACATATCCTCCAGGTGCTTCACGATGCCCCTCAGACTGTTCCCGTGGGCAGCGATGAGCACCCTCTTCCCCTTCTTGATCTGAGGGGCGATCTCCTCGTTCCAGAAGGGCAGTGCCCGCGCGATGGTGTCTTTCAAGCTCTCACAGGAGGGAAGCTGGTCCTCGGTCAAGTCCGCATAGCGACGATCCTCGCTGATGATGGAGTAGAAGTCATGGTCTGCGTCCATGGTGGGAGGAGGGGTGTCAAAGGATCGTCTCCAGATCTTTACCTGGTCCTCACCATGCTTGGCAGCTGTCTCTGACTTGTCCAGCCCGGTCAGGCCGCCGTAATGACGCTCGTTGAGCCGCCAGGTCCGGTGCACCGGCACCCACATCTGGTCAATGCTGTCCAGGGCCAGCCACAGGGTCCGGATGGCCCGCTTCAGCACCGAGGTGTAGCATATGTCAAACTCATAGCCGGCATCTTTCAGGGCCTGCCCGCCTCTCTTTGCCTCCTGTTCCCCGGTACTGCTCAACTCAGCATCGAACCAGCCGCAGAACCGATTCTCTTGGTTCCACGTGCTTTCTCCGTGGCGAATCAAAACTAATTTGTAGTAGTCAGACATTGGTGAAAATTTGTCTTTTTTTAAATGGCAGTTTATTTATAGTATTTTTCTTATCACAGTGATGTCACAGATGATGTCATCAGTGATGTCACTTGAGCAATTGTGATGTCATCATTACTCCAACACACTTCCTTGTTGTAAATCAAGTGCGTTGGACTGTTATTGTGAAAGGCTGTGTGAAGTGTGTGTTGGACTTTTATTGTGAAGGGCTGTCTGACATCATAACATTATGACATCATAACATGACCATAACATGACATCTAGACATCGGTGCATGACATTATCAGTGACAAGGGCATAAATCACCGATGATGTCATAGAAGATTTCATCAGTGATGCCATTCGAGCAATTGTAATGTCATCCGGGATGTCATCGATCCTTCCTGTTGAGGCTATAACATAAAATGGGACTGGAAAGGTGAGCCTGGTCTGACATAACTTTCTAAAACTGTGTATGAGAGGCTGGCTTCTATGTGTTTCTGTTCCAAAGTATGTAATAAAGTCAACCAACCAATCAATGAAGAAGAAAGGGCCCAGTAAGGCCACAGTGAAGGGCATGCAGGAGGTCCTGGCCAAGATGAAGGAGGAAGAGGAGAGAGCTAAGAGGAAAGAGGAGAGACTGAAGAGGCTGGAGGAGCCGGAGCAGCAGAGACTGGAGCAGAAATGTAAGGAGAAGAAAAAGCAGGTGAAGAAGAGGAAAGAGCATCTGAAGAAGGAGGGCGAGCTGCTGACCAAAACCCAGAGAGAGCCCCGAGCCCGGTCCACACTCAAGACGCTGCAGGCCCAGGGTGATGGGGTGCCAAAGAATAAGCCGGTGTATGGAGACAAGAGGAGGAAGAAGCACACCATGCCCGGTCATGAAGAAAGCTCAGAGGTGACGTCACCCACTTCGGAGACTCCAGAGCCGGTTGCCATGGAGACAGAGGAGGAGCAGAGGAAAGAGCTAATGGTGAAGGGGAAGAGGAGAGGAGTGAAGGAGAGCGAGGACGAGAGCAACGAGAGCGATGATGACGGCAGATCCAAAGAGGAGAAAATGTACGACCGCGCCAAGAGACGGATAGAGAAACGGAGAGCGGAAAACCTGAAGAACACAGACCCGAACAGACTGAGAGCCCCGGTGGTCTGTGTGCTGGGACACGTCGACACTGGCAAGACCAAGATCCTCGACAAGTTGCGGCACACTCATGTTCAGGATGGGGCGGCAGGAGGCATCACTCAGCAGATTGGTGCCACAAACATTCCACTGGAGACGATCATCGAGCAGACCAAGATGGTCCAGAATTTTGAAAGAGAAACCCTCAAGATTCCTGGTATGCTGATCATCGACACACCAGGACACAAGTCCTTCATTAACATGATGAACCGGGGGAGCTCTCTCTGTGATATAGCCATCCTGGTGGTGGACATCATGCACGGCCTGCAGAAGCAGACGCTGGACTGCATCAACCTGCTGAAGGAGAAGAAGTGCCCCTTCATCGTCGCTCTCAACAAGATCGACCGTCTGTACGACTGGAAGAAGAGTCCGGACGCGGACATCGTTGCCACGCTGAAGAAGCAGAAGAGGAACACCAAGGACGAGTTTGACATGCAAACCAACCGCATCATCGTGGAGTTCGCCCAGCAGGGCCTGAACGCGGCCTTGTTCCATGAGAATAAAGACCCCAGGACGTTCGTCTCTCTGATCCCCACCTCGGCCCACAGCGGCGACGGGATGGGAAACCTCATTGCCCTATTGGTGGAGCTCACCCAGACCAGGCTGGCACGCCAGCTAGCGTACTGCGACGAGCTCCGGGCTCAGGTCATGGAGGTCAAGACTCTGCCTGGTATGGGAACTACGATGGACGTCATTCTGATTAACGGGCGTCTGCGGGAGGGAGAGACCATCATCGTCCCGGGCGTGGAAGGACCGATCATCACGCATATCAGAGGCCTGCTGATGCCCCCCTCTCTGAAGGAGCTGCAGGCCAAGAACCAGTATGAGAAGCACAAAGAGGTGTGTGCCGCCCAGGGTTTGAAGATCCTGGGGAAAGACCTGGAGAAGACGCTGCCAGCGCTCCCTCTGCTGGTGGCTCACCATGACGATGAGATCCCCGTGCTCAGGTATGAACTGGTGTGGGAGCTGAAACAGACGCTGGACGCCATCAAACTGGAGGAGAAGGGCGTTTATGTCCAGGCTTCAACACTGGGATCACTGGAGGCGTTACTGAAGTTCCTACGCACATCAAAAGTCCCTTATGCTGGTATTAACATTGGTCCGGTTCATAAGAAGGATGTGTTGAAGGCTTCCACCATGCTGGAGCACGACCCACAGTTTGCTGTGATCCTGGCATTCAACGTGAAGGTGGAGAGAGAGAGCCAGGAGATGGCCAACAATCTGGGTGTGCAAGACTTCTCTGCTGACATCCTCTGCCATCTGTTCGACGCCTTCACCAAGTACTGGGAGACCTACAAGAAGGCCAAGCAAGACGAGTCCAAACATGTAGCAGTGTTGAAAAATTACGAGAAAGTACTCTGTGCGTTAAAAAGTGACGGGTAAAAGGTGCCGCCAAGGGTCGTGACAAAACGACGGTATTTGATGCCCTGGGGTGAGAACGTGTTGAATACTACCGCTACTGGTACTACTACTGCTACTAATAATAACAACAAGCATTTGAGCTAATCACCATGATCTATTAAACATAAACAGCTAGCTATGATACACAATTAAGCAATATCACACAAGAGGGAGCGATATCGTCATGGCTGTGATTTGGTCGTAGATGCGAAGGTGATCACAGCCGTAACGATATCCAGTAACAACATCACTCCCTGTGCTTTTACACAAGTTGTACAGTATAAATAAAGCTATTCATCCAGTAATAACAGCATTGTAAGTAATTTGCGACAACAGATGACTTCCGTCTGTAATTTCGTCTCCGCCAACAAAAGCAGTTCCCCCGATTGCACTAAACATGCTGCCTGTAGTTTCCCGACTGCAAGCTAGCTAAGCTAATGTTAGCTACTTTGAGGTTAGCACAGACGATTTCAGCTTACAGCTTACCATTCACAATTAAAGTGACATCCATATCGCTGTCCCTGGGTGCAAATGCTGTTTGAACGCAGCTTAATCAATATCAAGGCTTCCACCCGCCTTATCCACCATGAACATAATTATTTAGAAAAGAACAGGGGTTTCGGAATGAGTGTCTAAGCTTAGCCTACTTAGCAGGTCGCACTAGCTTCTCTGCCATTGCTCAAGCCCATTCCGCATGGATCCACGGAATTACTCCTTGATGTCTGTTTGGTAGTTCAGTTGTACATACAAGACGCAGACAAAAACTCCAAACAAAACTCCATTCAAGAAAAGGGGAAAGTTCCAGTCTATTGTCCATATCACAGCTTCTAGCCAGACGCCATCATGCTGAGAGAGACAGTTTCACACAGTCACACAAAATGGCTGACAGCCGTGAGCTCTCATCCGTGTGACCGAGCAGCTCTCTAGAGTTTACCTGCAAGTCCTTCTAGACTTCCTCAATGGCAAGCTCCGCCCCTTCAGTCCGAAAAGAGACAAATCTGAAAGCCACAAGGGCGCGTATCCTGCAGCAACATTGTAATGTGTAACATAACACATGAGTGCAATGTTGTAGTCAAGTCACTATATCTTGAGTCCAAGTCAAGTTTCGAGTCACCAGTGATCGAGTCGTCGCCAAAAAAGAGTCAGAGTCAACAGACTGCAGCGCATCATCCGCTGTGCTGAGAAGGTGATCGGATGCAACCTGCCATCCATCCCTTCAGGACCTGCACACCGTCAGGACACTGAAGCGGTCTCTAAAATCATAGATGACCCATCCCACCCTGGTCACAAATTCTTCAAAATGCTCCCCCCTGGCAAGAGACTGAGGTCAAGACCAGAACCTCGCGCCACAAGAACAGCTTCTTCCCAACTGCCATCAGCCTCATCAACAAGACTCGAAAAAGCCCCCTCTACCAAGGACCCTACCACCCCCCCCCCACCCCCCCACTACCCCCTGAACACAGTTGTCAGCAGGAGATGAGTGCCCTGTGTCCAGCTGTCAGCAGGAGAGGGGTGCCCTGTGTCCAGCTGTCAGCAGGAGAGGAGTGCCCTGGGTCCAGCTGTCAGCAGGAGAGGAGTGCCCTGTGTCCAGCTGTCAGCAGGAGAGGGGTGCCCTGTGTCCAGCTGTCAGCAGGGGAGGAGTGCCCTGTGATGAAATGATGTGGTGCTGGTGGTGCTAGTGGAGAGGAAGTAATACGTCGACTTCAGGGCTTTTTCATCATGCCAAATTGCTGGTCGTATTGACGCCACTCTCAGTGTTCCTCCTCCGGCAAAGATTTCACCATCAAAGCCTGTGGTCTGCACATAGGGTCTGCACAGCACCATATGAGGCTCAGAGTGAGATCTATGGTAATAGACCTGCTGCCTTCTGCTGCTCAGAGTCCATTATAACCCAATGCATTCCAACTGCCTCCTCTGCAGGTATATGGGGGGGGTGGGATGGGGAGGGGGTGGTGCACTGCAAAAATATCCATCCCATTTTCAACCAGCTTTGTATTATTAGAACATCAGTAGTATATCAGAAAACTGTAAACGGTTTTGAAGTCTGTCAATTAATTTGACAGTTATTGAGTGTTAAAATGTGGACCAGTGACATCACTGGTCCACACTAACTCAAATTAACTCATTCACCGCCAATGACGTCTTTGACGTGTTATCAGAAATAGCCCTCCCCGCCAATGACGTGTTTGACGTGTTTTTGTTTTTATGAGTGCAGCGCATAGTTGAAACACTTACCCAGCCTGTGACATAGTTTCGGGTCCCTAACCTCAAAGTCAAGCCGACAGCACGTTATCAAACACATACCGCAGCTGTTGTTTGAAATTAGGAAGAAGGTGGAAAGGAGGAGAAACGCGCTTCCTTGTTGCAGAGGAGAAACGCCATTGAAATGCCCCCTCGCCGCGCTGCAGAGCTGATCGACTTGCTGCAGAGCAGCGGACATCGAAACCGCAGTAGTCAAACCCGTGACCAACATGACCGATCCTGGTCCCTGGACCCCGTTCCTATGTGCCAGCCTTGCTGCAGGGCGAACCTGGATTGCCTAGTCAAACCCGTGACGAACATGATCGATCCGGTTCCAGCAGCGCCTGGTCCCAAAGCCGTTCCTGTGTCGTGTCGCAGCATTCGTCCCAGCGAGAGGAGGGAAACGAGCAGCAGAGGAGGCAAAACGCTGATGGGGAAGGAGGGGGAAGGAGGTGCGATCTAGCAGCAGCTGTGGAGAGAACTCTCTCTCTGTGTGTGTGTGTGTGTGTGTGTGTGTGTGTGTGTGTGTGTGTGTGTGTGTGTGTGTGTGTGTGTGTGCGTGCGTGTGTGTGTGTGTCTGTGTCTGTGTCTGTGTGTGTCTGTCTGTCTGTCTGTCTGTCTGTACACTCACTCACACTGAGCAAACTGTATTGTTGAATGTAAAAAAAGCACTATATATATATATATATATATTTTTTTTTTTTTTGTCATTTGTGTCATAATGAATAATATTTGCATGTCTGATGTCAATACAGTTCAAAATAAAAGAATTGAGAGCGAGTTCTGCCTGATATTGTGTGCTGTGTACATAAATGCCATTTTCTGCTATTTCTTTTCTCAGAGAGAACTTTTGGGTGAAAACAGGGTGTATATAAATGGCTATAAGTAGAGTACAGAACATGCTAAAAGCTCACTTTTTTTTTCCTGGTGAACCCAGAGACGTACATCTTCATTTTGAGGTATTGCAAATCACTCTGGTGCTAATAGATAATTTACTGTGGGTCTTGAAAGATGACCAACAATTATGAAAATCTTTGGCCTGTGCTAAATATTGGCAGTCCTAAACTGGCGGTGAATGAGTTAATAACTCATTAACTCAAATCAACTCTCAATAACTGTCAAACTAGATGAATGATGAATAGTTTAAATGGTTAGTAGTTAGAATAGTTAGAATAGTTGAAATGAGGTGGGTCACTTTATTCAGGACATGTGATTGTAGAAGGTAAGGCTGTAAATCTGAACACCAGATTAAATGACTTGTTAAAATGGAGAGTTGTGAGGCAGAGGCTGCGGTAACAGCTGCGTGGAGATGAATAACGTTCCTCCTTGCAACAGACAACAATCAAATGTTATTTTGAGTTCTTGTCATTTTGCTGAAGCTTCCCCAAGTGCATGGTGAATGGACTATTTACTATTCTAGATGATGTACAAAGTGATGCAGGAGTAGTAAAGCACACCGTGGAAAACATTGATTAAACAGTATTTGATCCAGCTGTGGCCTGCAGATGAGCAGATTAGGTAGATTCGTATTGGGTGCAGTGGGTGGGCTTTAGTTCTACAAAAAAAAAAAAAGCGGTGCAGTCACACAAAAATATAAAGTTTCTGTATAAAAGACCATGTCAACTTTAATTTAAAACACAACAGTACAATTGGAGTGTTTACATGTTCCCATGAATTGGTTGAGGTATTTTCACTTGGTCCAATTTAACTAAACCTTTTGTGAATTAGTTTTGGAAATAAATAAAATAATCTTACTGGCAGATTGTACTGACAAGATTGAATAAAGTATTTTTCTTTTTCTTTTTCTGAAGTGCATGACCACACACACACTAGCTGGAACAAAACTGTGTCTGGATGGCTGGACCACTAAGGTTTGGACCATTCACTGTTTTTGTTAACTTTTGAATATTCATTTTAAAAACGGCACAAAAACATGAAACTTGAGATGAAAGTAAAACATATTTCCAGTAGGATTTCTCTCAGGCAACCAAGACCGAAAACCGCATGATGCTTTATCTCGGCGTGACCAATTCTTTCTCGTTCACCCGCTAAATGCTGATACCAGCAGAAATACAAGAACCCAAAAAAACGTGGACTCTGGCATACCTGTAGTGTTCAGTTATGGGTGTTTGGGCGTGTGCGCTTAGGGGAATGGGGGTGTTGTGCACCGTGGTGATTGTCCCCCTCGCTGCCCCCCGTTGCCCCCTTATCCCTCCCCTGTTGCCCCACCCCCCCACCCCCACACACACTCTGCTTTCCCTACTGGTTTAAGATAATCCCATTATCACTGAGGCGGCCTGACGCTGTGGCCTGCTAACTGACCAGCTGCTCCTGAGTCTGGCCACCGCAGATGCACTGCAAAAAATGTCCGTCTTAACAAGTCACTTGAAATAGCACTCCCGCTGGCCAGACTCTCTCCTGCGCTGTACCGGAGAGTACAGGAGAGAGTCTGGCTGCTCTTAACTCTCACTAGAACCATCCACTGAAAGCACCAAGCAGGCCTGCTTTATTGCACAATCCAAATCTTTCGTCCAAACCTGCAATTTTCAGCGTGTAGGTTGCTAGCTTGTTAGCCAGCGTTGTTGCTTCACAGCGGGCGGAGGCATGAGAGTGACAAGCAGCGAGCGGAAAGGGATTTCCCTTATCTCTGACTGAAACCCCTTAGCTCTGACTGAAACCCCTTCGCTCTGACTGAAACCCCTTAGCTCTGACTGAAACCCCTTAGCTCTGACTGAAACCCCTTCGCTCTGACTGAAATGGTCAGAGCCAATCGCAGAGCTTATCCCCACAGCCTGCTTCCAGTGAGTCAGACTACCCAATCACAGTTGGGCGGGGGAGCACGTGCAGTGTTCGAGCTGCGGGAGGCTAGAAAGGAGCGTGTGAAGCGTTATATATATATATAAAACCATATATATACCATACCATACCAAAGGAGCGCATGAAGCGTGCTATATTTATATATATATATATATATATATATATATATATATATATATATATATATATATATATATACCATATACCATATACCATACCATACCATAACTGCAGACCAACTTTCATTATGTTGCTGTGTTTCCATGGTTTTCAACACTCTTGCACATCTATTCAACAAAAATAAAAAATGTATTTCCTGGTGTTTGTACATTCGTTTAACTTGTTTCAAGAAACCACTGATTCTGAGACTGAAAGTATCACTTTTTCAGAGGGACTTTTTTGCAGTGCACTCTGGCTTGGGGGGCCTATCACCCTGCCAGCGCATCGGCGTTGACACTGGTCTGCAGCCTGCTAGCTAGCTAGCTTGCTAGCCTGGACAGCCCATGTGGTGTGTGGAACCCCCCCGTGGAAACGCTGTGTTAGAGTTCCACAATTAACACAATAATGCAGAGTCACTCCGAGCGTGGCTAAGCCAGCCTCCCAAACAATGCTGCGCTCCCTCAGGACGCTCTCTGGGCCTCAGGAAACCTGTGAAGGCAGGTAGCAGCAGAGATTAGTGCCACCTGGAGAGGCTTCTTTGTTTTCTCGTGCCAAACAAGGTCAGCTCTGCAGAAAAGCTCCATCTTAACGAGTCGTCTCGGCTTATTTCCTGCCTCTATGTGTTTTTTTTTCTGAAAACAGTGAAAACGAAAAAGCTGGATGAGATAATTGCAGTTTGTTTTCAAATGATATCAAATGAACAGCCTACATAGTTTGAGCTTTTCAACAGAAAGAAGTGACAACGTCTTCAGAAAAGCCAGATCCCAATAATACAAAAGAAAATTCTGGAAACACTTCAGTTGCACATTGGGGGTTTTTTCTCACATTATTTGAGGAAACATGTAATGCTCAGACTGAATTTATGATTAAATGACATGCAGAGAGTTAGGGTTAGGTTTTCTTTTTGCAGTGTTATTTGTATTGTCAATTTTAAGAAACGTTACACTTCAGGTTTAGCAGTAGTAATGCACTACATTGCTCAGCCAACACAGGAAGCCATCTGGTCTCCTATCAGTGATTCATACATACAATACAGCAATATATTAATAAATAAATAATAAATAAATAAATAAATAAATAATAAATAATAAAACCTGAATCAGTTACAATAATTTAACAGTAAATAACAGTTACGATAATGTTAGTGAAGGCGTGCAGTTTCGGAGCACCAGAGGGCGGATATTTCACTCAGCAGCTCAGGCAATAGCACCTAAATGAGGTAACTAAACCTGCTGTGCAATCTGGTACCGGTAGTACCGGTCGTAAAGGTACCGGTACCATAGTGGTACCAGGTTTCGGTACCCAACCCTAAGGGTTACGGAGTACCCCCATTTGATAAAATTGTGTCTCCCGGACCAGAATCTGACATAATATTGTTAGATCTGATTTGGTCCATAATTCCATGTCTGTATCATAGGTAGAGAGATAACAGTGAAACTATGACCCAAATAGTCTACATTAACTTTGAGTATGAAAGATAATGGTGAAGTTTAACAATTCATGAACCCCTTCAAGGACCCCTGGTGTTCATGGTGAGAACACTGACTGTCTTATAGGACAAAAACACAACTCCACATTGGGGTGTGTGTGTGTGTGTGTGTGTGTGTGTGTGTGTGTGTGTGTGTGTGTGTGTGTGTGTGTGTGTGTGTGTGTGTGTGTGTGTGTGTGTGTGTGTGTGTGTGTGTGTGTGTGTGTGTGTGTGTGTGTGTGTGTGTGTGTGTGCGCGCGCTCAGTGATGATGTCAGCCGTCTGCTGGGCTCAGCCCTGAAGCAACACTAATTAATAATTGATGGTTCATCCCATTATGCCACTTTACAGTTCAAAGGCTGTGCTGCATTTGCATCCCCATTTGTTCACTGTGGTATAAAGACACGCTCGGCCTCTTTGCATCAGTATTTCTCTGTCCTCACATCAGCGGGTAAAGAAGATTAAAGTGTGGGCCTCCTCCCTCCTCTCACCTCCTCCCTCCTCCTCTCGCTTCCTCCTTCCTACTCTCCCCTCCTCTCACCTCCTCCCTCCTCCTCTCACCTCCTCCCTCCTCTCACCTCCTCCCTCCTCCTCTTGCCTCCTCCCTCCTTCCTCCTCTCGCTTCCTCCTTCCTACTCTCACCTCCTCCCTCCTCCTCTTGCCTCCTCCCTCCTTCCTCCTCTCACCTCCTCCCTCCTCCTCTTGCTTCCTCCTTTCTCCTACTCTCACCTCCTCCCTCCTACTCTCACCTCCTCCTCCCTCCTCCTCTCACCTCCTCCCTCCTCCTCTTGCCTCCTCCCTCCTTCCTCCTCTCACCTCCTCCCTCCTCCTCTTGCTTCCTCCTTTCTCCTAGTCTCACCTCCTCCCTCCTACTCTCACCTCCTCCCTCCTCCTCTTGCCTCCTCCCTCCTCTCACCTCCTCCCTCCTCCTCTTGCTTCCTCCTTTCTCCTCCTCTCTCTCCTTCAGTCTAGCCGGGCTGAGGGCTTTGATGTGTCTTATGATGCTTCTGAGGAAGGGAGACATGAAATACATTTGAGTTACATCCAGTGAACACATAGATCTGAGGGTATCTTCTAGAGCAGGGCTATTCAATTGGGCCAGATTTTACAACCAGGAATTGTAGATGGGGCCGGACATTTTCAGTTCTTCCATCTTCAACCGCTTCTCCCGGGTCGGGTCGTGGAGGTAGCAGTTCCAGCAGGGGACCCCAAACGTCCCTTTCCCCGGCCACATGAGCCAGCTCTGACTCGGGGATCCGAGTCAATTTAAAAGTTGTCAGTTGCCAATTTAAAAAACCTTTTTCTCCCTTTTTTAAGCTTTTGGTAATGACTTTTTTTTAACCAATTTTTTAACCAATTTTTACCAAAAGTAAATGTAGTAAAAACAATATAGAAATATATATTTTTTCACTTTTGAAAAATAAAATAAAAAATATTGTTGTCTCAGACCAGGCACATCACAAAGTGCAGAAACAGAATAAAAATAGCTAATACATAAATAAATAATTGATTAATTAACAACAACAATTAACAACTTGTTGTTTGACAAAAGTCTTATTTCTTTAACATTGTCATTCCATACTCATTCAACTCATTTTATGCATGTTCTATCAGCTTCTTACCATCCAAATTATCTGTCATATAACATCTAGGCTAAATTAACCAAAAACACAGCATATGGAATGAATTATTATTTTAGTGGTGTAGCCTAGTCTTGCCACCGTAGATTACAATTATTCAAACAATCATCAAAACTGAAGGCTACTTTAATTTAAAATGTTTCAAATCTCTTCTAAATCGCCATTACTTTTCCCAGACTCAATTTCTACAAACCAAGGCTTTCAAAAGCATACAAGATATTTACTCCCAGTCCAGTGAACTGACAGCTCAACCTTCTCTTAAACCCCTCAAATCCAGTTTGTAATGTTAATGTATATACAAATGAAGGGATTTCCCTCGACTACGAAAACAAATCAAACTATCTCCAAAGAGTAAACAAATACACAGAAAAGCAACAGGAGGTCAACTAAGAAACATAATATTAGGCTAATGTCAGCTAATATGCATTCAATGTCTCTACATGGTTATGGTTATAAATCACTACTGATTGCAAACCTGACGTCTTTATTGACCAGTTTTGGTTTCCAAGCTGTTTAGTGTGATAACGCTTTAGCAGGGGACAAACAAAAGGCCCAACACAGTCAGGCATCCATCGCTGCTGGCCCGCCCTCGCTGCACCCACTTGTTTTGGTGAATCCCTCCACATCGCCAGTATCCGGGCAGATTATGTACAGTGCCTGGCTGTCTCATTTCAATTGGCCTCCATCTGTTTTGTCTATCCATGAAAAGGTCTATTATGATCCTGCGCTCTTTGTACAAATGGACTACTAAGCCCCCCCCCCCCCCCACTCCCAATCATTAGCCCTGGATTCCAAGGAGCCCGTCCTTTCCACTGGTTTAATTATCCGGCGCTGGCGGAGGGATCTTCATTTTAACGAGTTTTAAAATGCCCTGTGTTCAGATTCCCGACAAGAGAAGCCCTGAGTGTGGGTGGAGTCTCTTTATTAACCCTACAGTGACTAGCTAATGTGATTGAAGTGGAACCACCTGGCAGGGGGAAGTGTACAGTCAGCTGTCGCTGAAGGCCAGCGAATGGGGAGGAGGACCAGGTGCTGCGCTGCAGCCTCTTAATTGTTGCCATGTAATAGCTCGCTTCGCTGCACAGTGCGGCTTGGGGCTAGGATTAAAAAAAGAACAAAAAGCTGTTGCTGCTAGCTAGCACGCAGAAGTCCATTTTCATTCACTCCACCCCCCCCCCCCCCCCACACACACACACACACACACACACACACACACACCCAACAGAGACACACTCCTTCAGACGTAATGAAAGGAAAGGGAGGGGATCAGGGAAGGAGGCATAGGGTGCTGCTTTTATTGGGGTGGATATCTAAGGTGAACAGCCACTGTGTCGGGGGTTAACTTTGGATGGCTCTCCGTCTCCGGGGGTTAACTTTGGATGGCTCTCCCTCTCCAGGGGTTAACTTTGGATGGCTCTCTGTGACCCGTCTCCAGGGGTTAACTTTGGATGGCTCTCTGTCTCCAGGGGTTAACTTTGGATGGCTCTCTGTCTCCAGGGGTTAACTTTGGATGGCTCTCTGTCTCCAGGGGTTAACTTTGGATGGCTCTCTGTGACCCGTCTCCGGGGGTTAACTTTGGATGGCTCTCTGTCTCCAGGGGTTAACTTTGGATGGCTCTCCGTCTCCGGGGGTTAACTTTGGATGGCTCTCTGTGACCCGTCTCCGGGGGTTAACTTTGGATGGCTCTCCATCTCCAGGGGTTAACTTTGGATGGCTCTCCGTCTCCAGGGGTTAACTTTGGATGGCTCTCTGTCTCCAGTGGTTAACTTTGGATGGCTCTCTGTCTCTGGGGGTTAACTTTGGATGGCTCTCCGTCTCCAGGGGTTAACTTTGGATGGCTCTCCATGACCCGTCTCCAGGGGTTAACTTTGGATGGCTCTCTGTCTCCAGGGGTTAACTTTAGATGGCTCTCTGTCTCCAGGGGTTAACTTTGGATGGCTCTCCGTGACCCGTCTCCAGGGGTTAACTTTGGATGGCTCTCTGTCTCCGGGGGTTAACTTCCCACATGGAAAGAATCTATATGAACATATATGCAACTATATGCAACCTATATGCACATATAGGAGCATATAGGCCATATATATGCCGCATATAGGTTGCATATAGGCCAGATTTAGGTGCATATATGCGCATATAGGAGCATATAGGCCATATATATGCCGCATATAGGTTGCATATAGGCCAGATTTAGGTGCATATATGCACATATAGGAGCATATAGGCCATATATATGCCGCATATAGGTTGCATATAGGCCAGATTTAGGTGCATATATGCGCATATAGGAGCATATAGGCCATATATATGCCGCATATAGGTTGCATATAGGCCATATTTAGGTGCATATATGCGCATATAGGCCACATTTATGCCGCATATAGGTTGCATATAGGCCAGATTCAGGTGCATATAAGTGCATATAGGTCTCCTATAGCTTCTTTATATCCACATATAGGTACTATATGTGCACATACAGGGCATATATGTCTCCTATATAGCTTCTTTATATACACATAAAGGCCCTATATGTTCATAATACAGGTCATATAGGTCTCACTTCTTTATATCCACATATAGGCCATATATGTACACAATACAAGGTATATGCCTCCTATATAGGTCATTTACAAATCTGTTTGTATACACTGTGTCATAATCCATATATACCCAGCGAGCACAAAACGTTTTTTCAACGTTGATTTTTAGTTTAAATCTGGGTGATATTGGGTTTGAACGTCTAAGACCTAATTTCACCCTCTTTTCAACCGGCTAAAATGCGGTTACAACGTAAACGTGTAAAAAAACACAATTTGGTTCATCATATTGTTAAAACATTTGTTGTAGTTTGGAATAGAGACAATATTGATAGTGTGTGAATTGGCATTTTATTGTCTTTTATTGTGTAACTGAGAGTTGAAATCTGGTCTACACGAAAACTACATTTCAACGCATTTTATGTCACATGAAATATCATAAATATGGGACTATAGGCTATGTGGTGCCAGCAAAAAGCTTCCAGGACACAACTATGGTTAATAGTTTAGCGCAATACTATAAAATAATGAATTCAGTTCCTGCAGCAACGCGCATGCGCAAGTACTTACTAGCTGTGACTGACTAGACCAAAGCAAGTCTGCACCGGTCAAGTGCGGAAGGAGGTGCTCTGGGCACACTATGTTATTGTAACAGACTGTATACGTGTAGGCCTACCTCCTGAGTCTCTGGTGTTAAATGAAGTTAACCTCTGAAGCCGTACAGCCTACAGACTATAGATGCACACACACACACAACATAATTTGAGTCTGTTACATAATATGACTCGTACGCATCACATAAAATAACTTCCCGATCGCTGACAATTGTGGTCTACATTGTGTGCGAGAGAGTATATAATGTGCCCGGCTCTCTGTTTAGTATAAGAAAATGTATAGCTCAGCATGTAGAGCGCAGGGCTTGGACCTTGGAGAACCGGGTTCGAATCCCGTGTGCGCGGCTACATTTTTTATTTAAAATCCTACATATAGGTACATATATGTACATATAGGTTTCCCATATATGGTGCATACATAAAATTGGCCGATTTCCTATATTATATGTACATATAGGTACATATATGTACCTATACATATAGGTACATATATGTACATATAATATAGGAAATCGGCCAATTTTATGTATGCACCATATATGGGAAAACTATATGTGGCCCTATATTAAAACATATAGGGTACATATAGGTTCTTTCCATGTGGGTTTGGATGGCTCTCTGTGACCCGTCTCCGGGGGTTAACTTTGGATGGCTCTCCATCTCCAGGGGTTAACTTTGGATGGCTCTCCATCTCCAGGGGTTAACTTTGGATGGCTCTCCGTCTCCAGTGGTTAACTTTGGATGGCTCTCCGTCTCCGGGGGTTAACTTTGGATGGCTCTCGGTCTCAGCAACCTCCTTGCTTTAGCAAGAAGCCACCACTACAGGGAGCCGAAGATGACGTCACTTTCCCTCAACTCTTGGGTTGACTTATTTACCCGTTGCCAATTTACCTGTATGAGGTTACTCTAAAAAGCACATGGCTTTGATTTGAAATATGTTCTTCTGGAAAGCATTAACACATCTCACTTGGCTTACTTTCACAAAACACCATTCAGTATTATTATTTACATGAACGACTGCACTACACTAGCGGGCTTTCGATATGTTATCCCTCCAAAATGCTTACTATTATTGGCTATTTACTAGCCATCCACAACTTGATGTTTTGAGCGAGTGCTCTTCTTCAGACATTAAAAGAAAAACATAGACGCCATCTTTAAATACACCCTGTGATCGCTGGTCAGCAAAAAAATCACATAAAACGTTGCAAATTCCATTACAATTGTTGATCAAATTTGCCACTAGTATTTAGGGGTGGGAAAAATCACAATTTCCCGCCCTCAACTTGCATTTTTTTTGCCAGTTCCCGTAATTTTACCACACACAAAAATCACATAAAACTTGCAAATTGCGTCACAACTTTTGAGAAAAGCAGCTACAAAATCTGCATTTTTTTATCGCAACAATCACAACAACAACAAAAATCCTGGAGGGACTGCTTAATCGGGGTAGAACAGAATATGAAGCTTTCTGCTGGAGTACCAGGGGCACAGCGGCTGGCCTGCTCTGCTCGGCTCATGTCTCAGTAGACCTCAGGTGCTGTGTTGGGTAACCAGGCAGCCGGTTCAGCAGGGAGGAAAAGTCCCTATACACAACACTCACAGTATGTACCACTCATCTCTGCTGTCACTGAGGCCTCTGTGGGCAAGATGTTAGTACATCACACAGACAGACATGCACACACATACACACCATACCTCATACCTGCCAACGGCAGTGAAATAAGGATGCCTGTCAAAATGGTTCTTTCCTCGCCAACATTTTGCCTAACTTTGCGGCGTTATTCAGCCACCTTCCTGACAAGCTGACCGACAGTAACGCGATCGAGGAAAATCCCATCACGTCACCTAATTCATCACGGGCCGCCAGAAACGTTCGCGAGGGGTATGCGTAAATTATTTGCCGAAGTTCAAAATATTTGAGTGATGCGATTTTCACATCATTCGCAACATGAAATTTCACTTCATTCGCGCAGCCCGGGGTCTGCTTGCGTGTTTGCATTGGCTGTGTATGTAATCTCGCGCAAATTTGCGAATTTGCCCCCGGTCTGAATGCATACAGTACTTTAGTAAGAAAGGAGGGAGCTATTATGAAGCCGATAGCACTCTGCTGCTAACTGAAACAATACCATACTAAGTTATCTAGCTTAGCTAGTTAGCTAGCTGGGCTTCAACACCATGAATGTTGGTTATGAATGAAAGAAAGAAACATTTCTATTTTTGATTGACAAAGTTCCTAACTGCCATTCCACTTTACCAGATAGCTAACTTGCGCTCCGCAAAACTTATGCGTGTGATACACTAGAAGTCTTTGAAAATCTTAACAGATTATGAAAAGACTGGGGAGTTTACAAGACTGTTTCAGATTTTTTTATCACGACTGAAAAAACTGACTGAAATACACTACACAACTGACTCAGATGAGGCAGTATACACTACAAGACTTTTCACTTTGAAATTCAAACATGTTTGATAATCTTTGTGGCTCTGACTGGCGTCAGGAGGCAGTTTACACTTGAAGACTAAAAATCTGGAGGCAGTTTACACTAACAGATTAGAAATCTGTACCCAGTATAACACTAACACATTTTGCTGCCAACTGGCACAACTGCAGACAACAACTGCAGACTAAAGTCAACAAAGACAGACTGAGTCCAACTGGAAATCGGGGAAAGTCTTGTAGTGTAAACTAGGCATTAGGTTTAACTCAACATCTGCAGCCGCCTCCAAAAAATATTTGTAAAAATAAATTTCCATACTGAAATTTTAGAGCACTTCAACCTACATAATTGCAAACAATGTCATAAGGAATTGATTTCCTTCCATGAATATGGATTTTTTTTTGTATTATTATAATTTTTTTTTACAGTGAATCAATCTGGATCTAATCAAGGCAGAAAAATGCAAAAATCAAGATGGGGGATGTATTTTTATTTTATTTATTTATTTATTTATTGGGGGAGGGGGGGGGGTTACAGTGCCATCACATCCTGGCACCGTCTTAAGTGGAGAGACAACCGGGGAACGTCTACCATGTCTGCCACACAGATGGCCCGGGCCGCTGGCCGGCGTGGCGTGCCAGTCGGTGCCGCGCGGGCCGGTGCCAACGCGCCTTCAGTGGGCCCCTCCCTCCCTCCCTCCCTCCCCCCCCCCTCTCCTGGCTCTCCCCTCACTCATCTCATCTGACCGCTTCTGTAAATAAATAACAACAACAAAACAGCAACAAGAGGGTGACACCCCGCCGCCGACCCGCTCGGCCATATGGGACCTGCTAGCTGCTAGCGAGTCGTCAGCGTTTGGCGACGCGAAGGGTCACAGATGGCGGCGCGACCCCCGCGCTGTCCCACAGTCTGCCAGGCTGTTATGCTTTTAGGTCGTTCCCCCCCCTCCCCTTATCACAAGACCCTCCCTTTCCAATTTCATTTAGTTCTCTGATTGTTGACAGGCTCAGATGGCTAAAACACAATAGCAAATAATGAATCAAAGGGCCCCGAATTAAAGGGGGACTTATTATGAGGCGAGCGGTGGATGACTCACTCCGCATTAGGGGGCTTTGAAGACGGTCCCTTGCGGCCGGCGTCCGGAGCCGCTTCAGCATTAAAAGCCTGTGTGCATCTTGGCACCTTGCACCAGAGAAAGCAGGCGCTTGATCTCTGCTGCATTAGTGCTGCTGAGCCTTTGTTCTCCTGAGGGCTGTCAAATGGAGACGCTGCCCGAGACGTTTTTTTTAGGGAGACGTCCCCTCAAAGGCAGCTGAGCCTGAACGTTAGGGCTCAGAGTATTTAGGAGAGCGCGGCGAGCGGCAGCCTGAACGTTAGGGCTCAGAGTATTTAGGAGAGCGCGCGAGCGGGCCCATTCATCCATAATGTAAACATGGATGACTTGAGTGACGGACAACCTAGAACATCTTAAGATGTCTGAAAGGATTTGAAGGTCCGTTTCATTTCTTGGTATTGTGTTTTGCCTTCCCTGCACTCGGGGCCCTCTGATTAAATGCTTTCATGTGTGTCTTTGAAGTATATACTACTGTAATATCAGGATTAAACCGGACGGACAAACCCCGTCTTTATTTGTCACAAACACCGTGGCATGCACAGCGGCCAGTACACACACACACACACACACACACACACACATGCTTTTTGGAGGTGCCGTGAAATTTGTCCTCCGCGTTTAACCCATCCTGGCTTGTCCTCCATGGTTCAGGCCAGGAGCGGTGGGCAGCTGCAGTGAAGCGCCCGGGGGCCAACTTCTTACAACCGCCGCTGGTCAGACCACGATCTTCTGAGTGTTTTTAGTGGGGGGTTATATATGGAGGGCACAGGGAGAACATGCAAACTCCACGCAGAAAGGCCCTTTCGACGAGATAGCCCACCTGGGCAGTAGGCACTGAAGGCATGAGGGGGAACACACCCTCAGCGCCCACAGCGTCCCAGGCGGGAATCGAAACCCAGGACCTTCTAGCTGTGTTCCTTTAAATGTGACTGATACGGTTTAAATGTAGACTTTGAACACTCTGGGACGCGAACCCGCGGTCCATGTCAGACACAAAGCCTTAAGCCCATCCACCACCACCCTAACCACTACTTTCCACCGTGCTATTTCAATAGCAGACTGTTGGTATTTACACGACCACTAGAGGGTCTCGGCATTGACATACACACATCTAGAAATATTGCTATGCTACATATTTTTGGATTCGGAAACGTTGACATTCTACATAGCCATGGATTTCAGAAACGTAACAACATGCTAACATTGTATTGTGGTGACCAGGCATTCGAAAAACAAGTGGAGTAAGTTATCTCCTCATGTCGAGTGGGGTGAGAGATCACCTTCTCGGTTTAAGAAGATTTCGATTTGAAGCTTGAACATGAGACTAAACGACTCGTTAAGATGGACCAATAAGACAGCTTAAAACGTTCTCCTCCTGAAAGCACATTTTCCTTTGAACGCACTGCATTGAACCCGGCCTGCAGCAGCAGCAGCAGCAGCAGCAGCAGCAGCAGCAGCAGCAGCAGCAGCAGCAGCAGCAGCAGCAACAACATACTACGTGTAGGTTCAGCAGAGGAGAATGCTGATGTAGAGTGAGAGAATGTCCCCGAGGTTCAATTAGCGAGCCGCCACAGGTCCTCTCAGCCTTCATTAGCTGCCTGCTGGAGCAGACACGCCTCGGAAGAAGTGTGTTGTGGTGCCCCAACCTCAGGGAGAAGAAGCCCTCAGGCCTCTCCAGGTCTCTGATGATCACAGGAAGAGCTTCCTCAGAGCTCCGAGGCGTTGCAGTGTGCTGTTATGTGGCTTTGTTAATACAGCGGGGAGGAACCTCCTCAGCCACCTTGTCCTTCTCTCTGCCGCCGGCTCGCGTGTTTTCTGCCGGGTCCCACCTGAATGGCAAACTAGACGCCTGGGTCCTCCTGGCATGCCCAGACACATCGTCCATCCTGACTTCAGCTCCCAGCTTCAGTGTGATGTTAGTGAGAGCGGTAACTGGTTGTGTGTCCGCCTAGCGTTTGTCAGTGTCTTTTTGGAGTGGAAAAGGCGCTGCCTGAAGTGCTTTTTGTGCTAGCTTACCAGCCGCAGTTACCACCTGGTTAGCGCAATGTAACATTAGCACTTCTAGGCTAGCAGTACTAACAATACAGTGTTGCAGAACAAGCAAGGCCTGGCACATATTTACAATACATGTACAATATAATCCATACTTGTGATCTCAAATGCTTGAACATTCCTTGGTATGTATATATATATATATATATATATATATATATATATATATATATATATATATATATATATATATATATATATATATATACACACACACACACACACACACACACACACACACACACACACACACACACACACACACACACACACACACACATATAATATATTGGTTTCTCATCAGCAACTCCCAAGCAGTCTTATCTTGGTTTCATTCGTCTCAGTTTTTCTCCACTCTGTGCATAATGAAGCACCTTGTAGATCCAGGATGCAAAATATAAAAAACATCGCTGTCGCTGAATAATATCATCCATGAGTAACATGCTAGTGACAATCACATTTAGCAGCAATCAAGCCTCCTCTCTGTTACAGCAGCATCTTAATGTCATTAACGTCACATGCAGATGAAAATGTAATCTGAGCACTTATTTGGGTAATGGAGATGGAGATTGGATTATTGCGTCTCTCAGCACTGAGCCATCTGGGACAAGGCTCACAGCCTGTTTGTCACCTGAGGAGCTTTCAGCATCTCACTTTGTGCACCGGAAAACCTCCAAGACTGAGCTCGGCGAGAAGAACCAGTGAGGGTTTTAAGAAGGGAGCCAGGCTTAACAAGCTGAAATGTTTGAGAATCACATGGTCATCATCATCGTCCTGTTCATCCTCTTAAAGCCTCCCTAAGGTTTGTCTTACCTGTTTCACGTTGATGTTCGATGAAAGCGTACATGCGCACGCGCTGTAACAACAATGCACGCCACCATTTGTGCCAAAGATCTTAGATTGATAAGAACCAAAGATAAGAGCATCTCCTCTTGTCTTGTATAGCCTACTCTTTGTCTGCGATAAAATGGAAGTATAGCGGCCATACTGTTTCCGGTCATGTCTCCATGAAAAAACATTACTTTAGCAAAATATCGCTTATTGTCAACAAAACAGCCAACAGTTATCAAAGCTGATGGACTTTATGGAAAGAGCGTAACTCGAACTGGTTAAGTTACTATCCCGATTTAAAACCCGATTTCAGACGGCAGCCCGTCGCTGCGTTTTGAGCCTGGTGGACACTTAAACGTAGCGGCTAACGGCTAACAGTTATAACGGCAGATGGTATTTACTGTAAAATTTGTATTATATATTGTATCACTCATTAGACAACATAATGTCTGACGTCATCACCCGTTTTCACCAACAGCGTTTATGGACTTTGAGCCCAAAACAAGGTTATTTGTCAACAAAATACACTGGGGGGGGCGGGCTTTAAGCTGCCTACAGACGTTAACATATAAGCTTATTGCAGGCCACACTGTGCGACGTTGGATATAATAAAATTGGGTATACTGTAACATCAGGTTTGATGTGTGTAGACCAGCGACTCCCAACCTGTGGCCCACGGCCCTCTGGAGCGCCGTGGCGGTATTGCAAGGCCGCCAAATCATTACACTTTTGTTGTTGTTGTTGTTGTTGTTGTAGTTGTTTTTTACATGAAACACATTTAAAAACCTCTTGCTGATGGACTGATGAGCTCTTGGAAAACATTATTATTTATTATTACAGCATTATTTGGCCTCCGTATTTCTTATGGGCTCGGACGTGGGCCGCGAAAAGGTTTGAGATGTCCAAGTGGGCCCTGAGTTGGAAAAGGATAGGAACGGCTGGTGTAGACTCTACCATGATGACAGGCTGGTGTAGACTGTACCATGATGACAGGCTGGTGTAGACTGTACCATGATGACAGGCTGGTGTAGACTGTACCATGATGACAGGCTGGTGTAGACTGTCCCATGATGACAGGCTGGTGTAGACTCTACCATGATGACAGGCTGGTGTAGACTGTACCATGATGACAGGCTGGTGTAGACTCTACCATGATGACAGGCTGGTGTAGACTCTACCATGATGACAGGCTGGTGTAGACTGTACCATGATGACAGGCTGGTGTAGACTCTACCATGATGACACCTACTTCTTGCTCGCAGGTTCGCACGTCACTCCGTCAATACCAGTCAATCAGCAGTCAATCAAACGTTACCACCTCGGTGCAATAGAATGAAGTAAGCTCGGAGCCCTGCAGTGTGCAAACTGTTTTATTCCTTTTTTAAATGGATCCATTCCTGCCTCTGACCAACATTACTGCCTTAATTCATTGTAATTGCATCACATTGTATTTTGGTGTGCACAACGGCGTTCATTGCCATCCAGGTGTTTCTCCTCAGGCAGGACGCAGTGTGTGTGTGTGCTGCCTGTCGGTGGCGACATCCCGATCGAGCCTCCCTGAACGGCTTCATATTTACAGGCCAATTATCTCTGTGAGGGTCGGCGTGACTGTGGGCCTCTCAGGCATGTTGCAGGAAGGTCAGCGCGACTGATGGGGGTTAATTAAGCGAAGCGTCGCTCAAGAGGCGGTCAAGTGTGAATACTGTCCCCATCAGGAGGAACGTCCCCATCAGAGGAACGTCTCCTTTCCTCCTGGAATTCAAGGACATGTGTGCGGCTCCTGAAAATGGAACCAAAAAAAAGCTGCTCCTGCCATCATGTCAAGAGAGGCTCTTGATCATAGCAACCCAATCTCCAGAATATAACTTTGGCATTTTACATGTCTGAAAACCAGGATATGTACAATATCAATGTAAATTTGACACAAAACATCGGCGGAATACATTTCTAAAATTTTACGTCTACAATATCAACGTAAATTTGAAATAAAATTCCAATTCATTTGGAAGTCTCGCTACCAATGTTAAACACACATAAATAAGATAACTTGGTTAGGTTTACGGAACAAAGCAACAGTTTTAGGCAAACCTTGGTTATGGTTTTGATTGTAAAAACATGCCTCGCTCAGGAGCCAAACACCGGGGTAGTGTAGCGGTAGATTCGCTGCCTAGCAACACGAGGGTCGCAGGTTCGCACCCCCGTGTTACCTCCTTCTTGGTCGGGCGTCCATACGGGCATGATTGGCTGTGTCCGCGGGTGGGAAGCCTGATTGAGGGTATGTGTCCTGGTTGCTGCACTAGTTGCTGCACTAGTGCCTCCTCTGGTCGGTCGGGGTGCCTGTTCGGGGTGGAAGGGAACTGGTGGGAATAGCGTGATCCTCCCACGTGCTTTTTTTTTTTTTTTTTTTTACAGTGGGTTTGAATTTTTAGGCCCGTTGAGAACTGAGGCAAAATCGTTAGTAGTTATGTCGTGTATACCGTTAATATCCACGTAACGTGAAAAGCAGCGTTATTTTGGTTCACAAATATTCATATTGTACATTTACGTGGCGTCCAGAAAGGTGCAATGCAAAAAAAAAAAAAAAAATCTGGCGACTGGACTGATCATTGTCCCTAAAAATGATGAAATAATGACCTGCTGAGAGCCAGGAGATTGCTTTTTCCTTCTGACACTGTCTTTGAGGCCCATTTTGACTCCTCTCTGCATGCTCTCCCATAGCAGCGCATGGCCCGCAGCCCCATTAGCCAATGAAACAAGCCGTCCTGCTGTGGGGGGGTCTGAGGGGGTTAATCCACCCCCAGCTCCTAAAAGGCCTCAGCTGCCACCGGCCAGACCGTTTGAAAGCTCTGTCACTTTATGGGCACTTCAGACGACCCCTTCCCCCTGACCCTATTGATTCAGGTCCGCATCAAGCCCTCCCCAAGTCCCCCCGCTACCCACCCACCAACTGACACACACACACACACACACGCACGCATGCACGCACACACACACACTCACACACACGCACGCATGCACGCACGCACACACACACACGCACGCACGCACACACACACACACACATACACATGCACGCACACACACGCACGCACACACACGCACGCACACACACACACACACACGCACACGCACGCACGCGCACGCACACACACACACACACACACACACACACACGCACACACACACACACACACACACACACACCGTCTCCAAAGAGCCCAAGCCCTCGAGCTGCAACACTGGGCTGCCGTGACGTTTCAGTTACTGATGCTTGTCATTGTTGGGGTGTGACAGGAGAAATCCATCTCTGACTCAACCGTTTGGAGGGGAGGGGGGGGTGGGGGGGGTGCACTATCTGTAGTCATTTATCACTCTTTGAGGTATCGTCAATATCTAAATAAAGAGGAGAAATAAAAGGATCTGTTGTGTTATTTTGTCAACCAAAGCTTACATTATTGATTATGCTTTAAGAAGACTAGGCAAGGCTATAGTTGCCAGACCCAGACTGCTACCAATCAGTGTTGTGCGAGTTGACACGATTTTGAAATAAGTTCACATGTCCCAAAAAAATGGACAGTTCACGTTCATTTCTTCATTTTTGTTAATGAGCTGCTCCGAGCTATTCTTTTTCAGTAGAATCAACAGTATTGCAGACGATCTCTGCAATGAAATCACCAATCGTCCCCAAGAACGTTAACTTCTGTGTGTATAATTATCTCCAACTCCTTTTTTCTGCCAGTTTGGAAAACCGGGTGGGATGGTTATGTTTTAGATTAGCTTTCATTGTATTGCCAATTTTGGTTGCCACTATCAACTTGTTCAGGTTAATTGCTTTGGCTCACCTCTCTCATTCGGCCAAAATCAAGCCAAAATATCCCCACTCTGGAGCTGTTTGGTTGACACAGCCCCCCAAGGCTCCTCTAGGCCGACTCGTTCTTTTTCAGTCAATTCCACCTTTTCCATTCATGCCAATATGACTACTTTCAAGAAATCATCATAATACAATTAGGCAAATCTGGAAACAAGAAACTTTCTGGAAAGACAATTTCACTTTTCCCAAGTAAATGTCTTGAAACAAGTTACTGTACAAAAACACATACCCAATCAAATTGCTCAAACTAACTCTAGATGGGATAACTTTACAAGTCTGTCAGTTTTTTCAGGATGTGTGCTGCAGGATGTGTGCTGCCTTGTGAATCTGTCAGACAGGAGATCAATTCAGACAAGGTCATCACAAGGTCATTACTTTAACCCTTTCAGATTGCCTTTGTGATAGCGACTCTTTTAGCGAGTGGCAAACAGATGAACGTGACGGCGATGCCTTGCCCCCTCCGATCAATACTTGCCTGAGGGACTGTGGTGAGTCTCTCCATGCCTCTGCCAATCAGACAGGCTCCTTGTCCATCATGGAGCCCTTTGTGCTACTAATAGTTGCCCAAAATGTGGAATAATCAGGCCATTCTGAATGAAATGTCATGAATGAAGAAATACCATAATATATAGCTCATCGCATTTCTTCTAAAAACCCAGTCTGAAGAGTCTGTCCTGTTCCTGTGGAGATCGTGACTCAGGTTGGTTTTAAGCTGAATTTCTGCCGTCACACACAGGCATTCATTTGGGAAACATTTCATCGGTCACTATTTCTAAAACGGATGATGAACCTTTTTTGTTCAAGCGAAGCCCCCAGCACACAACAGAAACCCACAGTGTGTTTTAATGCCAGTCATCGTTTTATTTGAGTGGGTATCATTTTTCTGAAATGGCAAATATCTCAATTAAAGTCTCAATGTAATAATGTTTTTTTTTTCTCCTTTCATAAAATGATGTGATACACTGTAACAGGCTTGGTTTTGTGATGGGACCTTGGTTGCTATGGCAGCTAAACCCATGATTCTCTGTTAGGACTCAAATTAACCCCACAAAACCTAAAGAGGCGGATTATGGATCCGCTGAGGACAGGACCGGGCTCAGCAAACACACAGGAGGATAAGAAGCATCTGTTGGTCACTCGGTCACCAGCACTGTTCTGTGTTCACAACCCACCGCAAGCAGGTGGAGCAGGTCAATCTCCTAAAGCAACCCGCAAGCAGGTGGAGCAGGTCAATCTCCTAAAGCAACCCGCAAGCAGGTGGAGCAGGTCAATCTCCTAAAGCAACCCGCAAGCAGGTGGAGCAGGTCAATCTCCTAAAGCAACCCGCAAGCAGGTGGAGCAGGTCAATCTCCTAAAGCAACCCGCAAGCAGGTGGAGCAGGTCAATCTCCAAAAGCAACCCACAAGCAGGTGGAGCAGGTCAATCTCCAAAAGCAACCTGCAAGCAGGTGGAGCAGGTCAATCTCCAAACGCAACCCGCAAGCAGGTGGAGCAGGTCAATCTCCAAACGCAACCCGCAAGCAGGTGGAGCAGGTCAATCTCCAAAAGCAACCTGCAAGCAGGTGGAGCAGGTCAATCTCCTAAAGCAACCCGCAAGCAGGTGGAGCAGGTCAATCTCCAAAAGCAACCCACAAGCAGGTGGAGCAGGTCAATCTCCAAAAGCAACCCACAAGCAGGTGGAGCAGGTCAATCTCCAAACGCAACCCGCAAGCAGGTGGAGCAGGTCAATCTCCAAACGCAACCCGCAAGCAGGTGGAGCAGGTCAATCTCCAAAAGCGAGATATTATTCATTCAGGAAAACAATTAGCGGAACGTTGAAATCCAGTACGCTTAAAACTGTCGATCTTTTCGTCAACCAAGAAAAGTAATGGGCTCAATAATCCACAATTGCTGTTCTCTCTGTCGCCTATAATACATGCTGTAATCCAAGTATTTACATCATTATTTTTCATGTTCTAGTGTTGTTATTGTAGGTTATTATGTTTAATATAATTTACTGCAATTCTTTGTATTATTCTATTCTTGCTTGATCCTATTTGAGATATTTTGAGAGAGGAATTGTCATCAAAATGACAATTCTGTGTCTCCCACTGTGTCGATCAGCTCTGTTAAAAAAAATGTCAAGAAACAAAGTCGTCTGCCTATAAGTTAAAAAATGCAAATACTGCAAGTAGTATTTTCAAGACCCACACAGTGCATGCCTTGGAGCTTGAGCGTGAACACAGCTTTGAGCTTAGCGGCTATACAGTGAAGGTTTCAGCTAAAAACATGGAGAAAATGACTTGGTTTTTTTACGTTTTACAAGTCCCCATGAACTTCGGTTGTTTACGAGAATGCTGCGACGCTGTTTCACTGTGAAGCTGCCAGACTGTTACATCCACTAGTGGGCAGTAGAGAGTCAAATGTGTGAGTGAGTGTGTGTGGTGCTGCTCCGTTTCATCCGTATCCGTAAGCTTTCAGAAAACATGTGCTGAGGCGCTCCTGAAAAAGAGAGCATTGCTCTCAGTGAGACTCACGCTGTATAAATAAAGGTAAAAAAAAAAACATGTACAATTGCGCACGAAATGAACGCAGAGTACGTCCGTACGCGTATCCGTATTTAACGTATAACGTTGAGTATAATTGAGCATTAAGAAACGTCATGTGACTTTTCATCGGAATGGGAGTGAGTAGATCATAACAGAATTAAAATTGTTCGCGCTTTGGAATGAAACCCCGTCATCAGCACATCCCAGTATCGCCCCCTCCCAGTGGCTCAGGTGCTGTTGTGGCCGGACGTTGGTTGGTCTCTTTCAGTGATTGGTCACGCCTCGCCCCGGCTGCTGCTGCTGCTGCCGTGGCGGCGGCGTGTGCCAGCTCAGTGAGGGCCGGTCTGCCCGCCAGACGCCCGCTGACACCCAGGGGCCCGGGAGCCCCCCACACCCACACCCCTCCAGGCCCCTCCTCTCCACTCTCTCTGCAGGCTATTCATTAGCTACAGTCATCAGGAGGGTAGCTCTGAATGAGAAAAGTGGAGGGGTTTAAATGCACGCGTGTGTGTGTGTGTGTGTGTGTGTGTCTGTGTGTGTGTGTGTGTGTGTGTGTGTGTGCGTGTGTGTGTGTGTGTGTGTGTGTGTGTGTGTGTGCGTGTGCGCGCGCACACACACACACACACACACATACACACACAGTAAGAGGTTGTGTTTAACTGTATTGACCAGTGATTACAGAGGCGGTCATGTTGTGAAGGTCACTGAGCTGATTAGCGAATCCTCGCTGTTCCATTGCAGGCAAAGGCAGCACTCTTCAAGTTTAAGGATATTTTAAATGTGTAAATTGTGTTTTTCTTTGTTCATATTTTGTAAGTATCCTTTCCCCCTCTTTGTTCACCAACCTTTCTCTATTCGAAAGACATGGTTTCCCCTCTCGCGTCTATATGAAATATATATATATATGAAATAATTTATCTGATCAGGTTTGGATCCAGTCATGAACATTCAATGACAGTGGTCAACTCCAGTTCAGCTCCTCAATGTGAGCGGCGGTGTGGGGGGGATGATGTAACAGGCGTGTGTGTGTGTGTGTGTGTGTGTGTGTGTGTGTGTGTGTGTGTGTGTGTGTGTGTGTGTGTGTGTGTGCTGGCAGCAGAAGAGGGGATAATTATGCTGGAGATGCTGTGACCTCTGATGACCTTTCTTCACCTGCAGTAGCAAGAGGCTCCGACAGAGACGATGGATTATACAGAGACAGTGCTCCACCAATAGTATGAAATGGTATTCTTCCGGTCTCCTAAATGGCAGCTTGTGATTGGCTGTCTCTCCATGTTATGAAACATCATTGGCTCCTAAGTCTCCTAAGGGGACATTCACACCAAAAGCATTTTTTTCAGTCCGAATCATGTTGAGGGCGCTTCCATTGTGCACAAAACACAGCGCAAGGAGCGTTTTTTTTGTGCTCCGTTTGTTTTCCACTGTAGTCGCGTGCAGTACAGATCAGAACACAATGACCACAAGGACGGTAGCCAGCTAGTTTTGTCTGTTTGATGTTGTTCACTGTCAACACGAAAGCCAGATTATTGCCAATTCTGGCAGCAGCGGAGGTTGAAAATCCCTCGGGAGGAGAGAAGGTAGGAGGAGAGGAAAAGACGAGCAGGGCGCTTTTCCTCTAATGTTAAACTTTTTTCAGCTTTAAAACGCCCACAGCGCTCCTCCAAAAACAACGGACGCCACCAGCGCTGAAACGCCAGGTGCGTTCATTAAAAGAGGAGCACGTCTAGCGCGTCCTTACATAGGGAATGAATTGCAGAAAGATGCTGGCAGCTCCAAAAACGCTTTTGGTTTGAATGTCCCCTAAGGGGGGCGTGACCGTGGCGAAACAGATACAGGAAGTGACTAGTTGCAGTGTCTCTATAATCCATCATCTCTGGCTCCAGGACACATGAGACCAACTGCTAAAGTAAAAGTGTTAAAGGGATAGTTCACATTTTATAAAGCCTACAGTCCTATTTGCTACTTAGCAATGGTGATTGATAGAGTGCTTTCTCAGCACAATCCATGCTGTTCCTCAGTCTGGAAGGTCTCACTAAAATGTCCTCCACAGTGCACACCAAGTACATTTCAGCGTGACCCCATGGATGCTGTCGATGAGGTTGACTAAATGATCAAAACGAACAAGGACATTTGACACAGGACTAAGACTAAGACTAAATTAAAAAAAAATGCCGTCAAAATTAACACTAGGCTAGACTTTTAAAAAAAAATTACTATCCCTTTAAGTTGCATGTTGTATTATTTCTTCCCATTTTCTTTGTGCGAATAAACAAATTAAATTCAACATTCCCGTTGAGATTCCTCTGGGCTGGCTGCATCCCGTCGCCTTTTGTCTCCCGAGCAGAAAGCATGGCATGGGACCACTCCTCTGCATCCCCATGCTAACAGGCGTTAGCCGGGCTTCCAGTGGAGAGAGGCTTGGCTCTGCTCATTAGAAATTCATTCTGAACAGCTTGTTATTATCTGTGTGCGTGCGTGTGTGTGTGTGTGTGTGTGTGTGTGTGTGTGTGCGCGTGTGTGTGTGTGTGTGTGTGTGTGTGTGTGCGTGTGTGTGTGTGTGTGAGTGTGTGTGTTGTTATTATCTTGGCCCCTGGACGTGTGAATAGATTTACAAGCATTAGGGCCGGGCCATTGTGTGGGGCATGTGTGGAGGAGGTCCTGGACCCTTTGTGTTCGCCAGGGCCCTGAAATCAGCTGCACGCACCCACCCCCCCAAACACACACACACACACACACACCCCCAAACACACACACACACACACACACACACACACACACACACACACACACACACACACACCCACCCCCCCAAACACACACACACACACACACACACACACACCCTCAAACACACACACACACACACACACACACACCGCCACAACCCCCTGCACAAAAGCGGTGTGGTTACAGAACTCAGTTCTTTAGGAATTACAGAACAGGCGTGTGTTCGCTTACAGCAGCAAACACATAAGCTATTACCCCATCTCCACCCCGTGCATGCTGTCTGTGTGTGTGTGTGTGTGTGTGTGTGTGTGCCCTAGCTAGCTGCAATCATTTTGATGTTGAATTGATTGATGTTGAAAGCACACAAATGCTGAAAACACCAAATTGAAAGTTGACGTGCTGTCTGCAGTCGTATACATGTATACATACATACATACATACATCAACTTCAGGATCAACTTCTATAGACCAAATCACCGGGATGTTTACATTTACTTCCGGGTACCCCTGAGGTCCACACATTATAATGGCGGTGGACGGCACAAACTGACATGTTGAAGACAAAAACAGACAAAGAAGACAAAAATGGTTCGTCCGTGTTGTGTTGTTGTTTAATATCATTCATAACAACACTTTCACTAA